>NC_137279.1:58820000-59177500 GCF_054371585.1 Giraffa tippelskirchi | reverse complement strand
AAGATTTATTTTTGTTTGCAAATAAAATAAGTACATGCTTCACTTTGAGCATATTTCTTCAAAGAATCTCTTTTGGCTGTGAAGTAAACTGTTTTGACAGTCGCATCTTGTATGAATACCTCATTTTGTCAGCAGGATCAAAGCATATCTCATGTTTTCTTCCTGCTGCTGTTAAAGCTTAGAATTTGAGCTCCTGACCAAGGCAGTTTGTGATTTCCAGAATATGTGGATCAGCTCACACTGTGATCATGCCTATAGTTGTGCATATCCACAGACTATTTCTAGGGTGGCTTAAAAACAATTTTTTATGTGATTGCAAAAGAGAAGAAATGCATAAGGTCTGTTTCCATAAGCTCCTGACTGGAGTAATAGACTGCTGGGCTTTGTCAAAGGCCACATCAAGCATCTTCACAGACACACACACACACACACACACTCACTTCTCTAAGCTGTGTTGCTACCAGGTATGTGCAAATGGCACCATGCCAGACATCAAGAGATAAATGTACCTGAGTGAATCTATGCCTAAAGCATAATCACAAAAGCTGAAATTTCATTAATATAATGGCAATGAATGTATATGAGAAGAACAAAAAGTGAATTATTTGAAGAGAAGGATTCAAACATAATCCTTTACTGCACAGGGGCCAGAAGGATTTTAATAGCAAAATAAAAATAACTAAGAGAACAGAGGAAGATGAAGTGGGGAAAAAACTAGAAAGGGGTTTAGGGTATTTTACCATCATTTAATAACTGGCTTAAATTTGGTAATGAATCACCATGTGCTCATAAGCATCCCTCATGAACATCTGGCCTTTTCAGACATACTGAATATGTTGATACTTTTGACCTTATTCTTAAAATACAGGCTCATGCCTCACAAGAAGATGATCAAACATGAAATCCTTAGGCAGGCAAATATTCTCAATTATGTAGCCTTCATTTGTTAGGGCGAATACACTTTCCCAATTATGAAAATAAATGTGAAAAAGACAGAGTGTTAATTTTTAATAAGTATGAGGTCATGACATGTTTTATTTTCATCTGAGAAAGGCTATGGGGTTCTTTAGATCTATAACTCCTACTCATTTTTTTAGTCTAATAGCTATATATGAAAAATGATAAAGAAACTTGACTGGAAAAATATCAACTCATCATTTTAATATTTCATAACAAAGCAATTGGTTTCATAATGTCTATGTATATAGTTCAAATTATTGCATAGAAAATGATTTTAAGGTGTTCCAGATAAAATGAAACTCAAAAAGTTGAAGAATCAAGTACAAATCCAGATAATTACACTATTATTCTCAAATATCTAGTTAATTCAAAATAAAAATATAGTTTTAAAATCTCCTTATGTATATGGATAAATATTTCAGTACTTTATATTAAATTTGGCAGTTGGACTCTTTTGCTCTGACTTATTTTTTTCTAATTTACACTTTGTTTATCATCCTTCCCTTAAAAAATGCCAAGGAAAGAGCATTATGAAGGTTAAGTTGGCTTTCACCTGAAAACCTCCCCTGACACAGAAAAAAAAGATAATTGAGAAGAACTGTGCAAGGAAAACAAACATTTTAACAAAAATTGTATCCTTAATAAAACTCTTACAATGTATCATAAATCTGTGTATAAATATTTCATTTAAATTTTCACAGCAACTCCTTGTACAGTAGGCATTATTTTCGTTTTGTAATAGTTGAGAAATCTGAGGCTTCATAGAATAAACATGTTTCCCAAGCAGGTATGGGGGAAAATAGCAGCTTTAGGATAGATTTTCCATATGGAATTCTCTTGACCATAACATCTACTGACATTAAGATTTAGATGTCTTAAATAACACATTTTATTAATTTCTTTATTAAAAAATGATTTTTATTTAAAAATGTATATATTTCTTTATTTAAAAAATGGCTGTGAAAAGATGAGCATATGTATTACATGTGTGTTGGGTGTGTTTACCTGTGTAACGTGCCATCACCAAGAAACCAAGGCACTTTATTACCATATTACACAGCTGTGACCTATAGTTTCACACTTCATCCTTAAGAAGGTCCTTGTAGAATTGAATCCAATGAGTGTTCCAAGGCCAAACACAGCCATGAAATTCCCCATCTTAGACTCTACCAGTGTTACCCAACAGTGGACAAGAGAAAAAAAACAGCAAAGTGATCTTCCTATGGACAAATTCATTACATTTTATTGTAGAAACACAAAATGTTAAGATTTTGTTTCTAATTGCAATTGAACGATATAATTGAAAAAAGGAAAGCATTTAAAAAGTTCTTCCCTGTTGCATTTTCTGTTAATTTTTTTGTTATTTCACATATTTATGAAACCTCAGTTAAACTGGATTTAATTTGACAATGCATATTGCTGCTGCTACTGCTACTGCTAAGTCGCTTCAGTCGTGTCCGACTCTGTGCGACCCCATAGACGGCAGCCCACCAGGCTCCACCGTCCCTGGGATTCTCCAGGCAAGAATACTGGAGTGGGTTGCCATTTCCTTCTCCAGTGCATGAAAGGGAAAAGTGAAAGTGAAGTCGCTCAGTCGTGTCCGACTCTTAGCGACCCCATGGACTGTAGCCTACCAGGCTCCTCCATCCATGGGATTTTCCAGGCAAGAGTACTGGAGTGGGGTGCCATTGCCTTCTCCGGACAATGCATATTAGCATCTTAAAATTTCAATCAAAGGCATTGTAAGTTGCTTTTGACACTGGAATTTCTTTAAAAGCCAAATACATTGTATAAATGAACAAGAACTGAACAAACCACACAGAAATCTTTTTTTTCCCCCAGATGGTACAGAATAATTTCTTCTAAATAACAAACAGCAGGGAATAAACTTGGTTAGGCACAAAATATATCGAGCTGGCTCAGTGGTAAAGAATCCACCTGCATTGCAGAAGACATAGAAGACATGGGTTCCATCACTGCATCAGGAAGATCCCCATGTATATATTCATGGCAACCCACTCCAGTATTCTTGCCTGGGAAATCGCATGGATAGAGGAGCCTGGTGGGCTATCGGGTCACAAAGAGTTGGACACGGCTGAAGTGACTGAGCACATAATACTACATTAAGATGGTAAGAATATGTAATTTATGTACTTTATTTTTAAAATATTCTATTTTATCAAATTTGTCATATTTTTAAACTGTTTTTCATTTATTACATGAGCAACCTTGAAGATTTTGAGGGTGAACCCGACTACATTTAACACTATTAAGCATATTTGTCATAGGAAATATTTAATGGTATTTCCCTGTGTGCATTAAAAACAATAATATTAAATATGTAAGAGATGTGAAACAAACAGTCCTCTGTTTCTAAAAATCAAGGGTTATTATTAAGAAACGTTGTTAGGTGAACAAAAGTTTGACTCTTGAGAAAATGTGATGTTTGATTTCTGCCAGTAAAAGATTTAAAAATAAAAATCATAATTTTTTGCTTCAATGAAATATTTGTTACAACATTGGCCTTTAGGTAAAGAATACCTTTAAGTGATAAGTATATAATATGTGCTGATGGTGATTGCAGCCATGAAATTAAAGATGCTTACTCCTTGGAAGGAAGGTTATGACCAACCTAGATAGCATATGTAAAAGCAGAGACATTACTTTGCCAACAAAGGTCCGTCCAGTCAAGGCTATGGTTTTTCCAGTGGTCATGTATGGATGTGAGAGTTGGATGGTGAAGAAAGCTGAGCGCCGAAGAAGTGATGCTTTTGAACTGTGGTGTTGGAGAAGACTCTTGAGAGTCCCTTGGACTGCAAAGAGATCCAACCAGTCCATCCTAAAGGAGATCAGTCCTGGGTGTTCATTGGAAAGACTGATGCTGAAGCTGAAACTTCAGTACTTTGGCTACCTCATGAGAAGAGTTGACTCACTGGAAAAGACCCTGATGCTGGGAAAGATTGAGGGCAGGAGGAGAAGGGGACGGCAGAAGATGAGATTGCTGGATGGTATCACCAACTCGATGGACATGGGTTTGGGTAAGCTCCGGGAGTTGGTGGTGGACAGGGAGGCCTGGAGTGCTGCGATTCCTGGGGTCGCAAAGAGTCGGACACGACTGAGCGACTGAACTGAACTGATATAATATGTATATATGATTATATATATATATATATATATATATATATATAAAATTAATGATACCCCTGCAGTAGGAATTTGCAACCCCCCTCCAGTATTCTTGCCTGGAAAATTCTATGGACAGAGAAACCTAGCAGGCTACAGTCCATGGGTTTGCAAAGAGTTGGACATAATTGAGCACAAACATGATGATATATATGATATTCAACAAAATTTAGCCATATTATGTGT
Organism: Giraffa tippelskirchi; assembly: GCF_054371585.1. Classification (NCBI taxonomy): domain Eukaryota; kingdom Metazoa; phylum Chordata; class Mammalia; order Artiodactyla; family Giraffidae; genus Giraffa; species Giraffa tippelskirchi. Next base: position 59,173,171 of record NC_137279.1, on the reverse strand, counting down.
ATATATATATATGTAATATATATATATTTATATATGTGCATATAAAAACTTTGGCCACCTGATGCAAAGAACTGACTTATTGGAAAAGACCCTGATGCTGGGTAAGATTGAAGGCAGGAGGAGAAGATGATGACAGAGGATGAGATGGCTGGATGGCATCACTGACTCGATGGACATGAGTTTGAGCAAGCTCTGGGAGTTGGTGATGGACAGGGAAGCCTGGAATGCTACAGTCCATGGGGCCGCAAAGTGTTGGACACGACTGAGCAACTGACCTGAGCTAAATATATACGTGTGTGTGTATATATATACACAATTTAATGATAGGAAAGTCTGGCTTTTAAGATTGATTCCTAGATTTCTTAAATCAATAACACACTGAATAAACCATTGACAAGAATTGAATCTGTTATATCTTTTATGATTGTGATAGATATCCAGGGCTATCTAAAGTACTCAAATATGGGATCTCTTATGGGCATAATATATATTACAATTGGTAAAAAAAAAAAAAAAAATTAGAAATCAATTGAAGATCATGGGTTTTAACTTCTTGGCAGCACTGAGTGGCCTTATTCTAAATAAAGACATTGCTATTTCATCCCAGTGATTAGAGATGGATCATTGACTTGGGAAAAGTGTGCATACTGAGCACAGGATAAAGAAAAGGACCAAGGGGAGAAAATAACTCTGTGCTTTAAGCTAAGACTGAGTCTACAGTGTGTGAGGCTTTGGAGAGCAGGGTTTTACAATCCAATTCCATTTCCCCCTTTCTATCAGGGCATTGTGCCTTTGATTCCTTCAGGTCAACATTACCTACTATCTGCACAAGACACAGATTGATAACTGTGTTCCCCTTGTTTACAGTTACCAGAACACCAGGAGACAGAGTGGGACCCAGTTTAGTCGCTGGTACCACAAATTGCAGTTTATATTTTTGAAAAACCTCACTCTCAAGCTCATGGGAAGTGTTCTTTTGTTTCTTTTTCTTTTTCTGAATGGGGAAGAAAGGCTGGCCTATTGCCATTCCTGCTTTTACGAGTAAGTAACCGTCAGAGAGGTCTAGGCTATGAAATACTTAATGGCAATAAAGACTACAGCTCAGCTCCACTGATAGATGATGTTAGCAGCTTGGAAAGCCACCAATCTCTGAAGCTAAATGGGAGGTGTGATCAAAACTAAGGAAGCAAAAAATTAAATGGTAGAGCTGCTTTTCAAGGGTAATATTTATACAATACACTCTTCAGTGAAGACAGAGTACATTAAAATGATAGGCCATTAGCAAATATAGCCAAAAAATATAAAAAACGAATGAGTATTTCCCTTAAAAGAAGCTAAGTCTAATTGATCAAGAAATATGCACAAGACTAAAATGTGATGTTTTGAGACTGAAGAATGTCAAGCTGGTCTATGAGAATTACATACAATTAATTGGGTTTTGGAAATTATACCAGTAATAAAAAGCACAATTTTGTCAATCTTTTAACAACTAATGAAATATAGATAGATAAAGATTTCTGAAATGTAGATATCAAAAGCTGATATTAATATCATTTTAAATACTGTTCTTATGAATATATCACACTAATAAAATTAAAATGTATTATTCTAATGGATGAGGCAAACTCAATCTTTTAATTGAATAACATACTTGTTGGGGAGCAGTGTTGCCATATTGCCGCAGTTAGGGCCTTTCAATTATTTTCACTTTTTAATCAGAAACTTACTTATTACCAGGAAGAAAAGCATCCACTTTAAATATGTCACTACATTAGGCAAAATTGCATGCCTGCCTGGTCAACCTACCTTTTGAAATTTCAATAAAATGTAGATTTTGTCCTTCACTAGACCTATGTGCAATCTTAAAATTTATGTTGAATATAAAATCCTACTAACTCTTAAATGAAATTTTATAAAATGAACATCTCCCCTCCTACTTGAAAGGCTAGCTGTGGAGAGCCGCCTATCCATTGTCATCTGACATTTAGTGTATACCCGGGATGTAAATTGCCACACTCACCAGTGGGCCCAGAGCACAACCTCTGGCCGTGCAGGCTTGGACTCTGAAGGAATGCAAGCTCCAAGGAACGAATCCAGAAGCATGACAACTGAGTTCTGAGGAGTTGTGAATTAGTATACCATCGAGATACAGCCCGTAACTTGTGATAACACCTGGGAAGGTAATAATAATTGTCTTTTAGTATGATTGTTAGACAATAGCAAAGAAGGTCTTAAAAGAAGCATGCACTTCTTGACGCAATTTCTAATTGCATGGAATCACAGTCTCTCCCTTAGTCTAAACCCTGTCTCCTTCCAAAGGATAAAACAGGCTTTAAACTCTTGAATCTCAAATTGTTAAGCTAATCACTATAGAGGCACAAATAGAAATCGAGTCCCAGTATAGGAAGCTTTCTATTGCATCATGTTAACTGCTGTCATTGATGTTCCATATCAAAAATGAATAAAGTAAGTACATTTACAATTTGCATTGTTTTCTAAAATCATATCCTGATAGATGTGCTTTAGAAGTCCAATGACCCTGTTTGGTAATGCATTATGTGTGACTCAGGATGTACCAGGCACTGTTCCAAGTGCATCCTCTTTTTTAACTCTCTCCTCACAGTACTACTATAATAAATGCAGTATTATCATCTCTATTTCATAGATGAGCCAAGTCAGGCACACATAACTTAGGTAACTTGCTCAAGGTCACAGCTGGCAAATGTGGGAATCAGGATTGGAATCTGGCTCCAGAGCCCGTGCTCTCAGTTACAACACTGACCCACCTAAATGTAAAAGCCCACACAACTTTCACAGATCCATTCATGAGACACTCATGTACAGAGTAGAGAAGCTATGATTTGTGAGATTTAATGACAAACTCAAATTTTTTTTGAAGTTATGTGTACTTTCATGAAATCAACTAACAGAGATTTGAGAGACTGCATGGCTACTGAATATAATCATTTGATTTCTTCCATTCCAACGTGCATTAAAAGGACGTTAGGGATCTCTGTTCACTGGAAATATTCCCTTATTAAACATCATATGTTAAGAAACAATGTATGGCAAAAACTATTACAATATTGTAAAGTAATTAGCCCCCAACTAAAATAAATAAATTTATTAAAAAAAAAAGAAAAGAAACAGAACTTTGCTTACATGCTAAATTAGAACCACTTTCAAAGGTAAATTAATTTCACAGTGACCTCCTGAGTGTGCCCTTGAAGAATTATCTTAACTGTTCCTCTGTCAGATAGTCTTCCTTGAAGACTGATGTTAGGTTCTTCTCCACTAGCAGATAGCACATCTCCATCGTAGCACTTAGCCACTTCTCACATTATTAGTACTATTATTCCTTGTGTAATTGCCTGACATCTCCGGTGGGGTATAGGTTACCCCAGGTCATCTTGACTTCCTCACCTATATGTTTCTAGAGCTTAGCACTGTGCCTAAAATGTGGTTTATGCTCAGCTGCTTCAGTCATGTCTGACTCTTTGCAACTCCATGGACTGTAGCCTGCCAGTCTCCTCTGTCCATGGGATTTCCTGGGCAAAAATACTCGAGTGGGTTTCTGTGCCCTGCTCCAGGAGATCTTCCCTACTCAGGGATCAAACCTGTGTGTTCAGCATCTCCTGCATTGCCAGGCAGGTTCTTTACCACTAGCACCATCTGGGAAGCAGGCACTTAAAAAAATATTGACTGAATAAATAAATTAACTTATATGCAGCATAGTAATAATACAAGCATCCAAACAGAATGAAAATTTAAGACTGTAGGGAGAAAAGGATACCTAGATACCCGAAATATTTTTTTTAAAAAACTTGCTAAAATGTTGATATTACAGGATAGCTCAAAATAGTATTTTGAGAAGGAATGAGTTTTGCAACAGAAGACTCTAGCAAAATCAAATCTCATCAAGAGAGTCCTTGAGAGCTGTCTTCCTGGAGAACTGACTCTCAATCTTATGAACACCAGATCTGGTCTTGTGAATGTCTTAAAAGTAGATCAAGCCCTCATTCATCATTGTATCAGGGACAGCATCACTTGGACAATCATAACACCAGAAGACATCAAAAGCATTCTGCTCTCCTGGGTGGGAGTTGCTCATTTCTAGAACCTTCACAATGGTTTAGCAGCACCATCATCTGTGAACTTATGAAATGCTGTGCCTGTTGTCACAATATCCCTTACAATGTTGCTTTTGATTAAGAAATCAGTTTATAACAAAAGAAAGGGGAAGTAAATTAATACTATGGAAGTGACCCATCTTATATCTTGTTAACCCATAGCCTGGGAAATTGAAGAAATCGCCTTTGGAAATGTACATTACAGCCGAAGCTGAGTCACCCTGTGGATCTGGAAACCCTGTAGGATGCTGTAACTGCTTTGAACTACGGACCAGTATTTGATGTGGTTTTTCTAAAGTGAGAAAATGTGAGAATCTTTCTTAAGATCATTTCTTAAATCATTTCTTAAAATGCCATGTAAGTATTTTTGAAATTATAAAACACTTTATTATTAAAAATGTACTGAACACTTATAGTGAGTCAGACAAAAGGTTGTATGCTTTACATGGATCATTTCTGTTAACTTTTTAGTCAGCATGTTTCCTCCCAATATTATTGTTAATATGCTCTTCAAACTATTTGTGCTTTCTCTACTCACAAAAAGGAATGCTTATATCATGGGGCACCAAGGTACCAGTAAATTAGAAACAAGAATATTACCTGGCAACTTGGGATCTTTGTGCAACCATAACAACATGCAAAGAAAAAGTTACTATGAGGGAGGAGGAATTAGCTTCCTTCCGCATGCTGACATCCTGGACTTTCTCAACGGCACCCCTTTGTCTGACAGATCCGATCATGTGACTATTGGAAGTCTAAAGCAACTTAAGCCACAACCACTAAGGACATAGAGCTTTTAATAATAAGCATTTGGTTGCCTCTCTGGGTCAAAAATCCCAAACAGATAGGCTAGGGGCTGACAGCAAATGGAAGAAGTTGTAAATATCAACCATGGCCTTAACTAGTTACAGAAACAAGCATTGAGGATGTTATTTTTTATTTCTTGCTTATTATATAGAGATTTGTATATAATAACTAATTTTCCCTCCTCCTCTTCTCTGTTGATTTATATAAAGAAAGTTAGTTTACAGTTTAGGTTTTAAGTTATAGAATATCCAGGTGGGATGTAGCTAAACTGAAGGGGGAATTAATACCACCCAGATATGACTATAGGGACAGAGGGTAAGAGCATCTTCATTTGTTCAATACTTAGTAGCACCATCTGGGGTGGAAGCTTGCAGTGATTATCATCAGTAGTGGAAGGTAGAAGAGTAGGCATGGAGACTGAACAGCTCAACTGGTAATTCATCCAAGTCATCTGAGGACACCTGACATATCCACACTTCTATAGCCTGGTCTGTGCCCTGAGCCCAAGAGCCAACACACTACATTTTTAGCTCTCTTGCCGGTTGACTTTCTAGAAAGTTTCACCAAGAGGAGGCACTGCTAGGAGGGCAGAAGCAGGAAGAAAGAAAACATCCAGCTTGTTTTTGAGAATATTTCATGTGCCACTCTGGCTCCACAAAATAGTACAACCACCAGCATCTGTTCTCCTTTATTCTAATGTGACCATCTAATGTCATTTAATACTTGACACACAAAAGAACGAGTGAATTAAAATTAAGACGTGAAAGATACATAGTGAAAAACCAACTAGTACGTGGAGAATTTAAGAGAAGAAAAACAGAAAAAAATCACACTAATAATAATGTCTGTGTGCGTGCTAAGTCGCTTCAGGTGTGTCCGACTTTTTGCAACCCTATAGACTGCAGCCCACCAGACTCTTCTGTCCATGGGATTCTCCAGGCAAGAATACTGGAGTGGGTTGCCATGCCCTCCTCCAGGTGGTCTTCCTGACCCAGGGATTGAACCTGTGTCTCTTATGTTTCCTGCATTGATAGGTGGGTTCTTTACCACTAGCACCACTTGGGAAGCCCAATAATAAAAAAGACAAGAAATTATTATGAGCTGGGCACTCTGATAAGCAATCATTCTATGCAATGGGCACCCGGTACACAAATCACTTATGCTATTGCACTTATGTGCAAATCACATGTTGCAGAAGCTCTTAAAGAAATTTTAAGACCCCTGGAATGCTATCTACTTGATCTGCTTTTCAACACTGAAATAGAAAGTAGCCAAATCAATATTTCCCTTTTCTTACATAATTGGGGAACAGAGAATTTCTTTTCTGCTGGGATTATGTGCATAATATCTCATTTGTCTGACATATTGGGAAATGAGATATTTTATAGGAGTTAATTTTCATTATAACTAAATCTCATCCAAGAAGTGCAAACTTAAAAATCTTAACCATTTTTGAAGGAATTCTTTTCAGCAAGCATTACACACTTTCCTGTCTTTTCACAGAGGCAATAATGAATATAAGAGAATCATTTTGTGAGGATTCAAACTGTGCATTATGGATATCAGAGACTATATTCACTAATTCAGTGATACCCTCCAGGACTGAGTAGGTGGAGGATACTTAGCCAGTTTTTCCTGTTAACATCACTTAGTGGCTACATTTCACTCATGCCTGTGTCTCCATTTTGAGTTCTCCATTCTCCCTCAGTGACGGCCTCTCAAATATAACTTCTTTGTTTTGTCTACCTGACTCTAGAAAGTCAACCCCTAGCAAGATCTGCTGAGAAACTAGATAACCATGACATTTCAAACTATGGATAAAGAAATAATAGACAGTCACTGAGACAAGGGTTCAGAGTCAGATGAGCACAATGCAAACGAGCTGAGAATGAAATTAAGTGAGATTTGTGACAGCTAACTGCTCACTTTTTTACTATCCTGTATGCAGCTGACTTTGGGGATAAATTAGACTGAAGTCCAGACTCAATGGAGGTGAACTCTCTCTTTCTTTCTCTCTCTCTCTTTCACATGCACACAATTTCCCTGTATTCTATAGGTAACCTATATTAGACAGTATTTGTAGAAAGGACAAAAAGATCAATTGTAAAAAAAATGAACACTAAAAAAAATGCAGTCTGCCTTTTAAATCATTTTGGACACTCTCCTCTACTTCATCCACCACACCAACTCCATTCTCAGTCCTAGAGAGCTTACATTCCAAATTGATCCTTCCCCATCTCCATATCCATGGCTATCTAGTCCACTCTGCCATCATCTCATAATAGAATAGTGTGTGTGTGTTAAGTCACGTCAGTCGTGTCCAACTCTCTGCAACCCCATGTACTGTACCCGCAGGTTCCTCTGTCCATGTTGATTCTCCAGGCAAGAATACTGGAGTGGGTTGCCATTTCCTACTCCAGAGGATCTTCCCAACCCAGGGATTGAACCTGTGTCTCTTACGTCTCCTGTTTTGATGCATTATTCATGCTCCCACAGAATTCATTCTTCATAATACAGAAGGCAAATTTTCAAAACACACATCTGATCATACCACATGTAGTCAGTGATCAGTCAGGCCTTTGTTGAGTACTAACTAGCAAGATGAGTTTCTTGGCCAGAAAGTTGGGGTCAACATGTTGTGAGGATGAAACAGACTAGTGGTGCTGACCTCTCTGGGTTTTCTGCCTTTTGGTCTAGGCCTTACTAGCTAACCATCAGATCTCAAGGTAGGACCAAAGTGGGATACTATTGTGTTTTAGAGCTGGAATTCAGATATGCCCCCATCAAAAGAGCCTAAAACAAGACATTTTCTCTGTTTCGAAGACCATTTATTATGAAATATTGAGTTAAGGACACAAAGTTAAATTTCCTGGTAAATTTGTGGATGATACGAAATATCATTTGAAAAAAATCCCATTTCTTATCAAACTAGGCAAGCAGATTTCATAACTTGTTTTTATCTGCAAATGTTTTGATGCAAATAGAATTAGGTATGATATGAAACATTGTACAATTCAGTTTCCAAAACATACACTAATAAGCAATAAGTCTAAAATATCTCTTAACACAACAATTTTTATTGACCTCAGATTCCCAAAGTGAGTTACAAAAATGAGTGAATATAATCTACTGGACTTTTTAAATGAAGCCTAACAAGACACTTTCCTTCTTTGAATACAGCACAAGACACATATGAATAACTTTGGAATAAGTAAAATGTTAAGTTCTTAAATGGTTTAAAACTCAACATTCAGAAAACTAAGATCATGGCATCTGGTCCCATCACTTCATGGCAAATAGATGGGGAAACAATGGAAACAGTAAGCGACTTTATTTTGGGGGGCTCCAAAGTCACTGCAGATGGTGACTGCAGCCATGAAATTAAAAGATGCTTGCATTTTGAAGAAAAGCTATGACCAACCTAGACAGCATATTAAAAAAGCAGACATTACTTTGCCAACAAAGTCCATCTAGTCAAAGCTTTGGTTTTTCCAGTAGTCAAGTATGAATGTGAGAGTTGGATTATAAAGAAAGCTGAGCACCGAAGAATTGATGCTTTTGAACTGTGATGTTGAGAAGACTCCTGAGAGTCCCTTAGACTGCAAGGAGATCAAACCAGTCCATCCTAAAGGAAATCAGTCCTGAATATTCATTGGAAGGAATGATGCTGAAGCTGAAACTCCGATATTTGGCCATCTGATGCAAAGAACTGACTCATTTGAAATGACCCTGATCCTGGGAAAAGATTGAAGGTGGGAGGAGAAGGGGATGACAGAGGATGAGATGGTTGGACAGCATCACCAACTCAATGGACATGAGTTTGAGTAAACTCTAGGAGTTGGTGATGGACAGGAAGCCTGGCGTGCTGCAGTCCATGGGGTCACAAAAAGTTGGACATGACTGAGCAACTGAACTGAACTAGTTTTGAAATTATAAAACACTTTATTATTATAAAGAATGTACTGAACACTTACTTTGAGTCAGACAATAGGCTGTATGGTTTATATGAGTTATTTCTGTTAAAATCGACAACACCAAGAAATTAGAACAATTTAGAACATAGTAGTTGCCTTGTTATGAAGTTGAGAGAATACAGTCTTAGAGGAGCTAAGCTATTTCCCAAAGTCGTACAAGGAGAAATTAAGGGGTAGAACCTGGCAATCTCATCACACCACTGCCACCACTCCTGTTATCCATTTCCAGCCTAATTTTCTCTTCAAAAATATGTAGGAAATCCACTCAAATTAAGAACTGATGAACACGCTCTAGCCCTAAAAGCAATTAGGTTGAGCTTAATGAAAAAATTACCATATATTTATTGAAAGTCAATTACCTGAAAGGTACTTTGCTTGGTACTTTTGAGAGACAGAAAGAAATAGTATCTACCTTTATGGAAGTAAGACAAGGGTTAAACACAGGTCTAATTAAATAACAATCTAACAGATGAGTAATAAGCACCACAAAACTTTACGCCCAACAAAAGGTATAACCAGTTAAGTACAGATGCTTCTAGCAGGGAACAATCACCCTGGCTAAAGTGATTCCTAAAAGCTTTTCAGAGCAGTGAAGTCTTCCATGCAAGGAAGCTGTGTCTTCCATAGGTTCTTCCATAAGAAGGAAAAAACAATGACTCAGAAAGATGTTCCTGGTGGAGAAACGATATTTACCAATGTGTGTGGAAACAAGTAAGTGCAAGGTATAGTGAAGATATCCTGAATAGACCAGTATTTTGTTATTTTTTGCTGTTGTAATTGGTTCAAGTATAATAGAAATAAGCCTTCAAAGGGAAGTTAGGACCTTGAATGCCATTCAAAGAAATTGGGATTTTATGATACAAAGGAGAGCCATCGACATTTTCACATTTTCATGAACTAACCAGGGGCATAATGAAAGTCTTCCTTAGAAAAATTAACCTAGAATGACATATATAATAGACTGGCATAAGGAAGACTATGGAAATAGGGAGAAGTGGAATAGCTGAAAATACTAAAGAGAAAAAATAATAATTTTTAAACACACATCTTCCTGAATGGATCTTAAGTAGTTGTGACCTAGGCAGGGATGTGGGAATGCCACATTTCATCAGTAGTGCATGGCATATTCTAAGAGTAATATCTTTAACACTTTTATATACAGCTGACCTTGAAAGTGAACAATATAGATTTGAACTGTGTGGGTTCACTTACACGTGGATGTTTTTAAAAGATAAATACAGTACTATACAATTGACAGAGACACTCTACTTCCCTGGTGGCTCAGACGGTAAAGCGTCTGCCTACAGTGCAGGAGACCCGGGTTCAGTCCCTGGGTTGGAAAGATCTCCTGGAGAAGGAAATGGCAACCCACCCCAGTACTCTTGCCTGGAAAATCCCATGGACGGAGGAGCCTGGTAGGCTACGGTCTATGGGGTCGCAAAGAGTCGGACACGACTGAACAGCTTCACTTTCACAATTGACAATTGGTTGAATTCAAGGACACAGAATTGGGAATACAGAGAGGTTACTGTGGAGATTTGAGCACTCTGGAACAAATCCTCTGCAGATGCCAAGGGAGAATTTTACACAGCTTTTCTACTGCTTGGAGGATCAGTATCCTTTCCGCCTACATTGTTCCAGGATCAACTGTACTTTCTCTTCTTTAATAAAACAAACTTTTGAGCTTAGGACTGGAATGTGTTAGGCTGATATGCTGTGTCACTAGTCAGAGAAAAGAAGGTTCTATCTTTATCAGAGATGGACTGTGAAATTAGCAACAAAAAAACTCATAAAAATCTGCCACCAAAACACTAACTTGCCTCTAATGATTTAGAAAGGGAATGTTTTTCAATTTGAGGATTAAAAAAGTCATACCTCTGTTTTGTATCTTGACTGAATCAATATCAAAATATTATTATTATAAATACTTATAATAGTGTACCATAGCTTTGGAAGATGTTGCCATTTAGGGAAACTGGACAAAAGGTAATGGGATCTTTTTGCATTATCTCCTACAACTGCATGTAAATCTGGAATTATCTCAAAATACAACACTTAATTAAGATACAAAACAAAAGCTGTCCTGTTGGGGAGTATGACAGAAGAGGCAAACCTTTGAAATTCAGAAGTTGACCAAAAAAACAGCTATTTAATCAGATACCTTGGTCCTCAGGAAATATTCTTGAAAGCAGAAAGAGTTTTACTTTCCCTTTATAGATGAGAAAAATCAGGTTTGAAACCCATTTTTTTCTATCTTTTAAAAATTATGTAATAAAACATAATAAAAGAAGCACATAAAATGTTATGTTTTTAAAACAAAGAGAAAAGCTCTTATAACCATCACCAAGGTTACAGCACAGAATACTGTTAAGTACCCCAGAAATTTCCCAAGTCCTTCATGATTCCAACCCTTCCACCCACCCTTCCACCTTACCAACCAGTTGGAGGGTGACAACTTGGTTGACTTTAAGAACCATGTTCTTACTTCTCTACTTAGGAAATACCCCTAAACAAAGCAGCTTTGTGTGGCTTTCTACTTTCTATTTGAAATCAGATTTATGCATTTTTTTTTTTGCATCTTCTTTTGCTCAACATAACATGCCTGGATTCTCTTCATATTGTTAAGGATAGCCATACTTCACTCATTTTCATTGTTGTATAATTTATATATCTATTCTACTGTTCATACTCAGATTATTTCCACACTTTGGTTGATAGATCAATGTAGCTTTAAGCATTTTTGTACATGTGTCCTGAGGCTCATGTGTACAAGTTTCCTAGGGTATAGATTTTGGAGTGGAGTTGTTGGGATATATTTAACTTTACTAGACAAAACTCAACTCTTTTCAAAGAGTATCGATTCCTACTAACACCAATACTATCTGTGAGTCATCATTTTGTATCATGAAAAAGACCACGTACAGTTACTCTGTTAAATTTTTGTGAGTGTGTTTTGCATAAAATGTTATCTTGATTTGGTATTATTTTTTATTTCCCAACTTATTAATGAGACTGAGTACATTTCTTTAGAGCTATGGTTTTACTCAATGACTTGCAAGTAAGCAAGAAAAAAATGTGGGCAAGCTATATACTGACATGAAAAGATGTCTACTCCAGATTTGTCAGGAGGAAAAATATCAAAGTGCAGAAATATATATTTATGGGCAATCATTTTTAAGTGTCTATTTTATGCCAATAATGTACATGATCATTCATTCAATCAACACAGTGTGAAGCATGTACTATATTCTAGGCACTCTGCTGTGGAGAACAAGTAAGCTGCAGATATAAAATCACAGGACAAAGTGGAAGGCTCTCCAGCTGGTGGCTGCCCTTTCAAGAAATTTCTCTCACTGCACACGGCCATTCTCTCATGACTACACATGTTTAAAACTTGGTCAGGGAGCTCACATTTTCCAAGTTTTTATTTCCTCATCAATAAAATTAGGGCACCGTTCCCTGCCTTGGTGGTCTGACTGAGTGAATGTGAGAATCAAATGAGTTTGTATATGAAAGTCTGTTAGGAATTAAGTGTTATGAATGCAAAGGCACGAGCTTAGACCTGTTCCTTTCTTCCAGTGTGAGTTCAAGCCCAGTCTGTTAGAGAATCTCTCCTTAGACTGTCCCTCCTACTCTGCTCAATGTCACAAACTGCACGTCTTGTAAAAACAAATAATCTGCACACCTTTCAAAAACACACTTGAGACAAATCTGTATTCCTTACCTGTATGCTGTCTGTCATCAACTAGCAATTTCTCTTTTCTATTTCTTATTTCATATTGAAAACAATGTTGTGTTAGTGTCAGGTGTATAGCTAAGTCAGTTGTACTGATACATATATCTATTTTTTTCCAAAGAATGCTCGAACTACCGCACAATTGCACTCATCTCACACACTAGTAAAGTAATGCTCAAAATTCTCCAAGCCAGGCTTCAGCAATACGTGAACTGTGAACTTCCAGATGTTCAAGCTGGTTTTAGAAAAGGTAGAGGAACCAGAGATCAAATTGCCAACATCCGCTGAATCATCAAAAAAGCAAGAGAGTTCCAGAAAAAAACATCTATTTCTGCTTTATTGACTATGCCAAAGCCTTTGACTGTGTGGACAACAATAAACTATGGAAAATTCTTAAAGAGATGGGAATACTAGACCATCTGACCTGTCTCTCGAGAAACCTGTATGCAGGTCAGGAAGCAACAGTTAGAACTGGACATGGAACAACAGACTGGCTCCAAATAGGAAAAGGAATACATCAAGGCTGTATGTTGTCACCCTGCTTATTTAACTTATATGCAGAGCACATCGTGAGAAACACTGGGCTGGAAGGAGCACAAGTTGGAATCAAGATTGCTGGAAGAAATATCAATAACCTCAGATATGCAGATGACACCACCGTTATGGCAGAAAGTGAAGAAGAACTAAAGAGCCTCTTGATGAAAGTGAAAGAGGAGAGTGAAAAAGTTGGTTTAAAGTTCAACATTCAGAAAACTAAGATCATGGTATCTGGTCCCATCACTTCATGGGAAATAGATCGGGAAACAGTGGAAACAGTGTCAGACTTTATTTTGGGGGGCTCCAAAATCACTGCAGATGGTGATTGCAGCCATGAAATTAAAAGACGCTTACTCCTTGGAAGGAAGGTTATGACCAACCTAGATAGCATATTTAAAAGCAGAGACATTACTTTGCCAACAAAAGTCCATCTAGTCAAGGCTATGGTTTTTCCAGTAGTCATGTATGGATGTGAGAGCTGGACTATAAAGAAAGCTGAGCACCGAAGAATTGATGCTTTTGAACTGTGGTGTTGGAGAAGACTCTTGAGAGTCCCTTGGACTGCAAGGAGATCCAATCAATCCATCCTAAAGGAGATCAATCCTGGGTGTTCATTGGAAGCACTGATGTTGAAGCTGAAACTCCAATACTTTGGCCACCTCATATGAAGAGTTGACTCACTGGAAAAGACCCTGATGCTGGGAAGGATTGAGGGCAGGAGGAGAAGGGGACAACAGAGGATGAGATGGCTGGATGGCATCACCGACTTGATGGACATGGGTTTGGATAAACTCCGGGAGTTGGTGATGGACAGGGAGGCCTGGCGTGCTGCGTCTCATGGGGTTGCAAAGAGTCGGACACGACTGAGCAACTGAACTGATTACTGATTACTGATTCTTTTACAACTTTTTTCCCACTTAGGTTATTATGTAGTATTAAGCAAAGTTCTTTGAACTATACAGTAGGTCCCTGTTGGTTATCTATTATTTTAAATATGTATAGCAGCATGTACATGTTAATTCCAGGCTTCTAATTTATCCCCCAAATCCTTCCCCTCAGTAATCTTAAATTCATTCTATAAGCCTGTGAGTCTATCTTGTAAATAAGTTCATTTGTATCAATTTTTTAAGATTCTGCATATAAGTGATATATGATATTTGTCTTCCTCTGACTTTCTTCACTTAGTATGACAATATTGAGTTTCATCCATGTTGTGGCAAATGGCATTGTTTCATTCTTTTAGTGGCTGAGTAATATTCTATTGTATTATATGTGTACCACATCTTTCTTATCCATTCATCCTACCTACCACCTAGCAGTTTCTTAAATGTGTTTGCTAACTCTTTATGTAACATTCCTCCTCTACCCTAGTCAAGCCCAGGAGGGCAGTATGAAACAATCAGCTACTTACTAAAAGCTATAAAATAATTTTTGGAAAAAAATCTATTGGGCTTTGATTTTCACTAATCCACTAGTGTAGTAATCTGTTATTGTTTATTTGCTAACTAATGTCTAACTCTTTGCAACCCCATGGACTGTAGCCCACCAGGATCCTCTGTCCGTAGGACTTCCCAGGCAAGAATACTGGAGGAGATTGCCATTTCCTTCTTCAGGGGATCTTCCTGACCCAGGGATTGAACCCATGTCTCCTGCTTGGAGGGAGATTCTTTACCACAGAGTAATCACAGTAATCTGATTTGTCAGCAAATATTTATGGAGGAGGGACTTTGTATCAGGCATGCTTGGAACACAGAAGTGATCAAAACAGTCCTGGCCCCTGCCTTCAGAAAACTTCCAATCTAAGTGAGAAGACAGACTAAAAGCACTATGTGTATGTAAAGCTGATTAACAACAGAATCAGGAGAAAATATGGGGGGTGGGGGAGGGAAGGAAGATACTAACCTAGCCCAGGTATGCTAGGAGATAAGGCTTATTTGAGACACTGATCTTTAAACTGACCTTGCACTTGAAGCAACTTCATCAAGAAGAAAAATTTCATAAACCATTATTTGATTAGTATAATAAAGATTTCATAATAATACATTTAAAGCTTTCAATGAGATACAAGTGGATTGTTATTTAAAAATGAAATATCACAGGAGTATTACATAAACAACCTGCATCTAGAACTTTCAAGCACGGCTGTCCTTATTTACTTTAAAAATGTCTACTCTGCCAAAACAAAGTGCAACAAATGGAATTTGTTTGATTACTTATTTACTTTTGTCAGCCTCAGAATGGGGGAAAGCTTTTACATTTATCCCACACCCAGTTCTCCTACCCCACTGCCAAATCTGTGTGTTGAGAGTGGATTAAAGGAGATTTAGGCACCAATCAGGATCTCAGTAGAAATCTGATGACAACTAAAATGGACAATTGAGAATAGTTTAGTGAAGGCACTATTTAACGTGGGTAGAGTTAAAGGAAAGCAGCAAGTGATAATAATGCATCCCCAGCTAATAACTGTCAGGACTCCTAGGGGCCAATAAATAACCTTACATTTGCAGGGTAAAGGATGAGAACAGACTCAGGAAGCTGGAGAAAGCACTGGAGTGACAGGAAAGGGCCACTGGGTAAGAGCTGCAGCCTTTGGTGGAGGAAGGCCACCCTGGAGCCCAGAGCCTGATAGAGAGTTCTGAGACTCTGTTCTCCTCTGACTCTTTCATCTCTTGCTGTTGCTGCCCAGGGACAACCAAAAGGAAGAGAGAGAGAGGAAATCCACTGATGCTGTGAGTAAAGGTCAGTCTAGTAGGATGCAGGTCTGAGTGGAGGAAAGTACAGGAAGTATCTAAAGAAGTAAAAGAAAAATGTGCAACATAAAAACATTAAGGGAAATTATTATGTTGCATTGTATCATATTTTTGTGCTTTTCTCTTATTCTCTTGTGCTAATAATCAGTAAGATAGCTATGAGGAAATAAAAATATTGTGTTGCGAGGTATGGTGTATCAGGTTATTTAATGCAGTTCTACAAATTCAGTTCTTCTATGGATAATCCACAAAATGGATACTTAATTCCCACTGGCTCACTATCATAAGCAGTTTGAGTTTATCACCTTTCTCTTTCCATAATGGTAGAATTTTTAAGGTGTTTAATTTTCACAGGGAAGCTGAATCATAATTGTCCATAAAGCACATCCACTGGGATATATATCTTTGTGCCTCTTCATCAGGTTATGTCAAATTGTATTTCCTAAGGTACCCAATAGGTTGTCATATATAACCAAGGAAATTCAATACAAGTACAATATGATGTAAATGTAATACAAGGTATCTCTGTGTACACTGAAGAATTCTGTTTACTGTAAGAATTAAACAACAATGCTTTAGTGTGTCATAAAAATAACATGCATAGTGAATATAGATGCTCCAAACATATTTGTTTGTTTTTTCCAGCTCAGTGTGGCAATGTGAATATCAACTGAGGTTTCCCCCCAAGGTCCGGATGATGATTGAATGTGGCAGATATTTCCCTGTGTGAATACTTGATCCTTCAATTAAAAAGGAAAAGAGAGAACAGCTTTCACAATGTGAAAGAATGCCTTATTACCGGTATGCTCTCCTAAAAATGGAATCAACGGAATCTGAAAAAGACTGTGCTTGGGAAATTCTACCTGACAAACTGATGGGAGGTGTTTCATAAAAGTTACACAAGGTTTGCTCAAAACTGTCAAGCCATTTTCCTAAGTGATTCACCAAATTCTATAATCCGTTTCTTCTATGAAATATGAGCATTTGCAGGGAAGAAAATAGATTCATATTCAGACTATATAAAGTTAGTTCAAAATAAAAAGTTAAAAACAGTTAACACTTAAAAGCAGACAAAAGTCAGGACAGAGATCTTAGAAATGTAGAACGTTGGCTGTGAGAATGAGATACTCAACCAGGAAGAGTATCTTAGAAAAATTCTGTATTTATTCTCACATGACTACATGGAATCCTACATTATGAGCATTTCTACACAAAAAGTAAAAGCAGAAAGCTTTGATGAATAAAATCATGCATCTTTGAGTCATTCACACTTTGTTTTATATTACATTCCTAATCAACTAGCTGTCTTGCCTAGAGTAATTAAGTTGCTTAATATTTATAAATTTGAGTTTCCACATCTGAATGTTGTACCTATTTCATGGGCTAGTTTTGAAAGTGAAAGTATCTGGCACATAGTTATAAACTGTAGCTATTACTATTATTAGTATTAGCAGAAAATCAAACGTTTCATTCTCTACATGGGTAGAGCGCTTAATTAGTACTTACCCATACACCTTCATGTATATACATTTAAAATTTTATTTCTCTATATCCTTTCCTAATGTGAAGGACAGCATATACAGTTGATTGGTATGCTTACCACCCATTCCTATAAGTGATATATATTAATATATGCTCAAAAAACTGAACTAAATATTCTTTCAATAATGTTCCATTGTCTTCATGGTATTATGCATAAATAAGCGTGCAAAAATAATCAACTTCTTAAAATTTTTCTATTCTTATTGAAATTATTGTCACTTCCTTGATACATATCTGTGTATAAATTCTCACAAAGCTGGGTAAGAATAAAAGACTGAACTAGGAAAATGTTTCCATAGGCTCCTCAAGCATTGTTCCCTTTCTCAAGGAGACCCTGGGACCCTTGTTTAATGGGTGCTCAGATCTCATGCCCATTCTGTCTTTTGCAGATCATGACGGCAGTGACAATATGAGAATACAGCCTCTCACACAGGAATGTAAAGCAGACCCAGCATGGTGTGCTGTCTGTCTCTTTTCAGCACATCTAAGAATCACTAGGCTGAAGAACTCATATGCCAAATGCCTGGGTCTCTAATATATATTTTGAGCCTTCAGCAGGCTATGATGGAGATGCCTTTCCACTCCCTTTGAAACCATCCTAGCTATATTACATAATTATAAGATGTGTTGTCAATGCATATTTATGTGTACTGTATGTGTACGCTGGTGCTTCTCACATCAACACAATTACTATTTTAATATTGTCGCTGGGATCGCTAAACATGAATCCATCCAATAGCTATTTAATATCCATCTCCTCCATGACTGGCATCCTGCCAAACTTGGATTCTAGAACAGCAAACAAGGTGAATAGAATCTGTGCCTTCATGTGGGTCACAGTCAAACAGGGTAACTATTTTAGGTAAATTTATATAGGTAAGGACAGTAGAGAGTTACAGGAAATTCTAAGTATTAATAAAGGATAAGGATTCATTTTTATACTTTTAGTTTTATACTTTTAGTATTTTAAAAATACATATATTCTAATCAGTTTAAAATGTTACCAAATATGCTAGACGTGGGCTTCTCTGGTGGTTCACTGGTAAAGAATCCAACTGCCAGTGCAAGAAATGCAAGTTTGATCCCTGGGTTGGGAAGATACCCTGGAGAAGGAAATGGTACCCCACTCAAGTATTCTTTCTTGGGAAATCCCATGGACAGAGGAGCCTGGCAGGCTACAGTCCACGGAGTCACAAAAGACTTGGACATGACAGAGACTAAACTACAACAACATTACGCTACACAATGAGGAATAAGTTTGATAGAGTTGGATATCCATGCTGATTTTAGCAAAGTAGACCTCAAGTGGGAGGAATAAACATATTTCCAGACTCTACGACTGAAGCTTCTGAAGGAGATAAAGCTCATGAGAATTTGGAAGTTCTCAAAAGCATAATTCTAATCATGCAACTGTAATCTACACAATACAGGTCACACATTTCTTAGACAGTAACCCTTTGTGCTACATTTCATTGCAGGCTAGAAGGAATGTGGACACAAAGGGCTATGAGTAAAGAAAAGGAGCTCGAGGGTCACACCATTTTTTGCAGGTGTGTGAAGCAAGTCACCAGAATTACGCAGGACACATTTGAAGCAAGCAGAGTTTTAGGTGTGAATCAAATGATAATGACCCAGTACTTAAAGAATAGACTTGGCAGTCTAAGGCAATGAATAGTAAGCAGCATTCTTTACGATAGCAAAATCGTGGAAACTTAGATGTCTATCAATAAAAGATGGGTCATAGAAGCTGTAACTTCATTCAGTGGGATTCTACTCTGCCTTTCAAAAGAATGAAGCTGAGCTACACTTAACTGTTATGGAAAGATGCTTCTACCATACTAGGTGAGAAAAGAAAGTTGCACAACAAGACAAATAGTATGAACGCATGCTTGTTTAACAATTTTGTGCATATTTCTTTATGTGACTATTAAAAGTTTGTTGATTGGTTTAAACTAATACAGCCCTTAATCTTGATTTTTTTCTGGTTTATTTAAAGTTTATTGCATTCTGTTATATCCTCCCTACATTTTTTAAAATTTTTGTTGAATAAACATAACCTGAAATTTACCATCTTAAGCATTTAAATGGACAGTATAGTAGTATTAATATTAATTGCAGACACCTTGTTGGGCAAGATCTCTAGAACTTTCTCTTCTTATAAAACTGAAACCTTATATTCACTGAACAGCAACTCTCCATTCCCGTCCCTGCCAACTCCCAGCCCCTGGTATCCACAGTCTATCTCTATGTATTTGACTACTTTAGAAACTGCATATATATATGGAATCATGTCATCTCTCTCTTTTTGTGACTGGTTTTACTCAGCATAATGTTTTCAAGCTTCATCCATGTTGTAACATGTGATAATGTCCTCCTTTTTTTAAAGGTGGAATAATATTCCATTGCAAACATATACAAGATTTTATTTATTCATTCATTTGTCCATGAACATTGGGTTCCCTCCATCTCTTGAATATTGTGAATAACTCTGCAATGAACATGGGTGCACAAATATCTCTTCAAGATCCTATTTTCAATTCTTTTGGCTAAATACTCAGAAGTGGGATTGCTGTATTATATAATAATTCTATTCTTAATATTTTGAAGATTTTTCCATACTGGTTCACATAACAGCTGCATCAATCTGCATTTCCACCAATAATGAACAAGGTTTCTAGTTTCTCTTTGTCCTTGTCAGCACTTGTTATTTTCTGTTTGGCTTTTTTTTTTTTTTTTTTGACAGTGATAATCAACATATTTTTAAGGGAGCACTGATTATGTGTCAGGCACTATTCTGACACAAGAGCAGCTGGGATAGCACTGAACAAAAGACTCTAGAATATAAAGAGTTCTCTCACAATGTGGAGCATGTCCTGAAGCAAAGAGCAAACTTCCCAGCACAAGCTGTGGAGTGGGACCCGGCTGGGGAGAAATGAAGAGAATGGAACCAAATAAAGCAAGAGGCTATTCTCCTAAGCCCCAGGAAAGGAGTTTCCCCACGCTTTAATGAGTAGGAGCTGATTTTTTAAATCAGAATCAGTTATAAAGCAGAGAGCCTGTTTCCTAAGCCATGCTGGCTAAAGGTTACCAATTGCTTGATGGGTAAAAACTGGATGTTTATATAACACCTTTAAACTTTTCATATTTTGTCATTATTGTTATTCAGTTGCTCAGTCATGTCTGACTCTTTGTGACCTGTAGACTGCAGCATGCCAGGTTTCCCTGTCCACTATCTCTCCGACTCAATTCATGTCCATTGAGTTGGTCATGCCATCCAACCATCTCATCCTCTGTTGCCCCCTTCTCCTGCTCTTAATCTTTCCCAGCCCTCAAAATATATATATTTTGTCACATATAGGTGTGCATTTAGAAATATTTCTTATTACAGAAAGTCAGCTCACTGTTTCTCAAGTTTATAAAGTCCTAGTAAAATAATCTGTTTAGGTTATTGACCTATAAAGTCTTGATTGACCAATAAAGTCAAGATTTTGGAGCCTAGTATGTGCAAACTCAGACAATCAGTACCTGTTACACAATATGACAGTCTAAATATGTATATAAACCTGGATGTACTTCAAGTTTTATTTTGACTGTGCCATAGGCATGTAGGACCTTAGTTCCCTAATCAGGAATCGAATCCATGTTTCCTGCAGTGGAATCATGGCGTCTTAACCACTGGACCACCAGGGGAGTCCCCAGCACTAATCCAGCATTTTGAAGATAAGTCAATGGGGTATTTATGATTATTCACATCTTTGGTTGGAGCACTAGAATCCACTCCTCCAATCAGTGTCCCCTAGATGGTTCTAATAATCAGATAGGTTTGAGAAAATCATTTGAAAAGATATCTTTAGTAACATAAGTTTGAAACCTATTTTATTTTCCAATTGTATTAGGCTTCTGCAGCATATTCAGAAATGAGAAAGCAACCACAATGCAGCTATATTTTAATATGGACCTAGTTCCATTACATTTGCACTAGGCATGCTTGAGAAGAAAATTATTAAAAATTCTTAATTCAAACAGAAAATTCAAATTCTGAAAAGACCAACCCTAGTCCCAGACTCCGCACGGCTAAAAAACATATATTTTAGGAACACATACATTTCAAACAAATACATTCCAGGAACTGACCTGTAACTACTTCTACCCTCTCTGTTGGCATCATCAGAGAGTCAAGACTCTACAGTATGTATGCCACTGATTAAATGAAATTTTCACAAGAAGCAACTAAATGAAATAAGTATTGTTAGGTCCCAACAGAAAGCACTCCGTTGTGCTAGGTTTCATGAAGGAAAAAAGAAATAAATGATTTGTGATCCTTGTCATCATCTGTTAGGGCTTCCCTGATGGCTCAGAAGTAAACAATCTACCTGCAATGCAGGAAACAGGAGATGCGGGTTTGATCCCTGGGTCATAAGGATCCCCTGGAGTAGAAAATGGCAACCCCTCCAGTATTCTTATCCCATGGACAGGCAGGAGCCTGGCAGGCTACAGTCTATAGGAGTTGGAAAGAGTCAGACACAACTGAGTAAGCACACAGCACACACATCATCCAGTAAGTGTGTTGGACATGTACTCAGATAAATTTGATCCAAGGATGAATGATGTATGTGTCATGATGAAGGCAAGGAAAGAGGTTATATAGTCAAGAGAAGATGGGAAGCTTGATTTACAGTCAATAAAGGGTGGAATGATTTCATAAAATAGAAGGCCTATAATTAGCCCCAAGGAGTGAGCTAGATTTCCCCAAATAAAGATGGAGAGATGGTTGGGATGTTAACTCCAATTTTATAATCCGATTTAACTCCAATTTTATAATCCAAGGAAACTGGGCTTCATGAATTTAGTAAATTTCTAAAGTTACCCAGTTACTTCTCATCAGAGATAACATCTGACACTAGGCCTATTTGATGCCATACCAAAGATTTTCAACTCTACACCAAGCTGTAAGTATCCCCAGCAACTAAAATGGAAAGCATACTATAAGGCTGTACCAATGCAGGTTGAGTCACAAGTTGGGAGTGATCTGAATGTCTGACTAAAGAATCTGGATTTTATCCTTTAAGTGTTTAGGGGGACGTGTAGGAGCTTTGAAAACTGATGAAGTGACAAGATGTTCTCTAACCATCAGATTATCTTTCTCTAGACAATGGACAATTGGAATAAAACACTGGAAGATTTGAGAGTGGGGAGATAAGTAGTGAAGAATTTTTTTTAATGAAAACTATTGCTAAAAAATGTCTAACCATTATCCCACAATAAACGCTCGGATGTGATTAAACAAAAGACTTTAGAAAGAGCAAACATATTAGCACCAATCTTCTAAATGTCACAAATTCTTATTGTTCAATTGTAAATATATAAAACATAATACACAAAAATTCTTTGAAATGTAGAAAGTATTCTCTAGTCAACCTAGGATTCTAGGTTCAATGATAGTTGCAACCACAGATTAGGATGAAGGGACGTGTCTATTAATACAATCCAAATCATGTAATAGCATTTAAGAGCAATCCAGCTGGGGTAAATCACTAACGTTTTCATTGCCAGCTATGGACTGGAATTCTTTGTGGGGCACAAAGCATGATAAGATTAACCATTTAAGTATCAAACAGATACTCATTTTTTTTGTTACAAAATTTGTAATAGTACAGGGATAACTTCAAGAGTAGAGATAATCATTCACTCTAATTATTAGAACTCTCTCCATTACCTGAAATATATTTCGTGCATTTGCCAAAAGTTTAATTAAAATGAGATTACTGGAATAATTAATATCATAGTAAACATAAGACAAACCAATACAATTGTAATTATTTTTCTTTCTTTCTGGCTATGCTAAAAGAAGCTATTTCAGTTTTCAGTAATGAGTTACTTAAAACAGTTTCTATGATATTAAAAGTCTTCTTGGTGGTCCTAAGATGGCGGAGGTATAGGACGGGGAGACAACTTTCTCTCCCACAAATTCACCGAAAGAACATTTAGACGCCGAGCAAATTCCACAAAACAACGTCTGAATGCTGGCAGAGGACATCAGACAGACAGAAAGACAGCCCATAGTCTTCGATAGGAGGTAGGAAAAATATAAAAGATAAAAAGAGAGACAAAAGAGGTAGGGACGGAGATCTGTTCCGGGAAGGGAGTCTTAAAAAAGAGAGAAGTTTCCAAACACCAGGAAACACTCTCTCTGGCGGGTCTGTGGTGACCCTTGGAATCGCAGAGGGCAAAATAACCGGGAGGAAAAATAAATAAATAATTAAAACCCGCGGTTTACGTACCTAACAGCAACTCCCAGCCCAGCGGGTGCGCAGCGCAGACGCGCACATCCCCAACTAGCAAGCGGGGGCTGGGCAGGGAGGGGCGGGCTGCATTGCTTTGGGTAAAGACTGGGCCTGAATGCCCCGAGGGCAATCTGAGGGAACTAGATTGAGACAGCAACCTAGCCGTGGGATACCTTTCCCTCAAAAAACCTTAACCTAAGACACCGCCAGGCCCACTCACAGAACAAAGGACTGAGCAGAGCAAGCCTGCTGCGGACCAGCCCATCCCCCGCAGGAGACAGGCAGGCGAGGGCAGCCAGAGCTGGAAGGGTGCAATCGCGGCCCCAGAGAGGCATCCTATACCAAACTGCAAGCAGATCTTGTTGCTAAGCAGGACTTCTTGGGACTCTGGAGGGTCGACACCCGCCGAGAGGGTCGCAGCCAGAGATCAGCTCCCCAGGGGAGAGCACGGCTCACCTGGGAAGCTGCGCCTGTTGTACACCCAGAAAAACGGAGTGGCTAGGATGGGGGAAGGGAAAAAGGCATAGCCCCCGACCGCGCTAGCCAAAGACCTGGTCACCGGAGCTGCTTGGACCTGGGAAGGGCACAAAACCCAGGCTCAACCAAGTCTGTGCCTTTGTGAAGTACCCGGGAACCAGAACCTGAGCGGCTTAGACCTAGGAAGTACAGGCAACCCCAGGGGCCACTTCAGACAGTTCCCGGCAGTGCAACCTAGAACCTGAGCCGTGTAGACTGGGAAAGCACACACGCTGTGAGTGGGGCAAACCCAGTGTGGCTGAAACATTGTGAGCACACGCCAGTGAGATTTGTTTGCAGTGTTCCTCCCTACCCACAGCTTGACTGAACAAGTGAGAATGAAAAAAATGTGACCACCACCGCCCCTCTTGTGTCAGGGCGGAAATTAGACACTGAAGAGACCAGCAAACAGAAGAAGCTAAAAGAAACAGAGGGAACCGCTTTGGAAGTGACAGATGCAACAGATTAAAACCCTGTAGTTAGCACTGACTACATAGAAAGGGGCCTATAGACCTTGAGAAGTACAAGCTGGACCAAGGAACTATCTGAAAATGAACTGACCCCACACTGTCCGTAACAGCTCCAGAGAAAATCCTAGATATATTTTTACTATTATCATTTTTTTTTAATTTTTAAAACTTTTATTATTTTTTTAAATTTTATTTTATTTTCTTATTTTATTT
This sequence comes from Giraffa tippelskirchi, assembly GCF_054371585.1. Taxonomy (NCBI): domain Eukaryota; kingdom Metazoa; phylum Chordata; class Mammalia; order Artiodactyla; family Giraffidae; genus Giraffa; species Giraffa tippelskirchi. The sequence continues at coordinate 59,148,212 of NC_137279.1, read as the reverse complement.
TTATTTTTAAGTCACCTATTACCCCTTCAATTTTCATTTTTATAACCTACTATTACCTTGCCAAAAAAAAGACCCTATTTTTATTTGTATTTTTTTATTTTATTTTTTTTAAGACCTTATGTTTAAAGCATACTTCATATATATATATTTTATAATTTGTGTGACTCTGGTGGGTTTTTTTCTTTTTCTTTTTTTTCCCCCCTTTTTTTCTCTTTTTTTAATATGGTATTTTTGACAACCTAACCTCTACTCTAGATTTTTAATCTTTGCTTTTTAGTATTTGTTATCAACTTTGTATCTTCAAGAACCCAATCTTCAGCACCCATTTTTACTTAGGAGTGAGATCACTGGCTTGATTGCTCTCTCCCCCTTTTAACTCTCCTTTTTCTCCACCAGGTCGCCTCCATCTCCCCACTCCCCCTTTTCTTCTCAACCCAACTCTGTGAATCTCTTTGTGTGTTCCGGGCTGTGGAGAACACTTAGAGAACTGATTACTGGCTGGATCTGTCTCTCGCCTTTTGATTCCCCCATTTCTCCTCCTGGCCACCTCTGTCCCCTTCCTCCATCTTCTCTTCCCTGTGTAACTCTGTGAACATCTCTGAGAGATCAGACTGTGGAGAGCACATAGGGAAGTGATTACTGGTGAGCTTGCTCTCTCCCCTTTTGATTCCCCTCCTCTCCTCCTGGCTACCTGTATCTCTCTCCTCCCTCTTCACTTCACCATGTAACTCTGTGAACCTCTCTGGGTGTCCCTCATTGTGGAGAAACTTTTCATCATTAACCTAGATGTTTTATCATTGGTGCTGTATAGATGGAGAAGTCTTGAGGCTACTGTAAGAATAAGACTGAAAACCAGAGATAGGAGACTTAAGTCCAAATCTTGAGAATACCAGAGAACTCCTGAATCCAGGAAGCATTAACCGATAGGAGCTCATCAAACACCTCCATACCTACACTGAAACTATGCACCACCCAAGGGCCAACAAGTTCCAGAGTAAGATATACCACGCAAATTCTCCAGCCACACAGGAACATAGCCCTGAGCTTCAATATACAGGCTGCCCAAAGTCACACCAAACCCACTGACATCTCAAAACTCATTACTGGACACTTCATTGCACTCCAGAAGGAAGAAATCAAGCTCCACCCACCAGAACACCGACACAAGCTTCCCCAACCAGGAAACCTTGACAAGCCACCCGTCTAACCCCACCCACAGCGAGAAACCTCCACAATAAAGAGGAACCACAAACTGCCAGAAAACAGAAAGGCCACTCCAAATACAGCAATATAAACAAGATGAAAAGGCAGAGAAATAACCAGCAGGTAAAGGAACAGGATAAATGCCCTCCAAATCAAACAAAAGAGGAAGAGATAGGGAATCTACCTGATAAAGAATTCTGACTAATGATAGTGAAAATGATCCAAAATCTAAAAGTCTTCTTGATATTTGTCTTAAAGAGGAGCAAAATTTGATGTTATGTAAGCTTGACCAGTGTGGAAAAATGACACTATGTTGGGTGTAAATTAAAGACATTTCCAATATACCAATAAAGCAATTTCTATCCCAAGTTACTACAAATTCTTTAAACAAGATTTTATTTTAGCAAACTTTAACTGGCTGATCTAATTCTCTAAACTATGCAAAGGCAGATATATATCACTTAGAAATATATACAATCCATTTCAAGTCAAACAAGAATAAATGTATATATACTTAATGTATGCATTGTTCAAAAACCTCATGCTGAAATATTTATAAATAACATATTAAAAATACAGAGTTCCAAGTGATCTCTTTTAAGATAAACTTATTAAAGCAAGAGCATTTTGAAATACAATATGTACATGAAATTTCTACCTCCCTACTTCTTCAAGAAAGAAGTAGTGACTGTCAAAAACAGAAAGTCATTGAAAATATAATGTCACTCTCACAAGGGTGTTCTTTGGGAATCCTGGTTTGTTCTCTTCACCTCTCCCGGAACATAGGAAACCATAAGATGCAGTACATAAGAACTATCAAAAGGGAGCACTTTTGAGCCACCAAAACTGTATGTGAGCCTAAAAACCACAATCTTCCAACTACAGACAATGATACTATCTCAGGTATTTTATGTGCTAAAATGATCATTAAAAATTAAGCACCACATATAAGCTGCCATTTAGAATATTAATTTACCTTTGCTAATCATCTTTTTAACTTGAGGCTAAAAGAGTTCACTTACCATTCGGATACTCAGGCTCAGTCCAGGAGATGTTGAAGGAGTTAGATGAGTCTGGGTTCACTCTGGGAGCCGGCACACCTTCGGGGGTCCTCTCCTCAGTCAGGGCCTGGCTGGCCTTACTCACTGTGCACCCGCCCCCTGTGCAAGCCTGGACAGAGAGGCAAAAAAAAGCACATATCACTCTGGGGCCCCAAAGTTTAGATGGGCATTGAAGAGAGAGAGTTCATTATAAGAGTTTCAGACCCTTTGAAATAATGCTCTCTCTGTCCCCTAACCCCAAATAAATTTGTTTCAGTGCTGAAGTGTAACATTTAATTAGTTTGCTTTTTTAGGACATGAGATAGCCACCTCCAAAAACTAAATAATAACCCAGGGTGTAAGAAAGTATGAATTATATTCCAAGTTAGAATCTAGAGATGGGGCATATATTGACCATGTGAATAGTCACAATGAAAGTATCCTCACGGAAAGCTTCCTAGAATGACTCAAACGAATACATACCCACAAGTAAAATAATAGAGAATGAATGCTACTTCAAGATAAAACACATGATTTCTAGAAAAAAAAAAAAAGATACAGAAAATATGTAAGTGCTCAGATGCTCTGTTGTGTTCAACTCTTTGCAACCCCATGGGCTGCAGCCTGCCAGGCTCCTCTGTCTATGAGATTCTCCTGTCAAGAATACTGGAGAGGGTTGCCATTTCTTTCTCCAGGGGATCTTCCTGACCCAGGGATTTAACCCATGTCTCTTCTATCTCCTGCGTTGGTAGGCAGATTCTTTACCACCAGTTGCTGCTTGGGAAGCCCCAGTAGTGTGAACAATACGTTTAAAGTACGACACAATGCGAAATCAAATAAAACACTATTTCTCATAAATTTGCAACGAAGCGTTTGTTGAACAACCATTTAGTGGCTTAAAGGGTGAAGTCATTAACTGATGTGTCAGAGGAATTGAGCTTCATCACATGGCTAACAAACTTAAACTGATCACAGAACCCCTCAATTCCCTAATAAAGGAGGTATAGTAATGCCAGAAATGGAATCACAGATGTTAAGATATTCAGAAACTTCTGTATGCATTTTCATTGTAAACTGCCAATAATTCCAAAATAAATGATTCAGTCTATTAGGAAAATATCATCCCTACATAACTTATTGGATAAGCCTTTCTCCAGAATACAGGTTTTTCCAGCCTCTATCTGCTAGTAAATGTTAGCAATTACGTCTTTACATAACAGCTATTTGAAAACTAAAGTTTTTTCCAGTACCTTTAAAGTTACAACTGTAATTTACACAAACAAACATAAAAATCTTTCAAAAAGCACTAAATTTCATCAAGAGCAGTAAGAAAATAAAGCAAAATCCTAGGACAAGGTATAAAGCAGGCAGTTATTAATTTTCACTGAAGGTAGCTATGACTAATATTAAAAAATGAAACACTGGGCTTGGATCTTGCTTTTCAGTTAGATATTGAAGGGATAAATTTTTGATACTTAAAGCAGTTGGTATTTTTTCCTAAAGACAGGAGAAAGCTGACTGACTTTTGAATGTATTTTCTTATACTGAAATATACTACTTTTAAAGTGCTGCAAATAGTTGCAAATTCTTCGCTAAAGGTGTTAGTGACAGTAAATGGTCAGTAGACATGGAGATCAATTTCACTTCTTATTGTAAGAAGACAACAGGAACCCATGTCTTGAGTATAATTTCTCAGCATAAGCAAGTTTCAGAGGAGCTAAACTGTGGCCTGGGCATGAATCTGCATTAAGATTGGGGACCTAATTAACCTCTGTGGGTTTCCTCTAATGCTCAGCTGTGGGATGTGCATATCTATGTAAGAGGTAAACCATACTCCTCCTGAGAACAGAATCTTTGCAAATAAACAGAAGTCAATCGAGCTTGTGATTCAAAACTGTAGGACATGTCACTGTTTGCCCAAGAAGAAACTACCTGAACACTAAAACAGAAAAATTAAGACAAAATATTTCCATTGTGCTAAAAGTCGACCAGAAAACATAGCAGAAAAAGAGGTGTTGTGAGACAGCTGAGTTATTGAAGGAGAATCATCAAAGGAACATTCTTTTCAGTGCATAGAAAGAGATAAATCCATCCACTTGGATCCTAGATTGTCTTTTTTTTTCTCCGTAGGAGGGGGAAAATGTTGCAGCATGTTATTCTGAAACTTAACCCACACTGGGATTTATTTCTGATAGTCTATTTGTCACTATTATTTTTCTTATTCATGGCCTGAGAATTTCCCCCTGCCAACTCTCCCAAAGAAACACTGTATGTTCTATGTTTCATTTCATTGTATATATATAGATATATTTAAAACAGAATGTGAATTAAAATTTACTTTGTTTTGAGAACTTTATGGGACAGAAAATTTTGGAATAAATGAGGACGTCCTCTGGTTTGGAAGGACTGTTTGTTGGGCTGTGTTATCAAAGACCCATAAACTAGCAACTTGATAAAAAAGCCTCTTAAGGATTCAAGGAATTTGGAGAGAATTTTTCTTGTAATTGAACTTAAATTTTCAAAGGGGCTGCTAAAACAACAGAATTACCTGCAAAATATTTTATTTTGTTCTTTTATTTCCCCACATCCCTTTTGCATGCATTTAGAGGGCCAGGTGAGTAGGGTGTCTTAGTTCCTTCATAGAGAAGTAAATATTCTTAAAGTTGCTTTTGGTTGGTCTAATCTAATTGATATTATCTAAATGAAAATGAACCAATGAGTATGTTATTTGGCCTACCAGCACAACATTCAATGCAACTGAATGCTGATTAAAATTTTGGCTTGGAACAACTAAACAAAATTGTGGACTTGATCAGAGATGTTTTTATGAATTGGCAAGGTCTTTGAAAGCCTCTGAGATATTAAAATAAGGTGTTTCACCCATCTCCTACCACTTTTATCAATTACAACCATGTTGTTTAAAATTGGAAAGTCATACTACTACCCTGCAATGAAGAATATCCAGTCCCAATAGGAGATTCAATTTTGGTACAATAAAACGCATAACTAATAAAAGTGTATCAATTATTTTTCAAATTATGAACATTAGGAACATCCAAAACTAGCATTTTCTTTTACAGCAGTTTGTTTTCAGATAAGTAGGGTCTGGTGATGTTAAGAATGTAGCATATTTTAACATATGAAGAAAAAGTAAAAGGCTATGTTATCTAGAAATTATCTTTTGAAAATTTAAAGCTCATCATTTCTAAGAATCTGTTCAGGAAATATATTGAACACAAACTTCAGCAAGAGGCAAATATCTAGCAGTAATATAACTATTATCAAACCATATATACCTTGATACCTGCCTGTCTTACTGTGAAGTGAAGTTGCTCAGTCATGTCCTACTCTTTGCGACCCCATGGACTGCAGCCTACCAGGCTCCTCCGTCCATGGGATTTTTCAGGCAAGAACACTGGAATGGGTTGCCATTTCCTTCTCCAGGAGACCTTCCCCACCCAGGTATTGAACCCAGGTCTCCCACATTGTAGGCAGACGCTTTATCATCTGAGTCATACTAGCCTCCTTATTTAATTGCTGGCTTACTATCTTTATTAGGAATTATGACATTTTGCAATACCATGTGTTAAATGAAGCAAAATATTATGCTATTTTTTCCAGGACAAAGAGCATATATTTGGAAATATACAGTCCCTAACTCTGACCTTTTACAGCAAGTTACTTGATTCATATCAGGTCTCAGATTGTCTGTGAAATAAATATTCTCAGTGTTCATTCATTCATTCAAGAATCATTCATGAGCTTCATTTCCAGATACTATGCTTAAATATGCAGTCTCTACCCCTTTGGATTTTATAATGTAACATTAAAGAGCTTAAGATCATGGCAACCGGTCCCATCACTTCATGGCAAATCAAAGGGGGAAAAGTGGAAACAGTGACAGATTTTATTTTCCTGGGCTCCAAAATTACTGTAGGTGGTGACTGTAGCCATGAAATTAAAAGATGCTTGCTCCTTTGAAGGAAAGCTATGAAAAACCTAGAGAACATATTAAATCACAAAGACCTAACTTTTCTGACAAATGACCATATAGTCAAAGCTATGGTTTTTCCAAAGCTTTGGAAAAGTCATATACAGGTGTGAGAGTTGGACCATAAGGAAGGCTAATTGCCAAATAATTGATGCTTTAGAAATGTGGTGCTGGATAAGACTCTTGAGAGTCCCTTGCACAGCAAGGAGATAAAACCAGTCAATCCTAAAGGAAGGGCTTCCATGATAGCTCAGTTGGTAAAGAATCATGAGAAACGCTGGGCTGGAAGAAACACAATGCAGGAGACCCTGGTTCTATTCATGGGTCAGGAATATCCACTGGAGAAGGAATAGGCAACCCACTCCAGTATTCTAGTGCTTCCCTTGTGGATCAGCTGGTAAAGAATCCCCCCGTAATGTGGGAGACCTGGGTTCAATCCCTGGGTTGGGAAGATCCCCTGGAGAAGGGAAAGGCTACCCACTCTAGTATTCTGGCCTGGAGAATTCCATGGACTGTATAGTCCATGGGGTTGCAAAGAGTAAGACACCAATCAGACACAACTGAGCGACTTTCACTTTCACTTTCAATCCTAAAGGAATTCAATTCTGAATATTCATTGGAAGGACTGACGCTGAAGCTGAAGCGCCAATACTTTGACCACCTGATGCGAATCTCGTTGGAAAAGACCCTGGGAAAGGGATGAGGGCAGGAGAAGAAGTGGGTGACAGAGGTTGAAATGGTTGGATAGGATCACTGACTCAATGGACACAAGTTTGCGCAAACTCCGGGAGATAGTGGAGGAGGGAAGCCTGGCGTGCTGCAGTCCACGGGGTCGCAAAGAGTCAGGCACAACTTAGCGACTGAACAACAACAGGGAAAACTACACGAAACCACATGAAGTAACATACTTGCTCCAGTCTGGAGTAAAGCATATGGAACCTGCATGTGTTTTTCTCTAACACCTGCTTAAATGCTTGTTTCCTAGTCCTCAGTCAATATGCTAAGACTATCTGCAAAGGCAGCTCCACTTGGCTGAGAACCTGATCTCCATCTATTAATCCAATGACCTTGATAGCCAGTTATCCTGTTGAAAGCGTGAAATATACACGAGTTCTTCAATTAACCAAGATGAACCTAAAATGTTCTGGTTCATTTAATTTACCTGTTAACAGAGTTAAAGTAAAAAACCTTTTAGTTGAATACTTTCTGAAAATATGTCAGTGTATATTCTGCCCTATAAATACAGTGAAATAAAAAATAATATGAGCAAATTTACTTTCCTAACAAGACTTAGGGCAAAGACTCTTGCATCTTTATGACATCTTGCATCAACATTATTCAGTGGCTGACAGGTCTCCTTTGACTTCACAGAATATTATTTGGGGTCAACTTTTTAGCATCATAGAATTTTAGGGCTCAAAGATACATTAAAAATCACTTAATTCAGAGTCCTAATTTTAGGCTTGAAGAACATAAGACTCAGTGCAATTAAGTGAATTTTTCAGGTCATTCAGTTAGTGGCAAATCTGAATTAAAACTCAAGAAAGCGGGCTCCCAATCTAGTTGTATTTATTTTTCAAGGTATTACAGACTTATTAAACATAGGAGATTTAGGTGGGTCTTCATTTACTGTGCAAAATATTCTAAAAATTGTCTTGAAAGTAGAACTTTGTTTCATACTCTTTGCCTCCTTCTAATAAAAGCCAAAAGTAACACAATTTCTGTTTAATTTTGGTTGTTTCTAAGCAACAGGGGCTTTTCTTATTTTGATATCACCACTGTTTTGAAATGATGTGGATTTCTGTATTAGCTTTTGAAAATCAAGTTAATACACTTTTTATATCTTCTTGGGTGAAAAAGCTAAGAAATTAAATTGCTGATTCAGAAACCTATCTGTGTGCTGAACACCTAGGCACATGGAGACAGTTCCGAAAAGAATTTTTAACATTGTCTGATTGCCCTTGTTTTGTGGTGTCAGGTCAGACAGTTAGCAACAGTTGAATGTAGTTTATTTTCTCGTGGTATAATATTTAGAGCATTCAAGAGCATGTTAAGTAAAATGAATGCATACACAGTGTCTACATAAATGTAAATTTATTCATAATCAAGAGCAGAATATTTTCTATGGCATTTATCAAAGCAAATATCCTTATATAGGTATTGCTATAAAATGAAGAGTGTTTAAAACAAATAGGGACAATCTCATGTTTATATTCAGTTATTTTCAGATATGCTATTAAACTTAAAAAAGATTGTATTTCATCAAAAAACAAAGGAAACTACTGAGTATAAATTCCACAGTAATATCAAGGTCTTTTAAAAGATCTTTGTGTAAAAGTGCTATTTTGCATTAAAAAAATGCTATTGCCTGTCTAAACTATGTTGAATCTAGGGTTTTATTAGGTGACTGTTATTTTGAGATAGAAATGTAATGTAAACCAGAATATAATAACAATCAGGAATATTTGAGGGTCATTTAAATCTTCATTTAAAAATATAAGACCTACATTTTCATACCATGCTTTGCTTTTTGAATGAATACAAGCCCCATTGGGAAAGAGCCCTAGTAATCCGAGCATTTTCTGAAAAGCCCTCAACAATTATGACATTCTACAAATAATAAAAAAAAATAATTTCTGATAATCCCAAATTAGATTTGGAAAAATCTCCTGTTTCAGATGGTTATTCTATCATTTTTCATAACAAAAAATAAATATGTAGGTATTAGATCAGTAATATTTTCACTTTGTATGTGAAACAAGTTTTCAGTGTAAATAGCAATACAAGTTTTTTTTTTTTAAGTGAAAGATGGAGAGCAGATGAGACAAAAGGGAAGCAGCAAGGGGAATGATGAGGACAGACAAAGTGATAAAAATAAAGCGAACTTACTGCCAGTTTGATGAGATATTTATTACCAGGTAAAAGGTACTGCAGAGTGTGATCCTGAAAAAGTTCTGTGTTGTTATAGATGACATCCCAAACTGTAAAATCATGTGTGTGATTTGAAATATATAATATATAGCGCTCCAGAATTCCATTTACTTTTCTTGGTTGTTTCCACCTGGGAATGAAAAAATATAGCATTATAATCACCATACATTCAAGTCAAATCTGAAATGTGCAGGATTTTTAAAAGACACATATGAGCTTGGATTTATGCCATCATAAAGAACACACCGAGAGCTCAAAAGTAATTCACTTAAAAAATACCAAGTAGTTATTAAATGTCTATTCTGAATGGTAGAGAAATAAGACATAGTGCCTGCTTTCTAGTTATTTATCATTTTAATTAGCTAGTAATACAAAAATGTAGAAGTGAGTGCTTGATTTTGAACTTGGGCCATGGAACAACAATTGGGAGAAGTAGAATGTCTGAGAACTGCTGAGAAATGAGAGGGAGAGATAATTGCATAATTTTCATGTCACAGTTGTCTTGAAAGATGCAGCAATCTAACATAGAGTTTCAGCATACAACTACTAAAGAAAAGGTGAGATTGAAAAGGCTGAAGTAAGTAGTCAATTAAGACTTCTGGAATGAAATGACACACTGGATACATAAGATCATATAATAATGTCTCACATAAAAAAAAAGCCCAGGGCAGTCATGTAAGTGGTCAGTTTTTTCCTTATTGAAGTTTGCACAGAATCTACGTACATGTGTGGCTCAGCTTGATTGCATAAAGACAAAATGGAAATTAAGTTGGCAAGTGATAATCAAAGATTCCCAGAACCACTGAACTAATCACTTCTGTGCATTTAATCACAATAAAATTAATTTTATGTCACAAACTCTTCCCTTGATTGAACTCACTGGGATTCTTGCATGAACTAGTGTGTGATAGGGACGATGTTTCTACTTACTGAATGTATACGGTTCTAGAATCCAGGACAGTCAGAATTGGAGGATCCACGTGTTCTGGTGGCAGCTGTGCGGTGGACAGTACGACCAGGGAACTGTTTGTACATCCCACAAGTGTGCACGCAGTGAGCAGAAATTGGTGGGGCGTAAATGCTGCTAAATCTGTGGGGGGAATAAGAATTTATTTACTATAATAATTTTTATTCAGGAGATTTCACTTATCCTCTACTTTCTTACATCTTAGAACTGTTAAAGTAAGCTTAAAATAAACATCAATAGCCATACAAATCAATAGCAATAAAATACAGGCTGTTTTACCCTTTAAATATACTATGGTTATTTTCAAATAGACAAGTGTCAGTCAGACTCAGTTTAACTTTTTCTTTTAACAATTTGACTGTTTTCTTGGTTGTCTGTGACCAGGTAAATCATTTTCTGAGTTTAGAGTTAGTTCAAGGGCTCTGTTAAAAAATAAATGAGACATTTAAATTATTTTTAAAGTATATTTGAAGACAACAGTTCTGGATTTTGAAATGCAAATACATAGCTTATAACAGTGACTTTGCTCTTGTAATTCCTTTTGTTGAATTTTTTCTTCTTCTATCCACCGGACCAACTGTGTATTATTTGACCTTCAAATTGTCCAGGCCCAGTGTAAATGCCAATTTCTTTCTTAAGATTTCACCAGCATACTATTATATGACCCTTGGCAGAAGGTGGAGCTATTATCCTCTCCTTTGTCTCTCAGAGTTTTGCACGTACTTTTGGCATAACACAACACTGTGTCATAATGATTTATTTCCATGACTATCTGATCCATTAGACTGAACACTGTAAAGGAAGCAATGGTGCTATATTCATTTTACATCCTCAATATCTAGTACATTGCCTGTACATTGTAGGTATGAATATATGTTTGAATAAATGAAGAAAGAATTAACTAATGACATGATCTAGATATAGTAGAGCTAGGTATGAAAGATGATAAAGAGAATGGGCTAGTACTCTATCCAGTAACACTCTCCCTCCTCTGAACTTCTCTAGTACTTTATGTCTATCTGGCTCTCTGAAAGTGAGAGTTGCTGAGTCATGTCTGACTCTTTGCGACCACATGAACTGTACAGTCCATGGAGTTCTCCATGCCAGAATACTGGAGTTGCCATCTTCCCAACCCAGGGATCGAACCCAGGTCTCCCACACTGCAGGTGGGTTCTTTACCAACTGAACCACAAGGGAAGCTCAAGAATACTGGAGTGGACAGCCTATCCCTTCTCCAGCAGATCTTCCTGACCCAGGAATAGAACCAGGGTCTCCTGCATTGCAGGTGGATTCTTTACCAGTTGAGCTACCAGGGAAGCCCATCTGTCTCTCTAAAAGAAACTATATTCACTTGCACTAAAAGAAGCTAATCTATAATTTACTAATTCAATTCTGAAATATCCCAAACACTTTATTTAGAAAGGTACTCAATAATCATTTTGTTGACTGAATCTAAGCAAAGTTCAGTCAACTTTACCAAGATTTAAACATGTCACATTTTCATACTGCTAGAAATAATCATTATTTTCTGGAATACTTTTGAAATAAGGTAGTTACAATGTAAGCAACACATTTTCTTTTAAGATCATTAACCTTGAACTATTACAATTTCATGTATAAAAGATGAATGAAATGCAACCTAATTCAGGGAAATAGATTTTGCATTGCACTGACAGCAAAAGTAAACTGGAAAGAGAACACTTTGATTTTCATGCAAAGTATAATCAATTGGTTAAACATGTAGGTCATCAGAATAAAGGCAAAAAAATTGTTTTACACTAAAAATAGCTATTCTAGAACAAAAGGTGATTATCAAGAAGAGACTTATAATGCTTTTGATTAAACTTGTTTGCTTCGCAACTTTATCTTACAGGTCCTTGATGGCACCAAGTTGAGGTGGGAGGCAACACAGGCAATGGAGGGGTCAGGAGATAAGTTATAAGAATACTTTGAAGTTGGTGTTAAAACAGCATGGCCTTGCCAGAGGCTTATGAGAAATGGCAGGAATAGCTACACTATGTATGCACAAGTCAGACAGAACTTAGGAACTTTCATTTGGAAAAACATTCTATGAAACTTATAGAGTTAAAATCATGATAATAATGGCCTCAGAGGCTATACAGAGAGTAACTATTATTTACTGTGGGAAAACTTCATGCAAAAAAATGTCTTCCTAGCAGGTCCAACCCAAATATTGGGTTGGTCAAAAAGTTCATTTAGGTTTTTCATAACATCTTAAGGAAAACCCTGAATGAACATTTTGGCCAACCCAATGCAATGTGTAATATGCTAACATATTGTATCTGCCATTTCCCTGTTTTTGTCATCTTCTCCTTCTGATTCTCAAGAACTTGGTGACTGCAGCCTTTCATCCCTCCTATCTGTCTGAATTCCTTACATCCCTGAGAAAGGGAAGCTGGGGATTTGACTCAAAAGCCAGTTGCAGGAGCAAAACCAAGGAGGAAACAGAACCTAGAGGAAAGGGGGAATCCCTGATGGGTAAATGCTACTAGGGAAAAGCTACTGTATTTGAACATGAGAATACAACTATTTTCTCTGAAAGGACATACCACAGCAGGAAACTGTTTTCCATGGGACTGATTCCAAGTGACTTTGGAATATTTTACATGAGAATGTCTCCTAGCCATACCAAAGTGTCTTGGTCAGCTCCTAACCAGACTGGATGCTACAATGATCTTTTGCCAGTGAACTCTTTGTGGTGGGCAGTTTTGTTGCTTTCTTACATTCTAGCTTGTTGAGGCAGGGATTTGGTTACCTACTTTGCAGTTGGTTAAGAAGTCGTAGCATTTAACGGCAGCCCAATGGCAACCCACTCCAGTACTCTTGCCTGGAAAATTCCATGGACAGAGGAGCCTGGTAGGCTGCAGTCCATGGGGTCGCGAAGTGTCGGACACTACTGAGCGACTTCACTTTCACTTTTCACTTTCATGCATTGGAGAAGGAAATGGCAACCCACTCCAGTGTTCTTGCCTGGAGAATCCCAGGGACAGCGGAGCCTGTTGGGCTGCCGTCTATGGGATCGCACAGAGTCGGACACGACTGAAGTGACTTAGCAGCAGCAGCAGCAGCAAGACTTATTTGTATGTGTTTGCTGGCACAGACTTGCATATCCAAGTAGTCCTTAGTTATCTTGAGCTGGTAGGGTCAGAAGACATCATCATAGTATCACCATATCAAGTATCTCCTTATCACAGGATGTCCCATTCTCCTTTACACTATAGTCTCCATGCTTTGAGCATGACTTTGATCACAGAACTCCTAAACTCACCCAGAATACCTGCCTCGAATGGGAGTATCCTTCTGTATTAGTTCCAGGATTACTCTCTGTGCCTGGATTCTACTCTGACAAAATATGCTCCTCCATAGGTTGGGAAGTATCCATGTAGATGATGGTCAGGACTGAGGGGGACCAGGATGAGGAGGTGAGCAAATAGAGTCATGTTGCTAGAGAAAGCCAGTATGACTTGTGACCCAGGTATGGAGTAAAAGATGCCAACTCATCAAGTCCTCCACTCATAGCTGGGATTTACTCCTAGACTATTTAAGGTAATAAGAAATTTATGGATGAGAAAGTTGTTGCATTTTAGGAGTTTAGCATGGCTTTAAATTGAATGTTGACTAGGCTTTAAGACTCTGTACATAAAGTATGAACAGTGCCAAAAGTGCCACAGAAAACAGAACAGAGCAAGAATCAAGATGCACAGTGGTTTTAAAGGCAAGAGTCAGGGATGAGAACTAAGTTTACTGTCATAATCATTTTGATATATATAAGTAAAGTCATAAGGCTGAACACCTTAAACTCAATTACTGCATGTCAATTACATGACAATAAAACTGAAAGGAAAAGAAAAAAAGCGTGAGTCAGTGGAGGCCACAGCAGCAAGATGACATTTTGAGCAAATTCCTGGAAAGAATGAGAGTAACAATTGTGGGGATTCTAAGCAAAGGACTATTTCAGGAGAGGGAACAAGCTAAGCAAAGACTTGGAATGAAGAACATGACTACCATGAACATGGAAAGAAGGCCAGTGAGGCTGGAGCAGAGCAAATGAAGCAGAAAGAAGTAAGAGATGACATCAGAAAATTAATAGGGGATAAGACCGTATGAGTGTTGTATGCCCCTGCATGGATTTGGAATTTTAATCTGAGAGAATCTAGTTAGAAAGCTACAGGAGGGTTTTGAACAGAGCAGTTGCATGGTCAGATATGGATTTCATGAACATCACTGTTCAATTTTAGACAGCTTTATAGTATGTCTTGGAGAAGATCATTTTGGGTTGAATACCTGGAGTGACTTATTATCTTCACGAAATTCAATGTTCAAATCTCCCCCTAGATTTGGGAAGTTCTCAGCTATAGTTTCTTTTGATAAGTTTTTTGCTCTTTTCTTCTTCTCTTCCATTTCTAGGATTCTGTGATGTATAAACTGGTTCTTTTAATGACATCTCATAATTCATGTGAGTTTTCTTCACTTTCTTTCATTCGTTTTGTTTCTCTGACTAGATGATTTCAAATGACCTGTCTTCTAATTCACAAATTCTTCTGCTTGGTTGAGTCTGTTCTTTGTATCTCTTTACTGAATTTTTTGATTGTCATTATGTTCTTTGACTCAAGGATGTCTATTTGTTTTTTTTCTTTTAAACAATTTCTATTTATTTGTTGAGCTTCCCATTTTGTTTATGCATTGTTTTTCTAATTTCATTTAGTTGTCTAGCTTTGTTTTCTTGTAGTACAGTATATTTCCTTAGTAGGATAAGCCTGAACTCTTTGTCAGACAGTTCATAGATACTGGTTTTCTTTGGTAATGTCTTATTTCTTTGATTATCATATCCTTATGAATCATGGTGTCTGTATATTCAAGGAAGTAGGCATCTCTTGATTACCTGGACCGGTTTTGTCCACTGAGTAGGTCTTAAAACCACTTTTACAGGTACAGGCCTGGCACTTGAGCCTGTGGCAATAGCCCTTGGACCTGTATCTATGTGCACCGACAAGGATTCCGACTACAGGGGCACAAGTAGTCCAGGTGCATGGACTACTGGGTGGGCCCCACATCTGCATCCTTAGCCTTTGGTCCAGTACTTGGATGTTCCAGGGACATGGTATTGTGAGAACTGACCTGGAATCTGAGGACATGAGGGCTGGCTTAGAGTTAGAACAAACCTGGACCTGTAACTATAGGAGTCAAACTGGGACCTGCAGCCGCAGGAGCTGAGTTGTAGGCTGTGTTTGTGGGAGCTGGTCATGCACATGGCTAGGCCAGGGGCCTGGGTATGTGTGTGCAAGCTAGAATTAAAGCTAGGGTTGCAGAGGCTGGGCCTGGTACACAGGAGCTATTTGGGACCACTGGAGCTGGCCAACAAAGGAGGCAAGAACACATCATGGAGAAAAGACAGTCTCTCCAATAAGTGGCGGTGGAAAAACTGGACAGCTACATGTAAGAGAAGAAATTAGAGCATTCTCTAACATAATACTGAGTGCTGAAGTATTGATGCTTTTGAACTGTGGTGTTGGAGAAGACTCTTGAGAGTCCCTTGGATAGCAAGGAGATACAACCAGTCTAACCTAAAGGAAATCAATCCTGAATATTCATTGGAAGGACTGATACGGAAGCTGAAACTCCAATACTTTAGCCACCTGATGCAAAGAACTGACTCATTGGAAAAGACCCTGATGCTGTGAAAGATTGAAGGCGGGAGGAGAAGGGGACAACAGAGGATGAGATGTTTGGATGGCATCACCGACTCAATGGACATGAGTTTAAGTAAGCTCTGGGAGTTAGTGATGGACAGGGAAGCCTGGTGTGCTGCAGTCAAAGGGGTCACAAAGAGTCAGACATGACTGAGCGACTGAACTGAACTGAACAAACATAATACAGGAAAATAAACTCAAAATGTATTAAAGATCTAAATGTAAGGCCAGATATTGTAAAACACCTACAGGAAGACATAGGCAGGGCATTCTTTGACATAAATCACAGCAATATCTTTTTGGATCTGTCTCTCAGAGTAATGAAAATAAAAACAAAAATAAACAAAAATGATCAAATTAAACTTAAAAGTACACAGCAAAGAAAAGCATTAGTAAGAAAAGACAATCTACAGAATGGGATAAAATATTTGCAAACAATATAACTGAAAAAAGATTAATTTCCAAGAAATATGAACAGCTCAACACCAAAAATACATCCTAGTCAAAAAATGGGAAGAAGATTTAAACAGACATTTCTCCAAAGAAGACATACAGATGGCAAACAGGCATATGAAAAAAAAATGTTCAACATTGCTAATTATTATAGAAATGCAATAAATAGCCTACCTACAATGAGGTATCACTTCACACCAGTCAGAATGGCCATCATCATAAAGTCTATAAATGATAAATGCTAGAGACTGTGTGAAGGAAAAGGAACCCTCCTACACTGTTGGTGGGAATGTAAATTGATGCAGTCACTATGGACAACAGTATTGAGATTCCTTAAAAAACTAAAAATGGAACTAATAATACTGTATGATCCTGTAATCCCACTCCTGGACAAACATCTGGAGAAATTCTAGTTTGAAAAGGTACATGCACCCCAATGTTCATTGCAGCATTATTTACAGGAAGCAACCTGAATCTCCACTGATAGATAAATTGATGAAAATGTAGGGTGTGTGTGTGTGTGTGTGTGTTACTCAGCCATAAAAAAGAATGAAATAATACCATTTGCAGTAACAGGGATGGACTTAGAAATTATCATACTAAGTGACGTAAGCCAGAGAGCAAGACAGATGTCATATGATACTGCTCATACATGGAATCTAAGAAAAAACTATAAATAAACATATCTATAAAACAGAAATAAACTTGCAGACCTAGAAAAACTTATGGTTACCAAAGGGGAAAGGTGGGAGGGATAAAGTAGGAGGTTGGGATTAACATATACATACTACTATATCTAAAATAACCAACAAGCACTACTGTATAGCACAGGGATCTATACTCAATATTTTGTAATATCCTGTAAGGGAAAAGAATCTGAATAAATATATAATACATGTACATATGTATCTATATATTTTAACTGAATCACTGTGATGTACACATGAAACTTACACAACATTATAAATCAAGTATAATTCAATTAAAAAATTCATATTTGAGACATGGCAAGTTTGAACTATTAGACAACCAAGTGGAAATGTCAATTAGGCAATTTGAATAAATTTTGGAATTTCAAGACATCCTGGCTTGAGACATACTGTGGAAAAGTCATCATCATATAGATGACATTTAAGATGGATGGGAACACAAAAATAGAGTGAGTGTGGGTAGAAAAGAGAAAAAGTTTAAGGACCCAAATACTAACATGTCAATCTTAAGCTGTCTGGAATAGAAGCAGAAAACCAACCATAGAGACAGAGAAAGAGTAATCTGTAAGCTATGAATATTTGATGCCCTAGAAGTCAAATGAAATAAATGTTTCCAAGATGATAAGTCTAATAAGTGGAGGACTAAAAGTTGAATTAGCAATATGAGAGTCATTCATATTTGTGTAATAAAAGTTGTTAAGTTAGGAGTGTCTAAGCCTGACTGAAATGGATTCATGAGAGAATGAGAGAAGAGGAATTAGAGATAGTGAATATAAGCAACTTTTTCAATAAGTTTTGCTGTGGAGGAAAATAGAGAGGTGAAACAATAGATGGAAGGTAAGTAGAGGCCAAAGAAGATTTTTTTTTTTAATAATCAAATAAGATAAAATGATGTATGCTGCTGGAAATGGCCCAAGAGGGAGGGCAGAATTGGCAATGGGGCTGGAGCTTTGACCTTGAATATGTAAAAGACTGGAACCAATAATGAAAGTGGAGGGTTTGTACTCAGAAGGAGCAGGGACAGATCATCTGTGGTTATGGAGGGAAAGGAGACTATGTGGGTACAAATGCTGGGGGTGGGGGGTTGGGGGGGTTTATCTTATAATTGCTTCAATTTTCTCAGTGAAGAAGAAAGAAAGACCATCAGTCCACGTTGATTTTTTGATTCCCCAGGCCACCCTGCTGCTGCTGCTGCTGCTGCTAAGTCGCTTCAGTCATGTCCGACTCTGTGCGACCCCACAGACGGCAGCCCACCAGGCTCTGCCATCCCTGGGATTCTCCAGGCAAGAATACTGGAGTGGGTTGCCATTTCCTTCTCCGGCCACCCTGCAGTGACCTCCTATTCCTCATAGAATGACATACACTAGTGGTCAATGAGATACTACTTGATTTGACAAATGCCTACCTCTCATGCCTTCCTTACACTGGTCATTTCTGTCCCTCCATATCCCTCCAACACTACAATCTCACACCTTCAGGCCTTTGTAGGTGCTGTCTCTTCTAATGCTGCTAAGCTGCTGCTGCTAAGTCACTTCAGTTGTGTCCGACTCTGTGCGACCCCACAGACGGCAGCCCACCAGGCTCCACTGTCCCTGGGATTCTCAAGGCAAAAACACTGGAGTGGGTTGCCATTTCCTTCTCCAATGCATGAAAGTGAAAAGTGAAAGTGAAGTTGCTCAGTCGTGTCTGACTCTTAGCGACCCCATGGACTGCAGCCTACCAGGCTCCTCCATCCATGGGATTTTCCAGGCAAGAGTACTGGAGTGGGGTGCCATTGCCTTCTCTGTCTCTTCTAATGAACACCTGTTTTATCCTTTGTGCTCGGCTGACTTTATCTCATCCATCAGGCTCATCTTCCTCTGATTGGTCTTTCTTGATAATCTAACAGCATGGCCACCACCATCCATCCCCAGGTACCCTCAGACATATCACCTTGCTTAGTTACTTATCATAATTACCAAAACATGACAGAAATCACCTTGTTATTGGTTTTATATCCCTCTCAGAAGGATATAAACACTGTGAGTACAGAAAGATGCTCTCTATTGTGTTCACCAAGATGTCTTCAGGATTGGTGAGACCTAACTAGTAGCTTTATTTGTTGAGAAAATGAATTAAGCAAGGCCAGAGAAAATTCTATGGCCCAGTTTTCAGAGAAATAGAGTAATATCTGAGTGAAAGGCTCTAAGAATCGATTGAATACAATTTGTCAGACCAATATAATTGTGAGATGAAGGCAATTCATTGCTAAAAGATAAGAAAAAGGCAGACTTGCACTTCTATGAATGTTAAAGCATAATTCTCAAACATGAATATTTCATTAAAAATCCACAGTATTAAGGAAGATGTGGTACATATATAAGGTGGAATGTTCCTCAGTCATGAAAAGGAAAAAAATAATGCCATGTGCAGCAACATAGATGGGCCTAGAGATTATCATACTAAGTGAAGTAAGTCAGACAAAGACAAATATCATATGATATTGCTTATATATGGAATATAATAAAAATGATACAAATGAACTTGTTTATAAAACAGAAACAGATTCAGTGACTTAGAGAACAAAGTTCTGGTTAGCAGGAGGGATGGGGGTTGGGGTAGTTAGCTTGGAATTGACATGTACATACTGCTATATATAAAAATAGATAACCAACAAGGTCCTACTGTATAGTACAGAGAAATTGAGCATGAATTCTGCTCAATACTCTGTAATAAGCTAAATGGGAAAAGAATTTGAAAAAGAATAGATACATGTATATGTACAACTAGTGTATATGAATCACTTTGCTATACACCTGAAACTAACATAACATTGTTAATCAACTATACTCCAGTATGCAACATAAATTTTAAAAGCTACAATATATTATGGAATATTTAAAAAAATTATTAACAGTGGTTTTCTCAAAGTGAGGGCATGCAAATGAGTTAAATTTTTGGCTATGTATATTTTTCAAATTCTATAATATTTAAGTATATATTATATGGAGAAAAGAGAGCCATAGTTTACTGATATCAATTCATTATTTAAGAAAATTTATGCCCAAGACCTAGTTGACACATGCCCTATTACACTTCCTATGTCATCATACTTCCCATTTCCTCAATGACTTCAGCATTGGCTCAATTTTCTTTTCAATTGTAATCCCTTTTTTGGCAGCTTCAACATCCTCAGTGATGACTCATCTCTGAATCTGGCTTCATTTTAACTTCCTCAAATGTAATGCCCTTCACTTCTGCTTCATTTACTCAGTATGCAACATAGTTATACCCACTACTTAATCATCTTTGAAACCATTTCCAAGGTTCTCAATCTAAAGTCTGCCCTCTCTGGTAAATTCCCACCTCGTCCACTTGTCATATCCATACAAACACTCATTTGCCATCACACAATGTTCAGCCTCTTATTTCCAGAGTTTTGCACATTTGCATTTTCCTTGCTATGATCTTTGCTCACCCATTTCAAAGCCAAACTCCCGGGTCCCTAGATTTTTCAACCTCCTCAATCCTCTTCTGTGTCTGCTTTCCCAATTCCTAGCTCTGGCTAAACGTCATCTTCTTTCTCTAGCACTTCTCATATCTCTAAGATGTAACTGAGAGGAATTGCTGAACACACTGAAAGAATCTACTGCAATTCTAGGTTTTCCAGTTTGAACTGGATCTCTATTACTCCTCAGCAATAACCATCTTGTTACCTTGTTTCTCCCGTCATTGCATTGGTCTTTTTTTCTCCTTTTATGGTATGGCCAATTCTCTGGAGGAACCAAGTTGGGTCTAAAATCGGAGTCCTCAGAATAGTTCCCTCCTCTGAGCCCATCATTTTCCCTGCCTGTGCCACAGGAGCAAAGATCAATATGGCTGTCATCTTAACCTATATCTTTTATCTTCTGCTCCTCCCTACCCCTGACCCTTTTGATGAGGGTGGGAGAGGAGAGTGAAAAAGCTAGCTTGAAACTCAAAATAAAAAAAAAAAAAAACTAAGATCATGGCACCCAGTCCTGTCACTTCATGGCAAATAGAAGGGGAAAAAGTGGAAACAGTGACAGATTTTATTTTCTTGAGCTCCAAAATCACTGTGGACAGTGACAGCAGTGATAAAATTAAAAGACACTTGCTCCTTGAAATAAAAGCTATGACAAACATAAAAATTGTTTTAAAAAGCAGAGACATCACTTTGCTGACAAAGGTCTATATAGTCAAAGCTATTGTTTTTCCAGTAGTCATGTATAGATGTGAGAGCTGGACCATAAAGAAAGCTGAGCACCAAAGAATCGATGCTTTCAAATTGTGGTGCTGGAAAAGACTCCTGAGAGCCCCTTGGACTGCAAAGAGATCAAATCAGTCAATCCTGAAGGAAATCAAATCTGAATATTCACTGGAAGGACTGATGCTGAAGCTCCAATACTTTGCTCACCTGATAAGGAGAGCTGACTCACTGGAAAAGACCCTCAGGCTGGGAAAGACTGAAGGCAAAAGGAGAAGAGGGCAGCAGAGGATGAGGTGGTTAGAAAGCATCACTGACTCAATGGACATGAATTGGAGCAAACTCTGGGAGGTGGTGAAGGACAGAGGAGCCTGGCACGCTGCAGTCCATGGGTTCACAAAAAGTCAGACATGACTTAGCAAATGACCACCACCAAAAGTACAGAAATATAGATATTCACAGAAATAGAGATATATGTGGATATCTTATTGACTGAGATTTATAAAGGCTCCATGCTCAACTGGCACCTCATTTATGCTTATGATGATCATACAACCAAGATTTTACCACTTACATAGAATTAACATTTTCTCCAATCTTTTTTAAGATAAATTAATTCCCACCCATAAAATAATTTGTTTGTTCACATGTCCAGTTTAGGAAATCAGATTGCTATGCCTCTGCTATCATAGGAACTGAAGCTTTCTTTTAATTCTGAAAATTTAAAAATTCTCAACTCAATAGTACAATGAAAGCCAGTCTGATTAAATAGCTTTTTTGACTTCCAAGTCATTTTTATGCCTGTCCTGTCCACCCCAAAGTGGACTATTCTCAATGTATTTCCATAAGAAGATGAAGTGTCATTAGGGTCCTCTGAATAATGAGGCATAAAAGAAAAAGGAAAGGGTAGAACCTAGTGTGAAACATGGTAGAGGAAGCTGCCCAGGTGACCTAGTTGGGAAATCCTTGGTGAAATGGGAGGAGATGGTAAGGACAAGGGAAAGGAAAATCAGAGAAAGGTAAAAGGAAGCAGCATCAGTGGGGGAAAAAAAAGAATAGCTGTGTGAAAGAGGAAAAAATGGAATGGAGATTTTTTTAAAAAAGAATTGATTTAAAAAGTGAAAAAGTTCCAGGGGATGCAAACTAAGGTATTCTTTGTGAGTGAAGCCATAAAAAAAATTACCAATATAAACTTAAAAGCAAAGAAGAATGTGATGATGATTCTCTCCTCCTTGCCTGACTGCAACAGATTTGGTAGTATGACTGTACAGATGTGATTAGGTCCTTAAAGGACAACGTAATGGATCAATGGATTCAAACAATCACAGGTATGTACACAACTCTGAGTCAGTAAGTGGAGGGTAAGCGAACCCTAAAAATATAAGGCTACTGTTTGTCAGAGCCCCTTAGTAACATCTTCTTTCCCATTTCCTTGATGTCATCATTTGCATAAAATCAAACACAGGGAGTTGTGGACAGGGGAAAACAGATCACTCTAATATACATTATAAATGGATCTCAGTATCCTGAGATGTGATACAAGGAAATGCATCCCAATGCATGGACACCTCACTGAATACTGTCAGGCAAGTTTTGATTTACAATACTGGCCATGAATTTTATGCTATTTTATGATTGATTTCTTGCTGTTGTTCACAGCATTTCATTGATCTCAGTTTACAAAATGAACCAATAAGTAAGCAATATTTTCTTTTAATTCCTGGTATAAACTGAGGAATTTCTATATTTTAACTGGTTTCTCACATCAAAAAATAAAAGCAGTTTTGGGGCTTCCCTGGTAGCTCAGATGGTAAAGAATCTGCCTGCAATGCAGGAGACCAGGTTCGATCTCTGGGTCAGGAAGATCCCCTGGAGAATGGAATGGCAACCCACCCCAGTATTCTTGCCTGGAGAATTCCATGGACGGAGGAGCCTGGCAGGCTGCAGTCCATAGGGTCACAAAGAGTCAGACATGACTGAGTGACTTTCACTTTCACTTTGCTTATCACCTAATTCTTTCTCTTAGAAGTTCCTAGTAGTATTTCACAAAAGAAAAACAGATTTTTCCTGAATTTCCTCTCTCCTTTCTGTGCATCTTGTCCACAGATCATTATCAGGATGTTGAAAAACATGGGAACCATCTAGGCAGGTATTGACAACATCTCCTTCTGTCATTGGGTATTCCAACTTGAAAACCAGGGCAAAGGCATGGTTCAGTGAGAACCCATCTCAGGCAGCAGACCTAAGAGGTGTTGTGTTTTCCACAGATACCTGGAAAGCAAGGAATTATGCCAGAACATACGTGGTACGTCAGGGTGCATTCATCTCTGCCAGAGGACAGCTCCTGCTCCACCCTTGCGTCTCTTCTCATTCCAGAAAAATCAGATTCTGACCTTATAATTAATAAAAACACAGGCTTTCTTTAGCCTGAACATCACTGCTCTTCTGCTCCTCATAGAAACCTTAACTTGCCGCATGATGTTCTTCAGCCAGATGAGCCATTACCCAAGACCGACATTCAGTCATGTGCTTTCTAACTAATTTACAGAGTTGGAATCATTTTGCCCAGGTAAGGATTTGGATATAAAACCACACCCAAACTACATTACTGAACTCCACAAGTTTTCTATTTGTGCTTACAATATTTCCCACTTTATCAGAGAAATCCATATCTTTCACTTTCCTCAAATCCCTATTCAAAGTGTATATTATTCATGGAGAATCTATTTCTCCCCAAAAGATGCATGGTTTACATCCTATTTAGTTACCCTTTTAGCAAATTTCCTTTGTGAGCATCTTTATCCCAGATGTAAGTATTCACAGTGTTATACACTATTTGAGAGCAAGGATGCATCTTATAGGAACCCTCGTATGACTCCTAATATTTGGACACTTCTGATGGTGGAAAAGTGAAAACTTCATTGCAATAAGACAACTGGAAATAAAGAGAGGAAAGCCTAATCCCTCCATCAGGATAGCAGCAGATGGCATGTGGTGCGGGAGCCCTACCTGCTGGGAGTTGTCAGTCACTAGTTTGTCTTTGATAATGAGGGATGAAGCTTCCTCATTTCCCCTTCTCTCACTGGCTGGTTAGAGCAAAAATCTTCCATACTAAACTCCTTAGGCTGACAGAATTCTTAGCCAGCAGTCTTGAGTCTGGCTTTCTGAGTCTCTCTACCACTTAATTTGTAATAAATTATGGTATATTTAGCCCAAGGTTATTTTTCTTGGTTACTTTTATAATAGCATAACTTTACACACACACACACACACACACACACACTAACATCCCACTCACTCTCCTACTTTGCCTCTGGACAGTAAGAGATAGAATTAGGAAATCAGTATCCAGCTTTCAATTTTCATAAATGCTTTTACCTCACAAACCGAAGAGAGAGAACTGAGATAACATTACAGTAATATTATCTGAGAAACTTTAGTCATGCTGCTGCTGCTGCTGCTGCTGCTAAGTCGCTTCAGTCGTGTCCAACTCTGTGCGACCCCATAGACGGCAGCCCACCAGGCTCCCCTGTCCCTGGGATTCTCCAGGCAAGAACACTGGAGTGGGTTGCCATTTCCTTCTCCAATGCATGAAAGTGAAAAGTGAAAGTGAAGTTGCTCAGTGACCCCATGGACTGCAGCCTACCAGGCTCCTCTGTCAATGGGATTTTCCAGGCAAGAGTACTGGATAACTTAGCTAAATATTTCCTACAAAACTGGGGCATTTTCCCTCAGTCTTAGAAAGATGTTGCTATGCATGTGGATTAGTTTTCAGGAGGCAGAGATCACCTACTTGAAGTTAGGGCAGTAAACAAGTGAAATATGAGTATTAGAACTAATGAGACTCATTTGTATATGCAGATTAATGAAATCTGTGAAATTTTGAGATAAATCTGTATCTAAGTATATTCATCTATCTATCAAAAAGGAGACAGCATTTAGACAGGTTTTAAAGCAGTAGAAACAGAGGGAGCAGACATTCTGCCTGGGAAGAGTTGGCAAAGGGCATTGTAGAATAATTCAGCACAAGCTTGGTTAAAAATATTCAGATTTAGGTCAACAAAGTTCAGTTTAGCTCAAGTGCAGGACACACAGAAAAAGTAAAGAAAATAAAGCTATAAAGACAGGTTGGGGCCTTTTTGGAAAGACCACTGGATTCCTGGTTGATAACTTTGTAGTGATGATGCAATGGACCCACATATAATGGAGCCAGGCATTGGGAAATCTTTGTCTAGTTCTGGCAAGGCCCTTAGTCTACATGGATTTGGGGAAAACACCTGCCCTCACTGGCTCTTGGTTTCTTCATCTGTAAAAAGATAAGTTTGAGTTTGATTCTGTGAAAGGTTAAACTCTACTGAATGCCTATTTTTCTAAGAAAACTTGACAACCAGAATATTGTGATAAAAGCTTTTACTTCTTGGATATTTGCTCTGAACATTACAGTGGCTTAGAGAGAATCATCTGTTTCATTCCCCATAAAATGCTCTTGCAATTTAATCTGGAATGAAACAATAACCAAACTGTCCTGCATATAAGGAGAGAATGTGTAAAATGACCACAATGGGTTCCCAGCATGTAAACTGTAATGTTAGAGTGCAAATATCTTTTTAAAATTATGCTTCTACATCAACTTGTGAAAATACAATGTATCATAAGCAACCTCTGCATTTTTAGAAGCTGAAGAAGTCTTCGATGTCACAACTAGAAGTAGATTGGTCCCTTGTAAGACTTCTAACAAATTGTCTATCCTTGAATCATTTCTATAGAATGACGGATTTTTCTCTTTAAAACAGTAATTTTCAAAGAGGAATCTGTTGACATTCCTTCAGGAAAAACACTTAAAAATGTTCACACTATGACAGTGTCTAACATTTTTTCTGAATTAATTGATATTTTATTGTTGATTTTTTCAAAGAAGTATATCTATGATGATTAGTTTTATGTGTCAACTTGGGTAGGCTATGTTATCTACTTATTTGGTCAAAGGCTAGTCTAAATGTCACTGTGAAGGTATATTTTAAATGGGATTAACATTTACAATCAGTTGACTTTAAATAAAACAGATTACTCTCCATAATGTAGGTGAGTCTCATCCAATCAGTTGAAGGTCTTAAGAGCAAAGACTGAGGTTTCCCAAATAATAGGGAATTATGTCTCTAAACTGCATCATAAAAAGTCTGCTTGAGTTTCCAGCCTGTCACAGTGCCCTGTGGATTTTAAACTCAAGACAGCAACATCAAGTCTTCCTTGGGTCTCCTGCCTGCTGACCTGCCCTACAAATTTCAGACTTTCCCACAATCACCTGAGCCAAGTTCTTAAGATAAATTTTTCTACCTCACTCTCTTCATCTCTGCCCTCACCACTCCTCTCTCCTTTCCTCATTCTCTGTTTTTCTAACTTCAATACAAGAAGGGTCTCAACTGGAGTGTAAGATACATTTATATTTCTCTGGATATATCCAGCCGAGTAGCGCTCTGTATCAGAAACAGACAGCAGTATTCTTGGCACTAGGGGTGGATTTGGAAATCATAGAAAGAGGAAACAAATGTGTGTGTACTCTGGATTCAGATATATCTGAGTATTCAGAACAATTCATAAGATGGTCCAACAGGAGTCTGTGTTGAAAACTGGGAAACATTTTAAAGAATTCACCACTGAAGAAGCTGGCATGCTTTGGCTCTCAGAAGGGAGAGATTATTTTCAAAAGAGCCTTATGTTTGTTTACTTAGACTTGTCTTGCTAAACTTTTTAAGATACTGGAATGCATTCAGCGTTCCTTGAGGACTCATTTAAAAAAGAGTGATGCAAAGAAGAAAGCCATTCTTTCACCACCGCGGATATCAGGAGGAAGAGGCATATCAGCAAAGTACAATGACAGAGTGTTGTCCATCTGGGACAACCCTACCTGGAAGAGTAATCTTCGTGCCCACTCGGGCCTGGGGGAATCTAAGGTGGTCCCTGGGGCAACTACTCCACCTGGGAGTAGACTCAGTACCTGGTGGCGTGTCAGTGGAAGAGTAGCAGTACCTCTGATGCCCAGATACGGTGTTGTTCATCTAGATCAGGGCCATGGAGATGCCTAGTGCAGTTACTATGGCACTTGGCCAACTGATGTCAGGCTTGAACCTAAGTCAGTGTGAGAAAACCCATATGGCTCCACAGATATGTGAATGGATTAGTTTGAAGGAGGCAAAGATCACCTACTAGAGGTGGAGGCAATGAAAAAATGAAATATGAGTCTTAGAATTAAGGAGAATTATTTGTATATTCAGATTAATGAGATCTGAAGTAAATCTGAACTAAATCTACCTATCTACCTATGTAACCATTCATCCATCCATCCATCCATTAATCTATATCGCCTTTAGAGTATAATCAATGGGGGCTCACTGTGTCACACCTGGTACTTTGGGACTCTGTATGTTTCTTAGATGGACAGTATCGTCAGAGTATAGATTCAGGAGATGAAAGTGAAAACAGGTACAGTTTACAGGTGATAAAAGAGGAAAACTGGTTCTCTTTCCTTTTTTTCATATAACCCCAAGCTGAAGTTCTAATACTTTGGCCACCTGATGTGAAGAGCTGACTCACTGGAAAAGACCCCCAAACTGGTAAAGATCGAAGGCAAAAGGAGAAGAGGGTGGCAGAGGATGAGGTGGTTAGATAGCATCACCAACTCAATGGACATGAATTTGAGCAAACTCCGGGAGATAGTGAAGGACAGGGAAACGGGGCATGCTGCAATCCATGGGCTCCAAAGAGTCAGACATGACTTAGCCACTGAACAATAACATATAACCCCAAAACAACCTTCTGCCCTTTTCCTCTCAAAGATTGCTCAAAACAAATGAAAAGCCAAATGAAACAAAAACAAAGAAAACCAAAACAAGACAGATTAAGACATGGTCACTGAAGTTGAGAGAAAATAACACAGCCTTATTGGAGTAATAAGATAGAAAGATAAGATAGAGAAACACATATTAACCATATTTTACAAAAGTTAGAAAATATGGTATAATGATATAGATATGAGGCAATGTATCTGAATCTAGGATGGCTTGGCTATACCTAATATAGCAAAACATACATTAGTATTGTGTTTATATGTAAATCATTTAAAAATATCTGACAATTGAATAGCATTTATTTGTTAATTAGAAATAATGTTAATAAACATGACTGTGACATTATAGGCATGGTGATTTGCATTTTCCTAAGGCTTTTTTCCCCATACAACCAGTTATTTACATTTTGGGGGTAACTGTGTATATGCAGATATTAAAAAATTAAACTAGTACACTGTAAAGAGTACAACATGAAAAGCAAAAGTCTCGCTCACATTTCCAATTCAGAGTATTTAAAATTTTAAATACTAGGACAAGAGACTTTGAAACAAACCAAAGTTATTATGGTAGATTTCACTGATAAAGCTGATGTTGACTGTTTCTGAATTTGGTTAATAACCATGTGACCAATTTCCTTTTTTTCCCCTTTGATATAGTTGTTATTATGTAAAGCTAAGACCCACTACAAAAGCAGGGAGGCAAAACTTGAAATACTATGGGATAGTGTTACAGTGCATGAAAATAAGAAAAAATAGAAAAGGAATCAGCAAAGACTTGGGTTTGAGTTTTCTGTCTTGATTTGTGTAAACGTGAGTGAATCACTGAAGTTTTAGGCCTCACTTTATATTATTTGTAACATCTCTACTTACAATTAACATGAAGATAAAATAAGACAAATAGCCATAAGAGCATTTTATAAAGAAGAATGCGTTACACAGGTAAGACATAACAATTTTAAACCATGAACAACAGCAGAGGCTAATGGATTCTTTCAATTTAGATTCACTCCAAAGAATTAAGGATCACAAATACAGCAAATAACATACTTTAAAAAGTTATCCTATAATTATCTAAAGGTCAGATAAAAAATTTCAACTAAATCTAAAGCATACAGTCCATTTGGGGAAAGGACGTATATTTATATGACAATACCCACATTCAGAAATAGCTTTTTGTTGGCATTGATTTCTGTATTCACTCCACAAATATTTGTCAGGCATCATCTGCTATGTGCATCTAATACGTGTTTTATACGCTGAGATTCAGCACATAAGATATGTACAAGATATTTTCAGATATCTCTTTTGAACTAGACATCACTTTGGATTATGTTTTCCAAACTTCAAAGATGCTATGCTTTTTATGGTGTAGATATTTATTGTATACCCATGATTCCAAACCACTTTAATTTTTATTACTTCAATAAACTACAATATAAAATGGTAAGTGATTTGAGAAGAACATTTTGCAAAATTACAAATGATACTGCATTTCTTGCAATGAAGACAGATAGTTATAAGAGGAACTAATTTAGTGAATAACTAAAGTTCCACTGATTAAGACCAAATTACAATGAAGATATTAGCACCAAAACACTTATAGAAACAAAATGAAGATAATGTATTAGTGCTAATATTTTACTGTAGAATATTTTACTACTAGCCCCCAAATGCTGACATTTACAGGCTCTTTATTTTCCATCATATTATAGAGTAAATCACATCTAAAAATAAATTAAGAGAATATTGATGAAATATAAATACAAATATTTGTTTATTCATGCTACTATACCCATCTGAGAAAGGGGAAAAGATCAATTATATGTACCTGTTTAATTTGTCTTAGAGCCATCATCTGTCTCTTTACATTTGGTGAATAGCTTCACTATTACTAAAATTGTAATGAACTTTTCTCAGATTTTCCATGGTAGTAACTTTACAAGATTTCTATTTCCTTAATCACACTGTAAAATATTCCTAAATACCTTGATTACTGTTTGTTTAATGTTAGTATCTGTGAACTAACTTTATTTATAGCACATATTTTAAAATAGTATATTTCTTTACCACGATAGATCAGAATACCACTATCATTAAAACAAAATAGTAGAAAAGATATGAAAGCCAAACTTCAGTTTTTATAAAATGATTTTTCAGAGGAAGAATTTGATAGATGCTGAATGAGAAATGTGTACTCAGAAGTTTGTGGGAGTTCAGTTTACACTGAGTGTATTGCTTTATGGAAAACATTTATTTGATTTATATTTTAAAAACCAAGCTTAACTTTAGAGCAGTGATTCAGCTGCAAGGGAAATCTATATATAGTCTTTTAAAATTATCTATATAGTCTCTTCAACATCCCATGTTCCAACCTAATAGAATTTATGACCAGCATCGTCTTGATTTTTGCATAATAGAGCTACACAACTGGCAAAAAGTGACTTTCTAATCTCTCTACATGAAATAGATATTCAAATATTTGCATATTTGGTAGTATACCCCTAGGAGTTGTTGAACTTGTATACATTTCTACAATAGGGTGGAAAAGAAGTAGAGGGCAGTACAGAGTATCATCTTTGCAAAATAATCTTTAAAAGTTGGGATGTATGAGGCAAACTTCCCTAAGCTCTAGTGGAATTTGGTGTTTTTGTTTTTGTTTTGACTTGAACTCTTTTTCTACTGTTCTAGATTTGAATGCAACTGGGTAGTATAGTAAACACAAGGATGGGATATTTAACCAAACAAACAGGATGATTTTGTCTAAGTATGGGTCATTTACTAACACTCAGCTGAAATTTGCCACTTATAGTAAAAACCACAATTTTAGGTTTAAAATATGTATCAGTCTTTTGCTTGTGATTATATGGGGTTAAATTGCATAACTACTTTAAAAGCTTTAAATGATTGATCAATTTTTACATCCTTTAATATAATCAAATGAGTCATACTTATAGCTATGGGATGGTACCTCTCAGGGGTTTTCCACAAATTGTGTGCTTATAAGATTTGCATAGTCTGTATAACTGTGTGATCTGAAAAATAAGAAGCAAATATTTTCCCAGTGGATGTCAAGCACTGGGGTCACATGTCTTTTCTCTAATAGCAGTCAACTTGTCTGACAGTCAGTCTCAGATAAATTAGTCTGTCTCTGAACATTCCTTCAAATATCAGTCTGGCATCCTGACAAGTCGTCCGCATAATAATATCTAGTTTTCACATAAATGAAAAAATTGATGTCTTCATTCTGAAAACAATCTTTATTATTCATTTATGATATGTATGTGTGCTTAGTTGCTCAGTCATGTCCGACTCTTTATGACCCCATGGATTGTAGCCCGCCAGGCTCCTCTCTCTATTGGGATTCTCCAGGCAAGAATACTGAGCCTCCCATGACTTCAGGATACATAGAACATGAAAGATACAGATCCTGCCCTCAGGGCCTCACTGTCTAGTGAGAAAGATGACTAAGTCAATCAAAAATTCCAGTAGAGTAAGCTAAATGACATGAGAGGTGGGAGCCCAGAGAGGAAAATTGTAAGCCATATGTCTACATGCACTCAACATTCAGAAAACTAAGATCATGGCATCTGGTTCCATCACTTCATAGCAAATAGATGGGGAAACAATGGAAACAGCGACAGACTTTATTTTTGGGGGCTCCAAAATCACTGCAAATGGTGACTGCAGCCATGAAATTAAAAGATGCTTGCTACTTGGGAGAAAAGTTATGACCAACTTAGACAGCGTATTAAAAAGCAAAGACATTATTTTGCCAACAAAGTTCTGTCTAGTCAAAGCTATGATTTTTCCAGTAGTCATGTATGGATGTGAGAGTTGGACGGTGAAGAAAGCTGAGCACCCAAGAATTGATGCTTTTGAACTGTGGTGTTGGAGAAGACTCCTGAGAGTCTCTCGGACAGCAAGGAGATCCAACCAGTCAATCATAAAGGAAATCAGTCCTGAATATTCATTGGAAGGACTGATGCTGAAGCTGAAACTCCAATACTTTGGCCACCTGATGCAAAGAACTGACCCATTGGAAAAAAAGCTAATGCTGGGCAAGATTGAAGGCAGGAGGGAAGGGGACGACAGAGGATGAGATGGTTGGATGGCATCACTGACTCAATGGACATGAGTTTGAGTAAACTCCAGGAGTTGGTGATGGACAGAGGCCTGGCATGCTGTAGTTCATGGGGTCGCAAAGAGTCAGACATGACTGAGCGACTGTACTGAACTGAACATGTACCAGGTCACTTTTAGTCAAACACTATAATATTATCTGAGCCTCTTGCATGAATGGATGAATGAATGAATAAGTGGATGAATGTAAAAAAACCACAGATGAGCATTCTTAAAAATATTTTATTCTAATATTCTTTTAGGTTTTACTTACAAAAAACAGGAAAGAAAGAAGGAAGGAAAGAAGGGAGGGAGGGAGAAGGGAGGAATAAATATTTGTTGAATTTTCATTACCTTGGCGTGCAATTATGTTCTATCATCGCATAGTATACCTACTGTTGGGTTTCCCAAGTGGTACTTGTGGTGAAGAACCTACTTGCCAATGCAGGAGACATAAGAGAGGTGGATTTGTCCAGATCCTTTGGAGGAGGGCATGGCAACCCACTCCAGTATTCTTGTCTGGATAATCCCATGGACAGAGGAGCCTGGTGGGCTACAGTCCATGGGGTTGCAAAGAGTCGTATACAACTGAAGTTACTTAGTATGCATGCATACCTACTGTTATGGGATGAATGATATCCCTGCCAACATTCATACATTGACTCTCTAAACCCAGTAGCTCAGAATGTGACTATACTTGGATATAGAGTCTTTAAAAAGGTGATTACATTAAAATGAAGCTGTTAGCATGAGTCTTAATCCAATCTGACTGGGGTTTTTATAAGAAGAGGAAGGTTGGACACAAAGACACCAGGGATACATGTGCAGAGAGGAAAGACATGTGAGGACATGGCCAGAAGGCAGCCATCTGCAAGCCAAGAAGAGAGGCCTCAGGAGAAACCAAACCTGCTGACACCTTGATCTTGGACTTCTAGCAGGAAGGACTGCGAGAAAATAAATTCCTGCTACTTAAGCCACTGGTCTGATATTTTGTCACGGAAGCTCTAGCAAACTACCATTTCTGTTGAGTGGATTAAAAGGATATGTTATCCTTTCAGGTCCATAGTTAATTGAAATAGGGATGACAGGAAGTCATCCAACAGTCATAAAAATTCCAGTTCATGTTGGGTAACTTTTCATTACTGACTTTAAAGAAATGGCCCTTTCGCATCAATAGTACATTCTGCAGACCTATATTTTCTACATTTATCTCCTCAATTTATGAGTACCGAATATTAGAAAGTTCCCATTGAACATAAGTAGCTTGCTTTAACATTTAAAAACTAAAGCTAACATTTGAATAAGAGACATCTTAGTTGGCATGTTGTCTTTAAGAATACATTGATAATGTGATGAAGATATGAATGTTGTATCAATATTTTGACACCACTGAATGTTATTAATAATGTAATGAAATTTCCCATTATTCTTTCATTTTAAATTTAGTTAAGATCTGTGATTTGGGAGTCAAAAAGTTAAAGCACCAAAATTTTAGTCCTAGCTTTGTCATTAACTAGCTTTATGATTCCATGCATATCAATTAAGTTTTCAGAATCTCTATTTCCTCATCTGCCAAATGGGAATAAAATCATTTAATGTTTATATATCATTTGGTAATTTAAAGGCTCATAGAAGCTAGAACATATGAACATATTTTGAAATTATAAATTATCAAGAAAAATATCAGGAAAACTTTATATGTTCTTGGGATGAGAAAAATGTTTTTAATTTTTTTTTTAATCTGAGAAAGAAGCTATGAAGGAAGGTATTTCTAGATTTGACTACAAGTTTAAGAAAAAAAAGACTTTGAAAAACTACCATTAATAGGAAAAAATATACAATAACCAAAATAGAAAAAGAATTACAGTGGCATGAAAATGGCAAGAATACTTCATGTTAAAAAATATTTATGAAAGAAGAAGAATGATATATAACTTTAAAACAGAAAAATCATTTGGGGAATTAATTCTTAAAAACTAGAAATATGTACATACAAAATATTATATAAAGGGATGTTGGCATTGCAATACTCATTATAATAGAGAAAATTAGAAATAATTCATATATTGTAATGATTAACTTAAATAAATTGTGAAATATTTAAAAATACTGTGCAGTCACTGAAAGCACAATTTTGAAAAGAACTTAACAATTTGGTATTATGATCACCATGAATTATAAAGTGGTAAGAGACTGTGAAAGAGTTTGACCCAGAGATATGAGTATATATGTGTATTAACAAAACAAGATTAGATAATAATAAATGTATAAGTCAAAATATGATTAGTAATTGTCTCTGGTAGGTGAAATTGTGGGCAATTTTTCTCTTGTATTATTTTCCAAATTTTCATTAGTATTTATAATTTATCATTTTTTAATCTTTATATTTTATAATTTTATCTTTATATTATACTTAATTATCAATGTTATCCATTCATATATGTCTTATTTACCAATTATCCAGTTCCCTTCCAGGAGCTTAGCAATTATTACACATTTTTGCATACCCCAGAGGTAGTCTAAATATATAATCAAATATACAAATGTTGGAGAAGGAAATGGCAACCCACTCCAGTGTTCTTGCCTGGAGAATCCCGGGGACAGAGGAGCCCGATGGGCTGCTGTCTCTGGGGTCGCACAGAGTCGGATACGATTGAAGCAACTTAGCAGCATACAAATGTTAGTGGTGTATAGAAATGCTTTTCAGCATGAATACTTACAATATACTTTGAAGAAGCCACCCTACTGGTAAAGATCTGCTCATTTTATTAAATGACTACGTAATCACAATAAAACAGTGTACATGTTAGTTATTAGCCATAACTTGTTTAAGTAGTTTTCTATGATGTTTTAATTTATATTATGTTGCATTATGCTATATTATACTACAGTAGTAAGTGGGTTTGCATATGGCTAGAAAAATCAGTAACTTTGGAAAACTGTCATAATAAAATGTAAAATCTTCAAGATGTTTGGGATACTATTTACTATGTTTTGTTTTGGCTTTCTTTTTTCTTTTTTCCTTTTTGATTACTTCAAAAGTATTGATTACTTCTATTACTGTTATATCAGTTCAGTTCAGTTGCTCAGTCATGTCCAACTCTTTGCAACCCCATGGACTGCAGCACATCAGGCTTTCCTGTCCATTACCAACTCCCAGAGCTTACTCAGACTTATGCCCATTAAGTTGGTGATGCCATTCAACCATCTCATCCTCTGTCATCTCCTTCTCCTCCCGCCTTCAATCTTTCCCAGCGTCAGGGTCTTTTCCAATCAGTCAGTTCTTCGTATCAGGTGGCCAAAGTATTGAAGTTTCAGATTCAGCATCAGTCCTTCCAAAGAATATTCAGGACTGATTTCCTTTATGACTGACTGGTTGGATCTCCTAGCAGTCCAAGAGACTCTCACGAGTCTTCTACAACACCACAGTTCAAAAGCATCAGTTCTTCAGTGCTCAGCTTTCTTTGTGGTCCAACTCTCACATCCATACATGACTACTGGAAAAACCATAGCCTTGACTAGACAGACTTTTGTTGGCAAAGTAATGTCTCTGCTTTTTAATATGCTGTCTAGGTTGGTCAAAACTTTTCTTCCAAGTAGCAAGCATCTTTTAATTTCATGGCTGCAGTCACCATCTGCAGTGATTTTGCAGTCCCCAAAATATAAAGTCTGTCACTGTTTCCACATATATTTGCCATGAAGTGATGGGACCAGATGCCATAATCTGAGTTTTCTGAATGTTGAGTTTTAAGCCAACTTTTTCACTCTCTTCTTTCACTTTCATCAAGAGGCTCTTTAGTTCTTCTTCACTTTCTGACATAAGGGTGGTGTCATCTGCATATCTGAGGTTATTCATATTTATCCCAGCAATCTTGATTCCAGCTTGTGCTTCATCAAGCCCAGCATTTCACATGATGTACTCTCCATATAAGTTAAATAGGCAGGGTGACAATACACAGCTTTCACATACTCCTTTCCTGTTTTGGAACCAGTCTATTGTTCCATGTCCAGTTCTGTTGCTTCTTGACCTGCGTACAGAATTCTCAGGAGGCAGGACAGGTGGTCTTGTATTCCCATCTCTTTAAGAATTTTCCACAGTTCATTCTGATCCATACAGTCAAAGGCTTTGGTATAGTCAATAAAGCAGAAGTAGATGTTTTTCTGGAACCCTTTTGCTTTTTTGATGATCCAGTGGATGTTGGCAATTTGATCTGGTTCTTCTGCCTTTTCTAAATCCAACTTGAACATCTGGAAGTTCATGGTTCACGTGCTGTTAAAATCTAGCTTGGAGAATTTTGAGCATAACTTTGCTAACGTGTGAAATAAGTGCACTTGTGTGGCAGTTTGAACATTCTTTGGCATTGCCTTTCTTTGTGATTGCAATGAAAACTGACCTTTCCCAGTCCTGTGGCCACTGCTGAGTTTTCCAAATTTGCTGACATTGTGTGCAGCACTTTCTCAGCATCATCTTTTAGGATTTGAAATAGCTCAACGGGAATTTCATCACCTCTACTAGCTTTGTTTGTAGCGTTGCTTCCTAAGGCCCCTTTGACTTCGCATTCCATGATGTCTGGCTCTAGGTGAGTGATCACACCATCGTGGTTATCTGGGTCATGAAGATCTTTTTTGTTTAGTTCTTCTGTGTATTCTTGCCATCTCTTCTTAATATCTTCTGCCTCTGTTCAGTCCATACCATTTCTGTCCTTTATTGTGCCCATCTTTGCATGAAATGTTCCCTTGATATCTCTAATTTTCTTGAAGAGATCTCTAATCTTTCTCATTCTATTATTTTCCTCTATTTCTTTGCATTGATCACCGAGGAATGCTTTGTTATCTCTCCTTGCTATTCTTTGGAATTCTGCATTCAAATGCGTATATCTTTCCTTTTCTCCTTTGCCTTTAGCTTCTTTTTTTTTCCTCAGCTATTTGTAAGGCCTCCTCTGACAACCATTTTGCCTTTTTGCATTTGTTTTTCTTTTTGCATTTTCTTTTCACTGTTATATAGCCACTAGGTTTAAACTAGCTAACTGAAACCAGAGTTAAGACAATGTATGACTGAGAACTTAAAGGTTCTGTAAAGTTGACAACTCTGTCTTCAGCAATTCTTTTAGTGCCAGAAAAAGATAGATCATATTTTAAAATATGTATGTTGAATATACCCAAACGAATTGAGATATAGCATTTAAGCTGTTTAGCTACAAAACTGATATCACAGGTGTAATACATTTCTAATTGTATCAGGAGGGCTCTGAGATGTCCTATGCAGATGACAAAAATCGAGACTGAATGGCCCTCCTTCAATACATAAAGGTAGAAAAAATTCTAAATATTCTTTCCTTATTTTGGAAAAAATTCCATACACTGACAGATTTGAGGGTCTCAGAAATGGAAGGAAATAAATTTAAACATAGAGATTCAATTTTGAGAAAAAAAAACTTCAGGGAAATTCTCAAAAGAAAGAACACTGGTACACAGCAAAGCTGAATGATTTTCAAGGAGACATATTACTAACGGCATTCACACAAAAACTACATATAAAAGTAAAGTTGAGGCTTTCTGGAAATAAGATTCCAACATTTGTAAATATAACAAATTTTAGAGCCAAATTTTAGAGCCGAGACTCCACACTTGGGGTGGTGCTCCAGCTCAGATGACCTCCTCTGGGGCTGTATTTTTTTTTTCTCTTCTCTCTTTTTCTAGTACCCATGTCTTGTCTTTAGTTCCAAAGTTGGACATAGAATCCAAGATGGGCAAATCAGGATTCTTCCTCAGGGTGTTTCAGCCTGGTTGAGGGATTTTTCCAGGCAGTAGGGTATGATCTCACAGTTACTGCTGACTATGTTCTCCAGTCCATAGGGAAAGATCACACTTACAACAGGGAATGAATCCCTTGTAGCTCAGATGGTAAACCTGCAATGTAGCTGACCAGGGTTCGATCCCTGGTTTGGGAAGATCCCCTGGAGGAGAGCGTGGCAACCCATTCCAGTATTCTTGCCTGGGAAATTCCATGGACAAAGGAGGCTGATGGGCTACAGTCCATGGAGTTGCAAAGAGTCAGACACAACTGAGCACCTAACACACACATGAATCCAGAAAGAAAAAAAACAAATGAAATAGTTGGATTTCTATCACTTGCAACGGGAAATCTCAGGACTCAAGTACATATATTTACTTTGTAAAACTAAGAATGAATAACAATCACTGCTTTTGAAGCAGTCAAACACTAGCCATGGATAAAATCAAATATATTGTAAAAGGCATTTCTTTCCAATTTAAGATAGCTATCAAGCACTTAGGAGAATGAACAAAAGCATTTTCTTTCCAATTTCATATCTGAGTCATTCTTTCACTAAGAGAAGTAACCTATGCTTTCCTGGGCATTAATTTTTTGTATCTATGATACAAAGATACTATTCTGAAAGTAATTTATAAAAATATTAAGGGAATTTTATTCTTTAGGGAACTGAAGCATTCACATGGACAGTGAAAAATACTGACAAAAGTAAGATATGAAAAGAGAGTACTTTGAATTTAATTTCTGCCTTTTTATTCTTATTATATATTCAATACAACTAAATTCCCCTAATATCTCTGATGTGTATGTACTGAGTACTTCTTTATAGCATTTACAGCTTTGGAGTTTTTAATCCCTCCCTGTCTTTATTTTTAGAGAAAGAGCACTGTAATAATCTGAGACTATAGAGTCTGTTAATAGTGGTATTCTCCCATAGTTTGTTGAATTTTCTAAATCGGATAGAATGACAAAGACTCTAAAGCTTATCCAGATGTGGTTTTATAATGATGTCACTAGGCTTTATTCCATAATCAAGGCCCCTAAAAATATAGTTTTAGCCTTTGTATCAGCAACAAGGTTAATGGAATATGCACCAAGGGTAAATACTTTAGCAGATTGTGTCATCAGGAAATATTTAAACACCATTTAAAAGGATTTAAAATAAGTAGATTTTATTTTACACTGACTAATGCACAGAAATATAATACAATAGAGCTGTTAACAAATAAACCTAA
This sequence comes from Giraffa tippelskirchi, assembly GCF_054371585.1. Classification (NCBI taxonomy): domain Eukaryota; kingdom Metazoa; phylum Chordata; class Mammalia; order Artiodactyla; family Giraffidae; genus Giraffa; species Giraffa tippelskirchi. The sequence continues at coordinate 59,109,010 of NC_137279.1, read as the reverse complement.
TGCTTTTCTCTCTTCTCCTCATCCTTGTGCCATCTGTATTGTTAAGTCCAATTAGCTTTTTGCATTCGGAGTTCTAAATTACTATTCCTTTTGCCCACTGGAGACAATGGTTGCATAGGTTTAGCTGTGACTATTTCAGAGTAAAGTCATATTTCAATCATTTAATTTTAAGACAAATAAGCTCATGCTGTATCATTACTTAAATGGTTCTCCATTGCCTCAGAACAAAGATAAATGTCTCAGCATTCCTATAGCACCATTGATGATCTGACTTCCATTTTACCTCTATTCTTGATCACTTCCTTAGGGTACTTAGTCACATTAAACTGTGTGTTATTTAATTTTCATGAGATGCACATTCATATCTCTGTGCTGTTGACTATTCCACTGTGGTCCTTAAGTCTGGTTGTCTTTCAGCTCTGAAATGCTACTCTAAACCTGTAAAAATTCACCTTCTCTGTGGTACTTTATCTTCCTGATGAATTACCTCTTCCTTTGTTCTCTCCCCCGTTACAGAAAATACCACAGAGTGAACAGCTTTATGTTTAGTTGTGTATCTTTCCCTCCAACAAACTGAACCAAGAATGCTTTGAGAAAAAAGTGAGAATATGTTAATCACATATGTAACATCCCACCTCTAATTTATAACTTGTACACAGTAGATGCTCAACTAATTTCCTGAATTAAACTATGTAGTACAGAGACATGCCCCCAGGGGATGTTTGGCATTCAGTTCAGCTCAGTCGCTCAGTCGTGTCCAACTCTTTGAGACCCCATGGACTGCAGCAAGCCAGGCTTTCCTGTCCATTACCGACTCCGGGAGCTTGCTCAAGTTGTTGTCCATCGAGTCGGTGATGCCATCCAATCATGTCATCCTCTGTCATTTCTTTCTCCTCTTATGCTCAATTTTTGCCAGCATCAGAGTCTCTTCCAGTGAGTAAGTTCTTCCTATCAGGTGGCCAAAGTATTGGAGATTCAGCTTCAGCATCAGCCCTTCCAATGAATACTCAGGACTGATTTCCTTTAGGATTGACTGGTTTCATCTCCTTGAAGTCCTAAGGACTCTCAAGAGTCTTCTCCAACACCACAGTTCAAAAGCATCAATTCTTTGGTGCTTAGCTTTCTTTATGGTCCAACTCTCACATCCATATATGTTTGGTATTAAGAGTATTTATTATGATTTAACAATAATAGTATTACTTCTACAACCAAAAGCATGTGTTCATGGATCATTTATTCTTTAAAAAAATAAAAAGAGTTGTGAGCACTAACCATTTTTACATGTACTATCACATGTAATTCCCACAGTAAGTCTCTGAAGTAAGTACTGTTATTTTCATTTCACCAGGAAACCAAGGCTTATGAAAGTCACACCTGTATAATTCTGTCTCTGAACTTTGTGGTAGAAAGCCTTCTAAAAACGAAACTAGTGACTCTCACCTTATAGGAACTCCTTCCATTTGAGGGTGGCAGCTATGAATGTAAGGCTATGTCATTCCCATGATTACCTTACCTTACATGAAAAAAAAAGAGATCATCCTGGAACGCCCAATCTAATTATTATCACTTTTAAAACTGGAGTTTTCTCTAATAGGTAGGAGAAGAAGTCAGAGGTTCAAAGGATGTAAGGATTTGATGTAAGAGATGATCTGCTTACTGACACGGATGGAGCAAGGAGACCATGGCCTCTAGAAGTTAAAAGCAGTCCCAGACTAACAACCAGCAAGGAAACAGTGACAACAGCTTTACCACTGCAATGCACTGAATTTTGCCAACAGCCTGAATGAGCCAGGAAGTAACGTCTTTACCAGAGCCTCCAGAAGAGAGGCTCACCTGCCCAAATCCTTGATTTTAGCCTCGTAAGGCCTTAATGAACCCAGCTGGGCTGCCTAAAACAAAACCCATTTACTAGCTCATGGTTCTGTAAGTATTATAATAGGAAGTTTTGGTGGATTTAGCAGGGTGCCAAAGAATAGATGCTTTTGAACTGTGGTGTTGGAGAAGACTCTTGAGAGTCCTTGGGACTGCAAGGAGATCAAACCAGTCAATCTTAAGGGAAATCAGCCCTGAGCCGAAACTACCTGCTAGTGTTGGAGGACCTCCTGTGGAGGTGTGGGATGGCATGGTCTCATCACAGGGACAGGTGCACTGGCAGTAGCAGGTCAGAAAGGTCTCCCTTGGCATGAACCCTCTTGGAGGTCACAATTAACCCTACCATAGAGCCAATCACTTCATGGCAAATAGATGGGGAAACAGTAGCTGACTTTATTTTTCTGGGCTCCAAAATCACTGCACATGGTGATTGCAGCCATGAAATTAAAAGATGCTTACTCCTTGGAAGGAAAGTTATGACCAACCTAGAGAGCATATTAAAAAGCAGAGACACATTACTTTGTCAAAAAAGGTCCATCTAATCAAGGATGGATGGGATGCTGGGAAAGATTGAGGGCAGGAGAAGAAGGGGATGATAGAGGATGAAATGTTTGGATGGCATCACCGACTCAATGGACATGGGTTTGGGTGGACTCTGGGAGTTGGTGATGGACAGGGAGGTCTGGTGTGCTGCAGTTCATGGGGTCACAGAGAGTCAGACATGACTGAGTGACTTAACTGAACTGAACTGAACCGAGAGCCTATAGAACCCAGGGCTCGGTGGCTACAGGCCAAACAACTACCAGGGAAGGAGTGCAACCCAACCCAAAGCTTTACTGAGCAAGGCCTTGTGCACCAGAGCAAAATTCAGTTTTTCTCAATGCCAGTCCCTCCCATCAGGAAGCTTACGCAAGCCTCTTAATCTCAGCCATCAGAGGGCAGACAGAAGAAGCAAGAAGAAGCACAGTCCCACAATGGCTAAAACAAAATCATATTACAGAAAATTAGTTATGATGAAAAAGCAGAAAGTTATGTCCCAGATGAAGGGACAAGATAAAACTCCAGAAAAAACAACTAAATGAAGTAGAAGACATACAAATTTCCAGGAAAAGAATTCAGAAGAATGATAGTGAAGATGATCCAGGATCTCAGGAAAACAATAGAGAATATGCAAGAAATGTTTACTGAAGACCTTCAAGAACTAAAGAACAAACAAACAGGGATGAATAATATACTAGAAGGAATCTAGAGCAGAATAACTGAGGCAGAGATCAGGTAAATGACCTGGAGGATGGAATGGTGGAAATCACTGCCACAGAACAGAATATAGAACAAAGAATGAAAAGAAATGAAGACAGCCTAAGAGACCTCTGGGACAACATGAAATGCATCAACATTCACATTTTAGGGGTCCCAGGAGGAGAAGAGAGGGGGAAAGGACATGAGAAAATATTTGAAGAGATAATAGCTGAAAACTTACCTAACATGGGAAAGGAAATAGTCAACCAAGTCCAGGAAACACAGAGAGTTCCAGGCAGAATAAACTCAAGGAGGAACACACCAAGACACATAGTAATCAAGCTGATGAAAATTCAGGAGAAAGATAAAATATTAAAAGCAACAAGGGAAAAATGACAAATAACATACAAGGGAACTCCCATCCGCCTCTCAGCTGATTTCTCAACAGAAACTACAAGCCAGAAGGGAATGGTATGATCTATTTAAAATGATGAAAGGGAAGAACCTACAACCAAGAATACTCTACCCAGCAAGAGACTACTTCAGATTTGATGGAGAAATCAAAACTTTCCAGACAAGCGAAAGTTAAGAGAATTCAGCACCAAAAACCGGCTCTACAGCAAATGTTAAAGGATCTTCTCTAGTCAGGAAACACAAGAGAAGGAAGAGACCTATAGAAAATAAACCCAAAACAATTAAGAAAATGGTAACAGGATCATATATATCGATAATTAGCTTAAATGTAAATTGATTAAATGTAATAGCCAAAAGACACAAACTGGTTGTTAGATGAAAACATGCATGTATATATTTCTACTTCCCACATCACTCTGCTTGACCCCTCCCAAATTTTGTGTAATTATTTTATACTGTTAAGTTAATCATATTCCTGTTATGACTTGCAATTGTAATTATCTTCTATTTTTTGTCTGGCTATTGATTGTGAAAACTGATAAACATGTTTTACTATTTTGAAAAAAAAAAAAGCACCAAACCTGTGGTACTTTGTTACAGCGGCAATAAAAAACTAATATGCCACTTCACTATCTTGTCTCTCTTTAATTCTTACAGAATCCTGAGTTCACTCAGGATGCTCAGCTCAATTCTTCATTTACCAGCCTCCTTTCAAGCCACATGTGGCTAGGTGACTATGTTCTGGTCAATGAGATATAAGCAGAGGTTGTGCAGATTTCTGAGAAGCCTCCTTAAAAGATGATAGAAAACCAAGGTGTACACTTTTGCTTTTTCATCTTTGCTGCTTTCTGCCTGGAATACATATGTGAAGGCTGACATTCTAGCAGCTATCTTGGAAACATGAGGTACAACAGAGGCCTCCCATCTCTGAACTGCTGAACCAACACTTCCAGGTTTCTCATTACACTTTTTCATGTTAAAAAAAAAAAAAAGATTGGATGTTAGAAATGACTAAAATCCAGGTTTTTATTTCTAGCAAAAGGGTGTGTAGCATTATTGTTAGTGACACTGATACTAATAGTATTTATGTTCTCAGTAGTATTTCTGAGATGAGCAGCTCAGGCAAAGGAATGCATTTTATGAGAAGTGGCAGATATAGTGAATTTCATTTTAGGGAATTAGAGTAAAATGCCTGGAGCAGGAGGGTCCAGTATGGTGGACAGAAAAATATTCATGGCTTAGGGAAAATGAGTGGATTGGAGAGGAGGACTGAGTCATCACAGGGATATTGTGTGAAATGTTCCAAGAAGAACCTTGAGATAAATCAACATTTGTGGTTGGAAGGAAAAGAAAAGGCTAACACACCAGAACTTGAGCAGTAATGGAAATTGAGAGGGAGGGTGCTGCAGACACTGGAAGCAGAATGTTCTGTGATGGAAAAAAATGATCAACAATCTGTCCAAGAATCATGAAATATATGGGCTTCATGTTTATCCTGGCTGTACAAGAATTTTGATAGCTTGGTAAGAATCATTCCAACTGAGTTGTGAAGTTGTTATAGACCCAGTGGATGGCGAGTGGGTTTAATTTTGTGCCCTCTAAAGACATGCTCAAGTCGTAACCCTCATACCTGTGAATGTGACCATGTTTGGAAATAGAGCTTTGGCAGACATGATCAAGTTAATAGAAAGTCATATTGGATTAAGGTGGGCTCTAAATCCAACATGACTGCTGTCCTTATAGGATGAGAGAAATCTAGACACAAGGAGGATACCAAGGGATGAGAGAGGTAGAGACTGGAGTGATGTAACTGCAAGCCACAGAATGCCACCAATTAGCCACAGAATGCCAGAGATTGTAGTGACCACTGAAAGATGGCATAGGCAAGGAAGAAGTCTCCAATAGAGTTACCAAAGGGAGCAGAGCCCTACTGAGACCTTGATTTAGGACTCCAGACAACAAGATAACACATTTCTGATGTTTTAGGCATCTAATTTGTGGTATTTTGTGATGGCAGCTCTAGGAAATATAAATCAAGATTAGGAGGCAAAGAGAATGTGCCAGTGGAGGTAGAAATTGTGAGGATGAAGTTGAGAAAGGCGAGGCTGACATCATAAGTGGAAGACGAAACTCAAAGACATGATTTTCCCATATTTGTCTTTCTTTCCCCTCCACATGTAAGAGACCTGAACCTATCATGTACTGATGGAAGGAGCTAGGACAGGAGGAGAGAGTAAGACACAGGAAAAGTCAGGCTACCTGACAGAGGACCTCAGCAAGGTAGGAGAAGGAGGTCTAGAGAGGGATTAGCCTTTTTCAGGGGCAAGAACACTCCTTCTTTGTTTCCTAAGAGAAGGAGGGAAACATTGGTTCTGATATAGGGAAGGTTTTGTGACAGCAAACTGAGGAATCCCATCCAACAGCTTCAATCTGAGGTGATTTTTTGATGATGGTATTATATTCTGACCAGTGTGAGGTGATACCTTATTGTTGTTTTCATTTGCATTTCTCTAATAACTAGTGATATTGAGCATCTTTTCATGTGTTTTTTGACCACCTGTGTATCTTCTTTGGAGAAATGTATATTTAGGTCTGCTAAACATGGGACCTCAAAGACCAATTCACATCTACTTAACATGGCTGAAGAAGAAATTGCTAGCTTTAGGGAAGAGTCAGCTTTCATTTATTTTAAGAAGATATAATATATACACTATAAAGAGTATGAAGCCTTCTCTAACCATTTCCCACTGAAATATAAGCTCCATGAAGACAGGGCCTTTGCATCTTTTGTTATCCATTGGATCCTCAATGCTTAGAAAAGTATCAAGTGTCTGCATTGTAATATTCATAATGATATTCATTAATCATATTTAATAATATTCACTGAATGAATGAACCATTCCAGATAAAAGTGATTATCTTCTTTCTAAACAAGTTTCATTACTTCATGGGATATATCAATTTTTAAATTGATGTTTAACAGGTGTCTTATATTTTCTAATATGTTTGAGGTATTTGAGAGAGTTTTATAGCAGTGTTAATCACAGCCATCAAATACATAGAATAGAATTTCAGGATGAATTGTATACTCTCAAAATTCATCAGTTGAAATCCTAGGCCCCAGTACCAGAGAACATGACCTTAAATGTAAATAGAGTCATTGCAGTTGTAATTGTTAAGATGAAGGCATCAGGGGGGCCCTAATCCTATATGACTTGTGTTCTTATAAAAAGAGGAATTTTGTACACAGGCAGCACACAAGGAGGATGCTATGTGAAGATGAAGGCAGAGGTTGGGGAGATGCTTCTATAAGTCACAGAACACTAAAGATTGTCAGAAAACCACCAGAAGCTAGGAAGAGGCATGGAAAAAATTCTTCCTTATAAACCATCAGAAGGGACCAACTCCACCAACACCTGGATCTGGGACTTCCATCTTCTAGAACTGTGAGACAATCAATTTCTATCATTTAATCCACCCAGCAATACTCTTTTATGGCAGTCCTAGCAAACCTACACAAGTAGTTTAACCCAAAAATAATTCACTACATATTGGATAATTAAATTAAAAATTCTATGAAGCTACAGGAACAGCCTACCTCATTAAAACTGTTTAGCACATTTAGCATATTAATTACTTCTGAATTATGCATCAGTGTTTGTTGTCATTTACTTTAAAATATTAATTTACTGATTCTCAGTGTTTCTTCAACTTTTAATTCATTTCAACTCAATCCAATAAGAGATTATCAGATGCCAATTGGGTTCTTATTCCTATGGTACCTACTGTAGAGATTATGAAAATAAGCAGTATGAGAACTGTACTCAATGTTATCTACACTTTTCTTTGGAATCAAGGTCTATCACCTTTAAAATAAGTTAATATTGCTAGACAGAATGTATTCAAGTGACAAATTTATAGGAAAATGATATGAAAGAATCTGTGACTCGAAGATGTGGGAATTGAGATAGGTCATCAAATATGTGTAACACTTTGATGGGGGGTAGATGGTGCTAGAGGTATGGAGAATGCCACACTTGACACTGGTTAAAGGAAATGGAAAAGGATACCGATTAAAAGGAAATCTAATTAGATTTATATATATAGATTTATATATATATATAAATCTAATTAGATATCAAAATCAATACTAGAGAGAACTAAAAAATAAGTGTTGATAGGTAAAGGCAATCAGAGTCCTGAAATATCCATCTTTTGACCAATTTTATTATATATATTAAAATGGGGGAAAATACTATAAAAATTCAGCTCTACCCCAATGTTCATCGCAGCACTGTTTATAATCGCCAGGACATGGAAGCAACCTAGATGTCTATCAGCAGACAAATGGATAAGGAAGCTGTGGTACATATACACAATGGAATATTACTCAGCCATTGAAAAGAATACATTCGAATCAGTTCTAATGAGGTGGATGAAACTGGAGCCTATTATACAGAGTGAAGTAAGCCAGAAAGAAAAACACCAATACAGTATACTAACGCATATATATGGAATTTAGTAAATCGGTAAAGATAACACTGTATGCGAGACAGCAAAAGAGACACAGATGTATAGAACTGTATTTTGGACTCTATGGGAGAGGGCGAGGGTGGGATGATATGGGAGAATGGCACTGAAGCATGTAAACTATCATATGTGAAACGAATCACCAGTCCAGTTTCGATGCCTAATGCAGGGTACTCAGGGCTGGTGCACTGGGATGACCCAGAGGCATGGGATAGGGAGGGAGGTGGGATGGGGGTTCTGGAAGGGGAACACATGTACTCCCATGGCAGATTCATGTCAATGTATGGCAAAACCAATATAATACTGTAAAGTAAAAAAATAGATAAATAAATAAATTTAAAAAAATTCAGATCTATAATAACCGAGCTGTAGTAAATTTAAAAGATAAAACAACTCATTCAAAGACAAGGAAATGAAACACTAGAATCCCATTCCTGGGAGATAACCACTGTTAAGACTTTGGTGTATATTCCTAGACAGACATATTCATATATGTATGTATACATGTATATACACATATTTTACTAAAATAGACTCACATATTACATGCCATTTAATGTTTAACACCTTTTCACATTGTTAAATATTATATATTTTTTAAAATTTTAGAATATAGTTGATTAACAATGATGTGTTAGTTTTACTAACTAACTGGTATGCTCAAAGTAATATAGTTACATACATACAAGTATTCATTCTTTTTCAAGTTCTTTTCCCATTTAGCTTATTACAGAATATTGAGCTGAGTTCCCTTTGCTATTCAGTAGCTCCTTGTTGGTAAATACAGTAGTGAAATGTTCTTCTATAGCACTGTAAGGTGTATGGCCACACAAGATTCCATCAGTGGATATTTAGAAGTTTTTTGCTGGTGTATACAGGCCAGTGATTTCATTTGCTAAGTTTTAACTTCCTAGAAGAGGTGTTTCTATAATTATTTCTCAGTTTTGGACTTGGAGAATGAGGCAGATGGTTCATTTTACAATTCCAATGCCTTTCTGCAAGCAGAAATATAACAGCTGGCACTGTCATAGTCACAACCTAGAGATCAGAGGGTTCACGATATAGGTACAAAAAAATCACTCCTTTGATTCACTCTCCTTCCTCCATTATCCAGAAGAAACCAGGGACAAAAAAGAACACACAGTCTGATTTCACTGATGCTAAGTACAAGAACAGTGAAACTAACGTATGCTAAACAGTCAGGAAAGTGGTCACCTGAGTCAGGAGATAAGACTTGAAGGCAAAAACAGGGAGCTTCTAGGGTTCCAATAATGTTCTGTGTTCTAATCTGGGTGCTGGTTCCATGAATGTGTTCACTTTGAGAATATTCATCAAGGTACTATTTCAGATGTGCTTCTGGTGTGAATTTATCATTCAGTTAGGAAGCTTTATGAAATAAACTTAAAACAATGGCAGTTCTTAATGCTCAAAATAGCAGGCAGGCTCTATTCATAAAGCTCTCAATGGAAGGAAAGATTCCATTATCCTTTTCAGGATTTAACTCCACTACTTTTTAAACTGAATCTGATACCCATAAGTCCTCTGAAATCCCTTCAAATCAGGAACCCTTTCTTACCACTTAAAAGTATAATATTCATCAACTAGGTTAATGGATCACAGGTAATAATTGGATACAAATCTTAAAATATAAATTTAAACATAATTCTTCAAACACTTGTGCAATGCAGAAGCATCTTCAAGTAAGAGTGATACTTTGGTTGTATTGTTTACAAGCACAACTGATATTTAAACATTTTGTACAAGTTATTTCATTTCACTTGACCCTTTGTTACTAAGCAAACAGGACTTTTTAAAGTAAAGCATCTATTGCAAACTATTACATTTAGAATGGATAAACAACCAGGTCCAGTGGGATCTGGGAACTATATTGAATATCCTGTGATAAACCATAATGGAAAAGAATATTTTAAAAGAGTGTGTATATGTGTGTAACTGAGTCACTGTGCTGTACAGCAGAGATTGGCACTACACTGAAATCAACTGTACTTCAATAAAAAAATTAAAGGTAAAGCATCCATTGTTAACCCAAGGATCTGGGATGTTGCTAAACCTTAAGCAGTCCTTCTGGAGTCTTTGATCACTTAGTAACTTGGCCTCTGAAGGCTTTCACTTCTTTTCATTAATTGTTTTTTTTTCCCTTTGTATCCTCAAGGCTTTTTAGACTTAACAATTTAACGCTACGTGTCTGTGACATCAAAATGGCACAAGAGTATGACTTAGTTTGTAATAGGGAGGCAACATCACTCATAGATGAGATCACTGCATTACCTGGAAACCCTCCCAGGCTCTATCTTATTGATACTCTGCCTTATGGGTTAGAATACAAGCTTGTTAACAGTATTCCTCTCAGTAACATTACTTTATGTGAGAACAGTGATTTAGAATCACCGCACTGTGGTATTCAAAAATGCAAAATGAAAGAAAATATCAAGGTTAAAGCGAAGTTTTATTTTGCTACAAAAATATGTTTCATAAAGCATCAGTATGAATGAATATAATTTAGCTCATATTTGTAGAGTGCTGATAAGGTTCCTTATAATGCTTGGTTAGAAGTACCTAACCTTTAAGTGCTTTTTATTATGCCATAAGCAGTCCAGCTTCTTTTACCATAAATGTCTCATTGTAAGACTTAAGTGTTTGGAAGATTCAAGATGAACATTTCTATTTTGCTGTTTATACATGGTTCTTTTTGACTTTGGCAAATAAGGACAAAAAAAAAGTTTTAGCACTTTCAGGGGTTAAAGATATAAATGCTTACTGTCTATCTGACTTTACTAGTATTGTATCTGCTTCTCCTCTCTCCTTCTCTCTTTCTCTTTGCCTCTTCCTCTCTCTTTCTGTCATTCTCTCTCTCTCTTACACACACACACACACACACACACACACACACACACACACACACACATACTCCTTACATGACTCTTATCCTTGTGTTACTGTCTTAGTCTTAGTGATGGAAGCTCAGATCCTAATGGAGATGCAGAGTGCTAGAAATCAGCCACTCTTATTCAATCGTAAGACTACTATAGATTTCTGAGACATTACACTTGAAAATATTCATGTTTTAAGGTTTGATGTCAGATTTAATTATTTTAGGGAGTGCTTTTTGACCATTCCCTCTGAAATTTTAGTATTTATAAGCTCTGATGGTTTAGGCTGGGTTAAGAGAAGAATTGAATTGAGGGATCCCACTTCTTTTTTCACTGATCAGCACAACTCACATAAACATCCTTGCCATGCTCATATTATACTTCTCCCAATGACCACCATCTTGCTATTCTCGTTTCCAAAATCTTTGCAAGTTTCTGTGAACCATCTCACAAACTTCTTAAAGATTTCCACTTTCTGGTACGGTGCTCATTTAAAATGAGGATGATCTGGTTGGCTACAGTTTGGATGGTCATCATCAATCAGGATGCTATCTAGCCTGAACTTCTGAAACAATCCAAGTATGTTGTGAACAGGCTCACAAAAAGTGTATTTTTTTCTCCTTTATGAACATATGATATACACACATGTTAAGTGGCTTCACAATAGCTCTGCTGGTTATATCAATAAGGGTCTTTCAATCTTTCAATAATATTTTTAATCACAAACTTTAAAAGCACAATTGTTTTTACCTGAAATTCTTAAAAAATCTGTTATGAGACAGAAATAAGAGATTAATGGAGATCTTGCAAAAAAAAGATAAATGGCACCACCAGAATACCACAAAACTGGGGGAAAAATTAATTGAACCTATACTTTTGATAAATATTTATTTTTTGCAGAAGAAAAATGCATACTAGTTTAAGCTGTCATTATACTAACCTACATCCTATTTTTCATATTATTAGTAATACATAATGTGGTAGTTTATATTCAAAAATAAAACCAGAATGTGTATACCTCATGTATTTATCCAGAAATACACCAAGGTTACTATGGTTACGAAAAATCCATTACCTTTGAATACAGAATGAAAAAGTTTGACTTAAAGTGTGTGCTATTTATTATAGCAAACATCAACAGCCTTCGGGAGGTTCTCTAACTGGATTCATTTTTCAGTGTCATAACTGACCCACCATTCTACTAGCTTATGGCCTATGCAAGGCAAAAAATTTGAACTGTATGCATTTTTAAATATATTTTGTACTAACTCAAGGTGCAGTGCTGCCTTTGACTTTTAATGCTTCATATTTAAGAGAAAGAAGAAAAGCATTCCAGCCACCTAGATGCTAAGTGGTATTTGAATTGAAATGCATTTACTTTGACCTGTATCCACCATGGTGGCAAGATCCTTTTTTTTTTTTTTTTTAACACATAGCAGAAGAATGTTAGTTCTATGTGGAGACTTAAAAGGAAGCTACAAATAAATGGAGTAAGAGTGAGAAAAAAAGTTGACACCTTGAATATTTAGGAGGGGATATTAAGCCAAGTTATTGAGGAAGGTTTTTATGGTATAGAAGGCAGGAATTATAAATAGTGCAGATGCTTATAACCAGAAAAAAATGGTATGAAACAGCTCTTAAAGAAGTTTCAAAACTAATCCTCATCCCTACTAAATTTTTGCTCATCAAGACTATAATTAGTCGAATCAAAGTAAAATATGTCACTAATCATCATACAAAAAGTATGCAGTAAATAAGGAGTTAAACGTGCAAATAAAAATAATATGTTCAACTTGCAAAACTGTCAAAGACATAAGGATATAACATTCGCTTCTGATGAACTTTTCTGGAAAACAATGAAAAATGCATATCAAATATTCTGAAAAAGTTTGCTACCTTTGACTTAGCTATTTCCCTATTAGAGATCTAGCAAACAAAAATTTATGTATAATAATATTTATCACAAAACGTTTAAAACAGAGATAAATCAGAAACTTTTGATTTTTTAAGTGACTAAATGCATGAGTGTATATCCATAAAATAGAATACAGCAAAATATTTCTACAAAAATCCTTCATGCTATGGGATGTATTCATAATAGGGGAACATGCAAGGATTCCAAATTTTACATTATAGCTCAATTTTGTTAAAAAGAATAAAGAGCTAGAAGGAATTACATCAAATATTAGAGCATCTATCTGTAAGATGGGATATCTGCATGTTTTAAATTATCTTCAGTAAACATGTGTCATTTTTATAACTAAAAACAGCTATCAATTATTTCTCTAACCCAGCTGAATGCATCTTCCATTTCTCAGTCTCTCTATGAATTGACATTTTAGCACTGGAGAGATTCATTTTAGTGATCATACACTCTTGCTATTACTGACAGCACCAGCCCTCATGGGATAGGATAGAAGTTCCATCTGCAAACTACTTATCAGGGAAAGAACATTATGCCACAACAATCCAGACACAAAGACAAGCCATGAGCACCAACTGCATCATAATGCATTAGATGATGGAACATGGCGGGATTTAAAGTATGTGTAGAAGGTAAAGCGAGACCCAGTGATGAGCAGTTTCCTCCATCAGCTTGTTTCAGTGCTGTGCTTGGCCACTTAGTTGTGTACAACTCTTTGCGACCCCATGGGCTGCAGCCCACCAGGCTCTTCTGTCCATGGGGATTCCCCAGGCAAGAGTACTGGAGTGGGTTGCCATGCCCTCCTCCAGAGGATCTTCCCAACCCAGGGATCGAGCCCAGGTCTCCCACAGTGGGAGAGGCCGATTCTTTACCAACTGAGCCACCAGGGAAGTCCCAGCTTGTTCCTGGATCACTTCAAACAGCCAGATTCCCTCTCCCATTCTGTCTTTTCTGTGATTTTGAGTGGGCGGTGGACTTTGGAAAATAAATAACAAAAATTTAGTGTCTACTGCAAATACAAAATCTTAGAGTTGAAAGAGATCTAAAGGGCCATTATATTCATCGTGCATGCAAGTTGTAGAATCTCAAGAAAAGTGAGCATTCAGCCTTTGCTAATAGAGAAAACACTCACTTCAGGATGCTGTTAAGAACGTAACTATGCTTTCCAAGATTTGCATATTAAAGCCTTAACCCTCAATGTGACTATATTTGGAGATAGGGCTTTTGAAGAGGTAATGAAGGTTAAATGGGGTTATAATGATAGGTCCCTAATCCAATGGTTCTGATGTTACTACAGAAAAAGGAAGAGACAGCGGGGGGTGCACACGGAAGAAGACCACGTGAAGCACAGGGAGAAGCTGGCTGTCTGCAAGTTAAGGAGAGAGGCCCCAAGAGGAACCAAACTGCCAACACCTTAATTTGAACTTCTAGCCTCCAAAACAATGAGAAATAAATTTCTGTTGTTTAAGTCGTCCAGTCTGTGGTTTTTGGTTATGGCAGCCTTAGAAGATCAACACAGGTGCTAAGGGTTTTTAAACCAGCTTCCAGCTCCCTTTCTGAGTTGTGATAAATAATAAAATGTGTCCAATAAGTAGAACGTATAGAGATGAGAAGAATGGACTTTGACGCTGGTAGACTCAGATTTGAATCAGTTCTTCCAGTGTTGACTAGGATTTCTTGATATCTCTGGGCCTCAGTTACAACACTTGAATCATACTGTACAACTTTAAATCCTATTATATCATTTTGATCTAGTTCCTCTCCTTAGTGATTAACACTGCATTCCTACTGTGCTTTGTATTTTCTGACGTTTGGAGATAAAAGCAAAAAGTAATATAGGTGCTTGTAAGATGCCTGGAGGAATTAGGGAAAAAATGCTATGAGTCTTATCAGAGAATGGCCTTCATCAAAAAATCTACAAACAATAAATGCTAAAGAGGGTGTGGAGAAAAGGAAACTCTCCTACATTATCAATAGGAATGCAAATCGGTGAAGCCACTAAGGAGAACAGTATAGAGGTTCCTTAAAAACCGAAGTATAGAACTACCAAATGACCCAGCAGTTCCACTCCTGGCATATACCTGGAGAAAACCACAACTCAAAAAAGATACAAGCACCCCAATGTTCATCGCAGCACTATTTACAATAGCCCAAACATGGAAGCAACCTAAATGTCTGTCGACAGAGGAATGGATAAAGAAGGTGTGGTACATATATACAACAGAATATCACTCAGCCATAAAGGAATGAAACTGTGCCATTTACAGACACAAGGATGAACCTAGAGACTGTCACAGAGAGTGAAGTAAGTCAGGAAGAGAAAAACAAATATTGCATATTAATGCATATATATGAAATCTAGAAAAATGGTACAGATGAAACTATTTGCAAAGCAGAAATAAACACACAGAACAAATTATGGACATCAAGGGAAGGAAGGGGGGTAGTGGGATGAATTGGGAGATTGGAATCGATACATACACAGTATTGAAACTTTGTATAAGACAGATAACTAACGACAACCCACTATATAACACAGGGAACTCTACTCAGTGCTCTTTGGGAACCTAAATGGGAAGAAAATCCAAAATAGAGGGGATATATGTATACATATAACTGAATCATTTCACCATACAACACTGTAAAGCATCTATACTTCAATAAATTTTTTTTTAATTCTACCTAAAGGATAAAAACCATTGAAGAAGCCATTATCATTGCAACTAGAAAAGATGGTTATGTACACTATAAAAATACCCTACTTTCTTATAGTTGAGGCATCTGTTACACTATGCTAACATTGGCCATGAACTTTCAATGCAGATACAATAGTTACATGGGTCTGTTAAGGATTCAAGACAACATAATACAGGGTTAGTATCACTTTTTAGCTGGTATGAGCAAGCAGTTTGAATTTTGGCCTCCTCTCTTCCCCACCCTGCTCATTTTCTGGCTTTGCAGTGCCACCTTATGTGGCATTTTATACATTTTGGAAATCTTCAAGGTGCATACTCTGAGACCCGTCATCAGCCACACCACTTTCCTGTAGACGAGGTCAGCATTCACTGTGCACAAGGAAGGGGCCTTGGTTTCTTTTTCTTGGATTTCTACATTTACCCTCCTCTTTTCCCTATTGTTTTTTTCTTTCCCACCCTATTCTTGCTCTTCACCCCTTTGTGATCCTCTTTCTTTGTTCCCAGGAGTCATTTGACTTCATTCACTCCCTTATTCTCTACCATCTCTGTGATCAGTGCTGGAAATGCAGTCATGAAGAAGACAGACACAGCCTTGTCCTTATGATGCTCATGGTTTAGTGGGTCAAAACAATAAGCAAACAAGCAGCCTAGTGCAAACCAAAAAGTGAGGTGGGCATAAAGGCAGTCAGTGAGCACACAGGGTTATACCTGACTTATACATGGGGTTCCCCAAAGACTTGTAGGAAATGTCTACAGCGTGCTCGAAAGCTGTGCTGTCCCCATTACACATGATGATACAGTTGGTCCTAATAAGTGCTTTGCATAATATTTATTAACACATGGATAAAGTTCATTCCAAGATGTGTTTTCATTTCTACTGAAATAAATTCTGTGGCCAATAACTTTTAGTTAAAATAATGCCTTCAGATATTCCTAGGGCAAGGGTAATCTATTTTTAGTTTACTTTTAGTATTTGTTTTTTAGTTTTCTTGACTAAGTGTACTTTACTCAGAACATGCTAGGTGTTTTATCTATAGTTCTAGTTCTCTTCAAAATCCTGAAAGTTTCAGTTATCTCCATTTAACAGTTTCAGAAACTAAGTCTCAAAAGTTATGTAACTGGTTTTAAAACCATATTCTCTTCATCATAACTAGGATGCCTGAGATGGTGTCAGAGTCTAACTCTCATAGACTGTGTGGTCTTGAGCAAGTTGCTTAAACTTTCTGTGCCTCTATTTTCTCATTTGTAAAATAGGAGTAGTGATAATACCTACCTCAGAGAATAAGTATTACAAAATTCTATCCAAGTATGATGAATAAAATATAAAAGCAATAGTTCTCATGCTTTGAGGCCTCTCAGACTAGAGGACACAAAGGTGTGAGCTCTGGGAACGCAACTGGGTGGATGAAAGACACAGCCCTGTCCCAATACTCCTCTTTCCTACGTCTGTATGTGCTGCCATAAAGTCATGAGCACCAAAGTGGGGAACAGGGTGCCATGTCTGGCTGATTCTCTGTTACAACCTTAGTGTGTGCATGCTAAGTCACTTCAGTCATGTTTGACTCTTTGCGACCCTGTGGACTGTAGCCCACCAAGCTCTTCTGTCCATGGACTTCTCCAGGCAAGAATACTGGAGTGGGTTGCCATGTCCTTCTCTATACAACCTTAGTACCTGTCACTAATGTGAATGAGTGAATTCATTAAAAATTAATCCTGTCTCTGACTCTAACTTGTTGTGACCTTTCATGAAGACTTTTAATATCTCTAACACCTCAGTTTTCCATCAATCCATATTTGATTAATGTCTCACCTAGTAGTCACATACAGTGTCTAAAATATCATAATATATAAGGCTATAATTAGCATACAAGTATAAACATGATTTAGACTCCAGACAATATACATAATATAGACCTCTTGTGTTTCACAAGGTTTTGAGCAATTCCCTTTTCTCAAGTGTCCTGACACTTTATAATATGACATGGGCAGATATACTATGTTTCTTCCCAAATGGTCTAAAACTCAGGCCACACTGAGTCACACTTCTGAGTCTTAAGATTATTCCACATTCATGAGGATTTTAAAGGGGTTAACATATGTCAGTGGTATTTGTTTGAAATGACGTCACTGCCTCAACTGAACTGACATGACATTGTCATTGTACTGTGAGCGCGGCTGGGGAACACACTGGGTCCCAGCTTCAACCCTGTGATCAATAGGAGGTGGAGGAATCATATGCTGAGCTCTTTGTGTTGATACATTTCCGAAGCCCCCTCTGCACCTGAGTAAATATATATTAGCAGAAGGATTCAAGTAAGAAACAGAGGGTCAACAGTAGAGAAGACACAGTAAGACAGCCTTGGGGGAGGGGGAAGGAAGTCAACATAAGACCTTTTCCATTTTTCAAGCTTTGGCTTCACTGTCAGTGCAATGTAACCACAAAGATCATGGAAGTCGAGTGATTTAACAGGAGACAAAACTAAGCAACCCAACTTTTAAATCTGCATTCTCAGATAGCTGTAAATTATAGTTTATAGTTATCTTACATTTATTAGTTTGGAAGTACATATGCTTTAATATAGACTATAACTTCTTACTAATACCTACAGAAGTCTTACCTGTGACTGTGTAGTTCTCTCCATTGCCTGAGTAGATTAGCATTCCATCCATATATAAAGAGTACTGAGTTATAATACCATTTGCTTTTTGGGGTGGATTCCAGGAGAGTAACAAAGAATGGGGAAAGGATTTGGCTACTGGTGGCTGAACTTGTTCTGGGGCTGTGGGAAAAATAAAAAGATTTACTGATTATAATTTTAGTTTACATTTCTAACTTAAACTTGTCAGACCCAAACCAATAAATCATGGAATAAACTTGACATCCCATACTTGGAAATGCCCCTGATTCATGGGTATCTTATCAGTAATTGTTGTAGTACTAAATACTTGTCTTGAATTTATGAAAATTTGCATCAGTGATAAATGGTGAGTATTTATACTACTTCACTTGACTGATGCTTGTATTACTTCATCTATAGTATTATTAACCCACAATCTTTACTTGGAGCTATGACTTTTACAGCAAACTAAACAGAATCCCTACACTTGAGGAACTTTTGATCTAACATGAACAATGCTAGGTGGTCCATAATTGATATAAAAAGCCTACATGTAGCCATAGAAATATCCAGAAAGCACAGCATTAATTAAATTTATTATACATGAAAGCTATATTGTGAATTTTTTTAATAAAGGGTGTTTGTCCATTTCCAATAAATTGGAGTCTCAGAAACTAAAAATACTTTTAGAAAATGATCCTAACCATATCTCTAGCTTGGTAAGTTGGTAATAAATTTAAGGAAAATCTAGAAATTGGGAAATTGGGAAATAATTGGAAGGAAATGGTGAACTGGAAGAGTAGGAATCCCTCTGGGGTCAGGTTGTGAATTAGGTTTGGAGGGTACCAGGCAAAACCTGGTCAGAGAATGTAGTGGATGAAGAGAAAACAGTGAGATATAGGATGATATGTGCCATATTGGAGTTGGTGGAAGTAATTAGAAAAGGGGATGATTATACATGCCTCACTCCAGTACTCTTGCCTGGAAAATCCCATGGACAGAGGAGCCTGGTAGGCTGTAGTCCATGGGGTCACTAAGAGTTAGACATGACTGAGCGACTTCACTTTCACTTTTCCTGTTCATGCACTGGAGAAGGAAATGGCAACCCACTCCAGTATTCTTGCCTGGAGAATCCCAGGGATGGCGGAGCCTGGTGGGCTGCCCTCTATGGGGTCGCACAGAGTCGGACACGACTGAAGCGACTTAGCAGCAGCATTCATGCCTCAGCAGAAACAAAGACACACTAAGAAAAAGTGCTAGCATTGGTAGACCAGATGGAGTGAATGTCGAGGAAACACAGAACATGGGTCACCAATGCTGTAGTCCGGGTGAGAAGGTTCTGGTGAGGTCAGGTGCAAGGCCTGAAGAACAAAGGGTCACAAGAAGGGTTTTACAAACTTCTCTCTTCTTTCCTGGTTATATCAGATGGACCCATTGTCTTTCTTTACACATCTTCTCTGTGAGTGGTTCTTGCTTTAAGGATTTAAAAGAGGTTGGATGGGGTGGGAGGAAAAGAAGTGGGGAAAGGGAATGGATGGATACTGAGACACAGAGAGACTGTGGACTCTTTTCCCCTAAAGATCAACCTTTTAAATCTCCTGAATAACTTTACAGCTAGACAGTAAGAGAAATGTGTAACCCATCTTATCTCAGAGAGAGAAATATGAAGTAACAATGCTTTAAATGTTTTGAGAGCTGTTATTTCTTGAAGAGATGTGTTCTGATGCTTGAGCAAAGCTTTCACTTTGGAGTGCTAAAATATTTTCTCTTTCCCACTGCCTTCCTAATGTAAGCTTTCTGAAACATTAATTTATGCCAACAGTTTGCAAGCTCCACGTACAACAAAAGTGAGACTTGAATCGGAAGGAACCGGGCTGTGATTAATAATGCCTCGATTGGCGTTTGGAGGTTCCATCACACTGAAATAATTGTTACTCGTGCTGGTGTTTAGCAGTTAAAAGACACCATGGAAATCAACCGTTTGATTCTCAATTTCATACTGTGCCATACAATCAATTCTTTTTAGTCAGACTGTCTCTAGATTTACTTCTGAGCCATAGTAAAATGAGGAAGCTTTCATTAATCTTTCAGATGCTTCATATTAATGACAAGGCTCTTGCATGAACAATGTAACAGCAATTAAAAAGCCCATTAATCTGCATTACCGCTATTAAAGATGCATGTCATTAAAGGGTATGGAGTTTGATTCATTTTCGCACCCCCCCAAAAAATGGAGCAATTATGGCCTGGCAATGCACTTTGTCATCAAATTAGGTTGGGGTTCTCTAGCAAATGGCCTTGCAGTATTTAGCTCTTCTCCTATTTTATTATTCATGACTGAAATGTGGAAGTCAAGACCTTTGAAATTACTTTACCTTCTTGTGGAGTAGAGATGTTCAATGCATGCAAGCTCTCGGTACAGCCAGCCAAAGTGCAAGCAGCTAGGGTTACTGCATAGTTTTTGAAGGGTAGCAAGCCTGTCAATATGCCTGTAATAAAAGGGGACAAAGAGAGGTTTGCATATTTACCATAAGTCATGAAGAGTATTGTGTTTGTGTATATGTGGGAGATAAAAAGGTAGAGACACAGAGGATAAAAAACAAAAACATATGCTTCTTAAATCCATTTTCCTGCCCATGTGTTGATTGTAGAATACAGCGACTAGTGAGAAAAAACTGTGAGACCAACTTCTTGTTAAGACAGTTTTAAATAGCATTTTCCCCAACGTGCTTCTCAGGATGCTAATGCCCTGAGATGTTTCTCCTGAAAAAATGGGGAGTTCCACATATAGTTCATAGAGCAGAACCCAGTGTATCTGATAGTAAAAAGACAGCCACCATCCCATTCTGGGATTCTAGTTCTCCTGGAGAAACAAAACTACTTCATTTTCTTTTACCTCACATTTTTCAACCATGTTTAGCTAGAGAGTCCATCTTATGTGACACCTATTAACACATGTTAGGAGACGCTACTCCCAAGAGTGATTTCATTATTTTAACAGTAGGATACATGTATACAAACTATTTATTCATGTTGCAGCTAAAATGAATATGCAAATCAACACAGTTGAACAATTAGCCAATTAGATAATTATGCTTTTGTACTTCTCCTTGCAAAATTATTAGTTTATTTAATTAAGACACCTGCCTTAAACAGAAGCATTGCCCATAGAAGTGTTGAATTAACCTGATTTGGTGGTGGATATATAAGATTTGTTTGGCAATTAAAGGTGCCTGCAGAAATGAAAGCACATTTTGTTTACTGGTGTTTGTAATCAAGACAGAAGCTCTTTATTTAGTTAATCCCCTGAATTACAGAAGTATCAAAAATATAACTTGTGTATTTGCTCACCCATGTTTTTCACTGTAGCTTTTAGAGCTGTTTTTATCCCCAATCACATGGATTGTCATCTTTCTTACAAAAAGATGGTTCTACTCATGGTATCCTTTCATTGAGTAATTGTTTTAATGGGACAGCTGACGCCTTTTATCATTCAACAACAACTTTTAAAATGCATGTTTGCTTATTCCCTTTCCCTGATAGAAAGGATAAAGAAATTAAGAAAGCAAAGACCAGGATGTAGTAAAGACCACAGTCACTGTTTGCTCTGGCCCTTCACACTGGCCCTGGGTCCACAGTGCAGCCTGTAAGTCTTTAATCTAGTGGCTCCCCAAGCATCCCCCTGGGCCACGCAAGCCTATCAGCTGCGCTTGGCACCAGCATCCTCGCCTCGGGCCAAAGAAGTCAGCAAGCCAACGAAGTGACACACACAACTCATGTGACCATCTCATGCCAAATGCAGCTCTGATTTCAAAACACTTTCACGTTGTCACCTTCTGCTTTTCCTCATTCCTGCCACTGTGACTGTCATTTCTTCTTGAATCTCTCAGATCATGACACACATTCTAAACTCACGTTTTAGAAAGGGATTGTTGCTCCTCCTCCAAAAGTCTTAAAGGAAGGCTTCCAGCATACATCTGTATCTTCAACATGTAGGGATTTTGTGATTAAGAGCAACGATGCTCAGGAAAGACTGCTTGGGTCCAGATGCCAATTCTACTACTGTTTTACTGTATGATTTGGGCAGGTTGCTCAGATTTTTGCGCCTTAGTCTTCTAAGGCACTGCAAATAGACAATAACAGCACCTGTATTGGAGGAGAGGTCTCACAGGAATAATACAGTATCATGGGACTATGAGATGGGGATATTACAATATTCATCTCAAAATGTTACTATCAGGATTAAATGAGCTTAGGAATATAATGTTCTCAACAAGATATAGGAGGAGAGAACTCTAGCACAGTGCCATAACAACCAAAGCTATGCTGTCATTGAAATCCAGTTTCTGCCTGCACTCTGCTATTAAATACTGATTTTTATCTTCTAAAGTTCACTCAGTTCAGTTCAGTTCAGTCACTCAGTCGTGTCCAGTTCTTTGTGATGCCATGGACTGCAGCACGCCAGGCTTCCCTGTCCATTACCAACTCCTGTAGATTACTCAGACTCATGTCCATTGAGTTGGTGATGCCATCCAACAATCTTATCTTCTGTCATCCCCTTCTCCTCCGGCTTTCAATATTTCCTGGCATTGGGGTCTCTTCAAATTAATCAATTCTTTGCATCAGGTGGCCAAAGTATTAGAGTTTGAGCTTCAGCATCAGTCCTTCCAATGAATATTCAGGACTGATTTCCTTTAGGATGGACTGATAGGATCTTCTTGCTGTTCAAGGGACTTTCAAGAGTCTTCTCCAACACCATCGTTCAAAAGCATCAATTTTTAAGCACTCAGCTTTCTTTAAGGTCAAACTCTCACATCCATACATGACTATTGGAAAAACCAAAGCTTTGACTAGACGGACCTTTGTTGGCAAAGTAATGTCTCTGCTTTTTTATATGCTTTCCAGGTTGGTCATAACTTTTCTTCCAAGTAACAAGTGTCTTTTAATTTCATGGCTGCAGTCACCATCTGCAGTGATTTTTGAGCCCCCCAAAATAAATCTGTCACTGTTTCCACTGTTTCTCCATTAATTTGCCATGAAGTGATGGTACAGGATGCCATGATCTTAGTTTTCTGAATGTTGAGTTTTAAGCCAACTTTTTCACTTTCCTCTTTCACTTTCATCAAGAGGTTCTTTAGTTCTTCTTTGCCTTCTGCCATAAGTGTGGTGCCATCTCCATATCTGAGGTCATTGATATATCTCTTGGCATTCTTGATTCCAGCTTGTGCTTCATCCAGACCAGCGTTTCTCATGATGTACTCTACATATAAGTTAAATAAGCAGGATGACAATATACAGCCTTGACGTACTACTTCCCTGATTTGGAACAAGTCTGCTGTTCCATGTCCAGTTCTAACTATTCCTTCCTGACCTGCATACAGATTTCTCAGGAGGCAGGTCAGGTGGTCTGCTATTCCTATCTCTTTAAGAATTTTCTTCAGTTTGCTGTGATACACAAAAAGGTTATGGCATAATCAATAAAGCAGAAATAGATGTTTTTCCGGAATTCTCTTGCTTTTTTGATGATTCAGTGGATGTCAGCAATTTGATCTGGTTCCTCTGCCTTTTCTAAAACCAGCTTGAACATCTGGAAGTTCACGATTCATGTTTTGCTGAAACCTGGATAGGAGAATTTTGAGCATTACTTTGCTAGCGTGTGAGATGAGTGCAATTATGCAGTAGCTGAAGATTCTTTGGCATTGCCTTTCTTAGGGGTTGGAATACAAACTGAATAAACTGGAATAAAAACTTTTCCAGTCCTGTGGCCACTGCTGAGTTTTCCAAATTTGCTGGCATATTGAATGCAGCATTTTCACAGCGTCACCTCTGAGGATTTGAAATAGCTCAACTGGAATTCCATCACCTCCACTAGTTTTGTTCCTAGTGATGCTTCCTAAGGCCCACTTGACTTCACATTCCAGGATGTCTGGCTCTAGGTGAGTGATCACACCATCCTGATTATCTGGGTCATGAAGATCTTTTTTGTATAGTTCTTCTGTGTATTCTTGCCACCTCTTCTTAATATCTTCTGCTTCTGTTAGGTCCATATCATTTCTGTCCTTTATTGAGACCATCTTTGCATGAAATGTTCCCTTGGTATCTTTAATTTTCTTGAAGACATTTCTAGTCATTCCCATTCTATTGTTTTCCTCTATTTCTTTGCACTGATCACCGAGAAAGGCTTTCTTATCTCTCCTTGCTATTCTTTGGAACTCTGCATTCAAATGGGTATATCTTTCCTTTTCTCCTTTGCCTTTTACTTCTCTTCTGTTCATAGCTATTTGTAAAGCCTCCTCAGATAACCATTTTGCCTTTTTGCATTTCTTTTTCTTGGGGATGGCCTTGATCCCTGTCTCCTTACAATGTCACAATGTCCATAGTTCTTCAGGCACTCTGTCTATCAGATCTAATCTCTTGAATCTATTTGTGACTTCCACTGTATAGTCA
Organism: Giraffa tippelskirchi; assembly: GCF_054371585.1. Lineage (NCBI taxonomy): Eukaryota > Metazoa > Chordata > Mammalia > Artiodactyla > Giraffidae > Giraffa > Giraffa tippelskirchi. The sequence goes on along the minus strand of NC_137279.1, from coordinate 59,084,379 downwards.
TAAGGGATTTGATTTATGTCATACCTGAATGGTCTAGTGGTTTTCCCTACTTTCTTCAATTTAAGTCTGAATTTGGCAATAAGGAGTTCATGATCTGAGCCACAGTCAGCTCCTGGTCTTGTTTTCCTGACTGTATAGAGCTTTTCCATCTTTGGCTGCAAAGAATATAATCAATCTGATTTCAGTATTGACCATCTGGTGATGTCCATGTGTAGATTCGTCTCTTGTGTTGTTGGAAGAGAGTGTTTTCTATAACCAGTGCGTTCTCTTCACAAAACTCTATTAGCCTTTGCCCTGCTTCATTCTGTACTCCAAGGCCAAATTTGACTGTTAGTCCAGGTATTTCTTGACTTCCTACTTTTTAAAGGTCACTAGTGATCCCTTGAAGGCAATGGCACCCCACTCCAGTACTCTTGCCTGGGAAACCCCATGGACGGAGGAGCCTGGTAGGCTACAGCCCATGGGGTCGCGAAGAGTCAGACACGACTGAGCAACTTCACTTTCACTTTTCACTTTCACGCACTAGAGAAGGAAATGGCAACCCACTCCAATATTCTTGCCTGGAGAATCCCAGGGACGAAGGAGCCTGGTGGGCTGCCGTCTATGCGGTCACACAGAGTCGGACACGACTAAAGCGATTTAGCAGCAGCAGTGATCCCTTACACACTAGACCAAGTAACCCTTCTTCAATCCTTATTTAATCCTAAGTCTACTTATTGGACTTTGCCTCCCTCAGCTGCCCTCTGGGTCACTGAATTCTCCCCTAGGAGTTCTCCTAAATTACTGAGAGTTCCTTGCTTTTCTTGGCCAGCTCATCTTCCTTTCACAGTCCCTTAAATAGCATTTTTTTCTTTTTCAAGATCACATGCGTAGACTTCTTTCTTCTTCTGAACACCTGCCTTTGTTAGTTCAGTAAGCCTCATGTCATAGTTATATCTGTAGACTTCACATTTCTCCTCAAAGCTCTAGTTCTTCATTTCTACTCACAAGATGTGTATCCCACCTGGATATTCATATACGAATAGCATTTCACTCTCAATCTGCCCCAATCCAGACCTGATAGCTGAAACTATTTTGCAAGCTTCCTTTTTCCCATTTCTTTTTTAAAAATATTTTTATTGGAGTATAGTTGATTTACAATGTTTTGTTAATTTCAGGTGCACAGCAAAGTGAATCAGTTATACATATACATATATCTATTCCTTTTTAGATTCTTTTCCCGTATAGTTTATTACACAACATTGAGTAGCGTTCCTTGTGCAATATAGCAAGTCCTTTTTACTTATCTATTTTGTACATAATGCTACATATATGTTAATCATGGATGGATCTAGAGATTATTATACTATATGAAGTCAGATAGAGAAAGATAAATAACAAATAGTATCACTTAGACGTGTAATCTTAAAAAAATGGTACAAATGAACTTATTTACAAAACAGAATCACAGATTTAGAAAACAACCAGACAGATACCAAAGGTGAAAAGCAGGGGAGGGATAAATTAGGAAATTGGGACAACCATATATATGGTACTACCATTTTCCCTAATCTTAATGCCTCCATTATCAACTGTAAATCCTGAGTTCAAAACTAAGGTATCCTTGTAAGATAAATCCTAGCCATTTTATCCTTTGAAAATCTTTGGCATTTGTCTCATCTTTGCTATTGCCAAGTTCAAATCTACTGCAAGCCTAAATAAGGTAAATTGCTCATCTGAATTAGTGTAATGCCATACTAACAATAAATGAATCAGCCCCAGAAAGTGAAGGTTTTAATACTATAGTGAGCAAGAAAATGCTTTGACATGAGATTAGTTTCCTTTGGTCATCACTGAACAACCTAGGCGGCATTGCCTCTCACAGGTGGCCCTGACTTAGCTGGGGCAAACGTATATTGTGTTCCAAAAGACACTGTGGTTGCATACAGTTTGGTACTCTGAAATCTTTAGTAGGACATTGTGTCATCCGTCTAGATAATATTATAATTGGGGAATATAAAAAACAGCTCCCTTATATTGCAAAATACTTACCCTGAGACATTATTTCTTTTCAAATAATAGCTGAAGTGCAGTGTTGGAACTGTGACTGTTACATCAACTTAACAAGAAAGGTATTACTGGAGACTTTAACAAAGATCATGTCAAACCAGATACCAAGTTCGCATTCACTAAATGGTCTTAATGCTTTATTCAATCTTTCTTGTCTTTACTAAAGGAGTCCTTTTGTGTGTATATGTGTATCATGAAATTCCTTTGCTAATTTCTTCCTGCCTTAAACCTCTAGGACCTTAAAAAACAGGCAATATTTCTCTCAAAAAACTTGCATTTTTCAGCTTTTTGCTTTGGCAGAGAAGTTTACCAAATTGTATTTCATAGAAAAGTCCCAGGATTCTTAAAGAAAGATGCTGGAGAGAAACTAGATCATCTTTCAAGCCATTTATCAAAGTGCTCACATTTCCTATCTCCAGGCAGGTGAAACAATAATAAACACTGAGAAATGAGAGCTGCAAAATAGAAAACAGAGAAGAAAGCTGATGTTTTGGCTTTTGCCAACTTCAAATCACAGGTAGAAAGTTTTGGGTGGCTTGTAAATCACTTTCAAAAAAACATGCCGTACTTTGAGAGGCTAAGGTGGCATTTCTTTCCTATTTGCAATGGGGATCTTGCTTATAATGCTGTGTCTCAGTAACAAAGTTTGTCAAACCATTGGAATAATTTCCCCTAAATACAGGTTAGTATTATCCATTTCAGTAAGAAGAGCAATGTAATGGTTGAGCATTTTCTCTCTTGTCAGATTACAATTAGGCTGGGGTAGGAGAAGGGGCTGGTTAACCAAGCGGTCCTTTCTAAATCAGAATAATGACAAAGTCATCCTGTTGTTGGGGCATGCGGTCTCTCTCTTCTTTTTCTCAGTATGGAGAGTTTAACAGGATGGTTTAAAGTTGATGATTATAAAAGCTTCTGCTATTACCAAAGAATAAAAATAATCTCTCCAAGACCAGTCAAGGTAGCCTTAGACATATCCCTAGAGACCAAAGTGATTGGCCAAATGGCATTCCTTTAAATGTTAGAACATCCTTAGATTATATACTCCCCAGAAAACAAAGCAGTACTGCTGCAACAACGTACCATCATCAAAAGATATATATTACTGAGCCATATAAAGAATGAAATAATGCCGTTTGTAGTGGCAGAGCTAGAGTCTCTCATACCAAGTGAAAGTAAGTCAGAGAGAGAAAGACACATATCATATAATATCACTTATATATGAGATTTGAAAATATGGTACAAATGAACTTATTTAAAAAGCAGAAACAGAGTCATAGATGTAGAAAAAAAAACTCTACTCAATACTAGTAATGACCCTCATGGGAAAAGAATCTAAAAATGAAAGAATATACGTGTATGTAGCTGATTCACTTTGCTGTACAGCAGAAACCAACACAACATTGTAAATCGACTACACACCAATAAAAATTAGTTAAAACACACACACACACACACACACACACAAAGGTATTAATCAACTCTCCTTCTATATACCTCTAGGAAAAGTGCTATAGAACACAACTGGTCTTTATAAAGTTTCTAATCTAAGAAAATATTAGAACTAGAACTCTAATGATAACAATAATACATAGATTAAATACATAAAGCAGAATGCTTGCACACATGCCAAGTGGACAAGGGCACTTATAAAATTCAGATCCAGACCTCCCAGTCCAAAAAGATAGGAGATCTATAGGCTTTCCTGGTGGCTCAGTCAGTAAAGAATCTGCCTGTAATGTGGGAGACCTGGGTTAGATCTCTGGGTTGGGAAGATCCTTTGGAGGAGGGTATGGCAACCCACTCCAATACTCTAGCCTGGAGAATCCCCATGGACAAAGAAGCCTGGCGGGCTATGGTCCATGGGGTCACAAACAGTCAGACATGACTAAGAGACTAAGCACACTATATTTAATTAACGACAAAGAGAAGACATGGAAATCATTGAAAATATATTTCAGTATTATATTTAAAAGAATACTGAAAAATATCTACAGTGATATATTTATAAAGGAATCCTAGAGAGAAAAATATGACATATATTCTATGTCCATAGAAAACTCAGTAAGATAAAGTGGGGTAGTCTCCTTGATGACACTTAGGGGGTTTAAAATAAAGAAGTATATCCTGACAATGACAACTTTTACGAGTGGTTTGGATATGAACCTCTGTCTCCAGCAGACATCACAGAGGAGTCTTTTTTTTCACTTTGAATCTTAAACTGTTTCTACCTGGAGGCAGGCCAGATGACCTCTCAGATTCTTTTCCAGCCACAAAACTCTGTGAAATCAAAAATGGTCCCAATCATGTCAGGAAACCTGCCAGTCTCTTTTGATAATGGAAGAGGGTGAGCTGACAAAACATTCCATAAGCATATAGGAAGCATTATTGATGTCTTAAAAGCGTTAGGATCCCATGAAACAGAGGAGCCTTGGTATCTGGATTAAAATCATTGGCACCAGCAGGGCCAGGACTCTCAGTGCTAAGTGATAATGCATTTTGCATTAATGCTTAACATTGAGAAATCCTGACTGGCCACACCAAGGGAGTTTGAAGTTAAGTAAGTATATTCCCTTTGAATGGCAGTCCTGTGGACCTTGGCGGGTGCAGGAAGCCCTGGCTGAAAGAGCAGGGGCAGGAACTTGATATAAGCAGAGACAGCGTATGACAGGAGGAAATTTAAGAGCCTAGTGCGTATGGTTCCAGACTGTGTGCTCTGAGGATTTCCACCCACAGAGCAGAAAAACCTTCTCCTGGAGAACAATTTAGAAGTCCCTCGCAATGATTTGGGGGAACTTCCTAAATACAGAGGATGTATCTTTTTACTTCCTTACTTATCCTATTTTCTAGCAGTTATTGCAATGTTTAACCAAAGGTGGACCCTTGATGTTTGACCAAAAAAATCAAGACTTTTCATCTTCTTAGCTCACTCAGCTGTCTCCTTTACTATAAGACATGCCCACTCCCATTCTACCCTTTCCCAGGTGCCAGGGAAGGAGCAGATGCTGTTTCTTTTGACTCATACATTATTATTTCCAACACTTTGTTTCCTGTGTTCTAACCTCAAGTTTCAAAGGAGCAGAAGAGAAATATTCAAAATTGAAGGCAGCCTGACTAAGAGAAAATCATTGTGGAGCTAACACCAGCCGGGCAAGCTTTTGTGCCTCTAATAAAACTCTGTATGTTGAGAAGCAGGAAAACGGCAGAGGAGTCGGCTTTGACGCTGAGATTTTATGATTAACTCCTCTGACTTGATGCAGACAAGTATAAATGCTCGGCCTGGAATCCAAGCCTGAGATGTAAAGCAAAATGGCATCCTTTTCAAAGCCCAACACAGTTTGGAGAAGAAAAGAGACTCTGTTTCTATTTACATCCCAGAGCTGACACCCCCCCCACCCCCTCACCGCCCCCCTCAGCTGCCAACCTAGGTGTTTGGCCTGTATCCACTCTACTCTGTTCCCCTTCATTATGTTAATCTGTGGGCGGAAAGATTTCTGTCATCTTCGAATCGCTTGTGCAGCAATAGTAAACACCTTGGCCTGTCTGTAATTGGACAGGTGTCTGCACTGATGTCACCCAGCTTTTAATTCAATTAAAGAACTGGCTGCTCTATTCTCATTATCCACTCATTTCCGTTGCACTCTGAGTGTGGCGGCGAAATGTGCACACAGCCGTCACTACCCAGAGTCCAAAGTCTGTGGTCCCCAGGCAAAGATCATACAGAATATTTCAAACGGACTCCAACAATCCAAGCACATTTTTCCTGTTAGCAAAGGCATTTGGAATAAGATGGAGAATTTGTTCTCTTTCCTTACCTTTAAAGTCTCTATTGTCTAAACGGTGTCTTCTACCTACTGGCCAGTAATTAGGAGCCGTCTAGCAAAAAGAAAAGCCATTTCTAGCTTTTCCTCCCCGGGGCTCTCCTCCATCTCAAGAGAACTCATCAGAGTACAATGCTCTTATTTATTTGCTGGCATTTCACATTTGGATCAAGAAGGTGAGGGTGGGGAAGAGCAAGGCATTTATTAAGAGGGCCATCTGGTAAGGGACCCCACACAGGCAGAGTTGAGACTGCTACCTAGGGATACAGTAGAAGAACCCACTTTTAAAAGAAAGCCAGCCAGGGGAAGGGGAATAGCAGAGAAGGGGACTTTTCTGGCTCAAGATTTTGCTATAGTGCTGAGAAATCCTAATTTTTTAAAGTGTCTTACACTCCAAAATGAGTTTTGAGCTGCCAACCAAACCAGTGGATGGATGAAAAAGAGTAAATTTATCCAACATGCCATGCTTTTTGCCCACTTAAAGGAACCTCTGAAAATACATTAAAGTTTTAACACATACATTGTGACACAATGACCGTATGAAACTGAACATTTGTTAAATTTGTTAAATATGAATGAAAATTTAATAGTCTAACAGAGATCTGGAAACACACACAGGATGCTTCTCCACTGGTAGGAAATTGACATTTGTTGTTTTGTTTAGGACAATATTTTAAATAAAAATAAGGATCTCTAAGATTTATAAAATGAAAGTTAATTTTTATTTTATCCAAAAGGTAGAAAAATGAATGTGCTTACCCCAAAGCTAATGGAACTCTTTGGAAATTCTAAAACTAACATTTTACATTTAATTTCCTGCAAATGGATTTTCTGACTCTGTTTAAAACTTCTAGTAGGGAGCACCTTGGATCAAAGATTAAACAGTTTGATTTTATGAACAGGAAAAACAATTTCTTTATTCTTTTATTTTTTAAAATAAAATTTAAGGTTTAACCTCAGTCTTCAGGAATAATTGAAACAGTGATTTCAACTAATCTCAAAGCATTATCCCGTTAAGATTCTCTCAATTGGCTTACATCTAACCTCACATTTTTAATCAATGCCTTCATATTAAGAACTGCAGAGTCTCTGTCATTTCCCTTCTAATTCTGCAATTGGTTTGAAGTTACCCACTCATCTTAACTCTTTGTCTAACATAAGGGACTGACACTGACATCATTAGAACTCTCTAAGAAAATATCAGGCTTGACTAAGCAAGGAGGCAGCAAGGAGACAGAAGGAAAAGGAATAGATGAGAAAGGAAAGTCGTCCCTTACTGATCAGTGTCCTAGGTCCCCTGGTAAAAGCCTCTTATAGGATAAGCCTGTTGTACAGAGGGGGTTGTACGGAGGGGGCTGCTGTTGGGCAGAGTGTAAAGGTCAGTTAGGTCCAGCAGCAGATTCAAGGTCAGAAACTATGTCTTCTGACTCCAAGATCATTATTCTTCCCCTCCCAGTTCTGGAAGAAGAAAGAAGGCATGTTGAAGTTACGTTACTAAAAATAATAGCATATTGTATAGTAAGAACTTGATTTAAATATACCCTAAATGTGTCAATAGGTTCAAAGTTATTACTAAAACCTGCTGTGTACGAACAGAGAGTAGAATGCTTATCCTTTCAAGGGAGCAAGTGTATATGCTTATAATATTCCCTTAAAAAAAAACAACTGATTCACAAGAAACTATTATCAGTGTGTATACATTTGTGTGTTATTTGAGTATAATATTATATGCACACACACATATATATAAAGTTTGTAATTAATCCCAAATACAATACAAATATAAAATGGTCATAAAAGTTAGAAAACAGAAAACTTGTTCCTTTACCAAATATGATCAGTAAACTTGAAGATTATATCCAACACTATACTATGACCAGGCTGGATGAAAGGCCGAGCTGGATGAAGCACAAGCTGGAATCAAGATTGCTGGGAGAAATATCAATAACCTCAGATATACAGATGACACCACCCTTACTGCAGAAGGCGAGGAAGAACTAAAGAGCCTCTTGATGAAATTGGAAGAGGAGAGTAAAAAGCTAGCTTAAAGCTCAACATTCAGAAAACTAAGAGCATGGCATCTGGTCCCATCACTTCATGGCAAATAGATGGGGAAACAATGGAAACAGTGAGAGACTTTATTTTGGGGGGCTCCAAAATCACTGCAGATGGTGATTGCAGTCATGAAATTAAAAGACGCTTGCTCATTGGAAGAAAAGTTATGACCAATCTAGATAGCATATTAAAAAGCTGAGACATTACTTTGTCAACAAAGGCCTGTCTTGTCAAAGCTATGGTTTTTCCAGTAGTCGTGTATGGATGTGAGAGGTGGACTATAAAGAAAGCTGAGCACCGAAGAATTGATGCTTTTGAACTGTGGTGTTGGAGAAGACTCTTGAGAGTCCCTTGGACTGCAAGGAGATCCAACCAGTCCATCCTAAAGAAATCAGTCCTGAATATTCATTGGAAGGACTGATGCTGAAGCAGAAACTCCAGTATTTTGGCCACCTGAAGCGAAGAACTGACTCATTTGAAAAGACCCTGATGCTGGGAAAGATTGAAGGCAGGAGAAGGGGACGACAAAGGATGAGATGGTTGGATGGCATCACCGACTCGAAGGACATGAGTCTGAGTGAGCTCCGGGAGTTGGTGATGGACAGGGAAGCCTGGTGTACTGCAGTCCATGGGGTCGCAAAGAGTTGGATATGACTGAGCAACTGAATTGAGCTGATACTATGGCCAACATCCACAGTTGATTACCACTCTATAGCAAAACTGATATATTACCATCATTTTTAACCATTGTACAGCATGTCATCAAAAAAAACAAAAAAAATCCAAATCTTGCACTGCAAGTTCTTACTGCATAAAATAAAATGAATAACTTGTAGAAAGCCCCATCTGAAGCTTTCACAATGTACCAGGAGTTCAAGCACATTATATATTCAGGAGAGTTAGAGAAAGCTATTAACTCATCAACACTACATTACCTGATGAAATTCTTCTACATTAGCTAAGCAGGAACATGACATCATTTCTATTTTTACTGTTTATGTCATAAGCCATATTTTTGTTCTGTGAAATGCTTTCAGACCAATTTCCTTTAAGATTTACATTTAAAGAAATAGCTTATAATAAACTATAAATATGAAATATTAATTTATGGAGTACTATAAAAATGGCCAAGACTTCCTCAAAATTCATATTTTAATGTGTGCTCAGTCAGTCATGTCTGACTCTTTGCGACCCCATGGACCATAGCCCACCAGGCTCCTCTGTCCATGGAACTTTTCAGGCGAGAATACTGCAGTGGGTTGCCATTTCCTACTCCAGAGGATCTTCCTGAGCCAGAGACTGAGCCTCAGTCTCTTGTGTGTCTCCTGCATTGGCAGGCTGCTTCTTTACCACTGTACCACCTGGGAAGCCCTGATACTACACTTGATCTTAGCTAAAAGCCTGAGAAGTGATCCATCTTTTAACAAGATCATCAAAATGAATTTTTCAAATTTACCTCTGATGTTTGCCTATTGTGGCAGAAACCGCTAAATGCCCTCTCATTACATACTCTCTTTTTCCATAGTAAAATAAAAAGACCTTTTTTAGTTGGGCCAATGGCCACTTTGAATAAAGAAATTTCCCAGAAATCTGTGCAGCTAGATATAGCCATGTAGCTAAGTTCTAATCACAGAATGTAATCAAAGGTGGAGGAATAATTTCTGAAATAGATCATTAAGGTGAATGTGTACCTCCTCATTCAATGATTCCTCCTTTCTGCTGGATAGAAATTAGACTGGATGGCTGATGCTCCAGCAGCCATTTTGGACCTTGAAGTAAAAGTCTTGTCTAGCAAAAAGATGAAGAATGTGGGTCCCTATAACTGTTAATATCATTCCCTACATTGACTAACTGTGAACATCTATTACCAGAGAGAGAAAAACTTAATTTTGTTGAAGTCACTGTTATTTTGGATTCTCTGTCTCTCAAAAAAAATTAACTAAAAATGAAAAACTTATCTCTACTGATTTTCCCCCATGAAACACTCATTTTTAAGTGAGTGTTTAAATATGAGTGTTTAACACTCATATTTAAAGACATAATATTGTACTTTAGAGAAAGTACTGCTAGTATATACATTTTACCATCAACTTAAAAAATCGGGAAAAAAAAGGCAGATGTTAACAGTAGGATCTAGCACTAACCTGGAACATAGTAGATGATGCTTTTGTTTTTAATAAGTGAATAGTTTCTGCTCTGTGTCATTATCATATCTGTGGCAGTATTGACTTCAATTATTTTTAATTGCAATATATATCCCTTGAGCTCCATTATGAGGTATAAGTTTGGAACTAATTTTTTATTCTATTCATTCTACCAATATTTTTCCCTATTGGGAATATGTATATTAAGTTCTGAATACATATTTAAGTTGTGGTAGTTCTGAATATTATTTCATAAAATTAGAGAACTATCACACTGCTGAGACTTTAGTCAGAACCAGTAGTTGAAACTTCATCTCAGCATGATAAAACAATTGTAACATTATGTTAACTACAGGGTTAGTAACAAAACCCTGCATTTGTTCATTTATGTATTTCTTCATTCCTTCAATAAAAATGCATTGATTGTCTGCTTCCAGCAAGTTACTAAACAAGACTTAAAATAAATATAAAACAAGATACTTGTCTTCTGGAAGCTGTCTAATGAAAAAAAATAGAATGGATGAACAAAGAGCAGCCATATGCAGTTTTAACAACTGTGAGATAAGATTTCTCAGTTGAATAAAAAAATTGCATGGCATTGAAGATTTTATTACAGTTATTTCTCTGTAGGCTCCTCAGATATGACAATTTTATATATAATATATGCATCATTATGTGCATAAACATACACATAAAGAGCAGCATCTTAACTTATGGATGGACTAATGGTTGGGGTTAAGTTCCAAAGTTGGACAGAAGGCAGCATTACTCATAATTTAAAGTCCCTTTGACAACTCCTTGCATGCTAAGTTTTTTAGTCATGTTCAGCTCTTTGCAATCTCATGGACTGCAACCCACCAGGCTCCTTTGTCCATGGGATTCTCCAGGTAAGGATACTGGAGTGGGTCACCATGCCTTCCTCCAGGGGATCTTCTTGACCCAGGGATCACACATGTGTCTCCTATGTCTCCTGCATTGGCAGGGGGCTTCTTTACCACTAGAGCCACCTGGGAAGCCCTTGGCCTATAAAGTACAGTGCATTTGATTTTGTGTATGCCTCTAACTTCTCATGAATCGGTGATTCTCTATGGCTATTAGTTCTTTGTTCTTTTTGTAGGCACCCCAGCAAAGAGTTTCCCTTTTAGTCAATAGTTGGGAAACCCTAAAACTATTCATATATACTTTCCTTCTGACAGGTATTAACAGTTTCAGGATTGGATATCATCTTTTGCCTGTAAAATTAGTTTTAAAGTTTTTTCACTCTTCTTCATGCTTTCCCCACTTCCAAGGTATGTGGTTAAAAGTGTGTAATTGAAATACACAGATGAGACTTCACTACAAGATTACAATTCTGTTTCACAAGTTGAATTGCCCTGGTCTCTTCTTTAGCCCTAACAGGAATTTGGCATATAGAATATAAATAGTGGACTCTCTGCCTTTCTAATGGGCATCATGGCTGGAGGATGAGAGGGTTGGGATTGTTAGAAATGTAGTATCTCTCACCACAGTCTCAGACCTACTGAATCAAAATCTGAAGTTTACCAAGATCCTAAATAATTCTCACTTCCTTTTCATTAGCAACTTTCGAAAGCACTGCCCTTAAGGGTCAGAGGCTCTACTCACACTACTTCTATTTATTCACCTGCTCTAGCATCGGACATGACTGAAGCGACTTAGCAGCAGCAGCAGCATTGTTCTACCCACATGTAGCTGGAACAAGCGACAGGGACAAAGCAGGGACAAATTCAAGCCCAGCAGGTGAAAGTGATGCCATCTCACCTGTTCTTCCTCTCACTTCAGTGTTTTTTTTAATGTGTGGTTCATAAACCCCTGCAAGAGGACCAACTATAACACTTGGTAAAAGGCAGATTTCTCAATCCTAGCCCAAATACACAGAATCTTGTGCATGGAACCCAAGAATCTGTATTTCATCAGCAATCCAGTAACACCTTAGGACCAATAGAGTTGAAACTCACTAATTGTTACTACTAGCTGTGGAAGAGACAGAAAAATGAGAGATTTTACAATATGGAAACCATTTTTTTTTCAGGTACAAGACTAACATCTACTGTATATGAGGACCGAACCAGTTTTCAGAGCAAGAGTGATATTATCAACTGCATTATATATTAAAATGTCTTTTTTTCCTTTGTAATATAGATTTATTTAAGTCATCTAAAATATTATGATTATTGGCTTATCAGCTATACTATAGTAAATAATAAATTTGATTATTATCTGAAGAAGGAATTCAACTCTTTTAGAGTTTAGCTCAATGTAACACGACAATAAAAAAGAAAATATCTTCTGTGTATCAATTATTTTCCTAGCACTGTGCCAGGTGCTGTGCTAATTAAGCCAATAATTAAGTTTACATTTTAAACATCTTAAGGAAATAAAGAAAAAAATGATATATGAGCAGATTCTTGAATCTGCTTCTTCTTGACAAAATTTCAAATCAAATTGGGAACGGTCTTTCTGAGCAGTCCTGGATTTGAAAGGAAATGCCAGGACTGTCTCTCTGGGCAGTAGCTTCACATGTTAACAGGGCTGGAGGGAAAAAATCAGCAAGACTATGCAGAGTTAATTGGAGCCCTTTGCAACTAGTCTAAAGATGCACTGGACTGATAACTGCAGGGCTTTCTACCCTGAGGCTCCAGCTGAGAAAATGAACTTTCAAGAACTCCCTGCTCTGAACCCTGGCCTTTGGAGGGCACAGAATCTAGACTCTGTGGCCCAAAGGGGCCCATTTGCACCTGAGTGGGGCTGTTAACCCTTGGACCCTCCACACTACTGGGATTTATCTCATTTAATCCTCTGGTAGCCAAACTCATCAATGGTAAATATTCTGTCTCACGCTTCTATTCTTCCAGCTCTCTTAGTTAATAGTCTTTTTTTTTCTTTTGTCTTCTGCATTTTGTTACTCTGACCATAATTTCCTATTTCTTTCCAAGAATCATTTCATTTAATTTTTGTTGTCCTGTGATATTCCTTTGCTAATTTTATCACTTTCTTTTAATGGCTCATCATTTTTATTCAGGCATTTCTCTTTTTTCATCCTATATTTGCAAGTTGCAGTTGGGATGTGGAGGTCCTCATAAGAATTTCTGGCTAAAACTGAGACTTGATCACTGGTGTCAAACACCATGAATAGTGTTTCCAATGCTGGCTGTACAACAGAATTACCTGCTGACACTTTAAAAATACCAATGCCCAGGCTATATTCAAAACAAATAATCAGATTCTTCTAGGTGAGACACAGGCATCTGTATTTTTTAAGGACAGCCAGGGGGATCAGTGTGTATCCTTGGTTGAGAATTTCCACCTCATTTTGTTGTTCAGTCACTCAGTCATGTCCGACTCTTTGCAACCCCATGAACTGCAGCATGAGAGGGTTCCCTGTCCTTCACCATCTCCCACAATTTGCTCAAACTCATGTCCATTGAATTGGTGATGCTATCCAACCATCTCATCCTCTGTCATACCCTTCTCCTCCTGCTTTCAATCTTTCCTAGCATTAGGGTCCTTTCAAATGAGTCAGCTCTTTGCATCAGGTGGCCAAAGTATTGGACCTTCAGCAACAGTCCTTCCAATGAGTATTCAGGACTGATTTCCTTTAGGATTGTCTGGTTTGATCTCCTTGCAATCCAAGGGACTCTAAAAAGTCTTCTCTAACACCAAAGTTCAAAAGCATCAGTTCTTCGGTGCCCAGCCTTCTTTATGGTCTAACTCTCACATCCATACATGACTACTGGAAAAACCACAGCTTTGACTATATGGATCTTTGTTGGCAAAGTAAAGTCTCTGCTTTTTAATAGGCTGTCTAGTTTTATCACAGCTTTTCTTTCAAGGAGCAAGGGTCTTTTAATTTCATGGCTAAAATCACCATCTGCAGTGATTTTTGGAGCCCAAGAAAATAAAGTCTCTCACTGTTTCCATTGTTTCCCCATCTATTTGCATAGAATTGATGGGACCAGATGCTATGACCTTAGTTTTTTGAATGTTGAGTTTTAAGCCAACTTTTTCACTCTCCTCTTTCATCTTCATCAAGAGCCTCTTTAGCTTCTCTTCACTTTATGCCATAAGGGTGGTATCATTTGCATATTCAAGGTTAATGGTATATCTCTGGCAATCTTGATTCTAGTTAGTGCTTCATCCTGCCCAGCATTTTGCATGATGTACTCTACATAAAATTTAAATAAGCAGGGTGACAATATACAGCCTTGACATATTCCTTTCACAATTTGGAACCAGTCCGTTGCTCCACGTCCAGTTCTAACTCTTGATTCTTGACCTGCATACAGGTTTCTAAGGAGACAGGTGAAGTGGTCTGGTATTCCCATCTCTCTAAGAATTTTCCACAGTTTGTTGTGATCCACACAGTCAAAGGCTTTCACATAGTCAATGAAACTGAAGTAGATGTTTTTCTGGAATTCTGCTTTTTCTATGATCCAACGGATGTTGGCAATTTGATCTCTGGTTCCTCTGCCTTTTCTAAATCCAGCTTGAACATCTGGAAGGTCTCAGTTCATGTACTGTTGAAGCCAGCTTGAAGGATTTTGAGCATTACTCTGCTAGCATGTGAAATGAGTGTAATCATGTGGTAGTTTGAACATTCTTTGGCATTGCCCTTCTTTGGGACTGGAATGAAAATACCAATGAAATGACCACAGGTTTTGAAGTACAAAAAGACAGTACGTGAAGACAAACGGACAACTTGAAGAAGAACTCAGGGCAAATCTTATCCTGAGGTGGATACAAAATGCCCACAAGTTCTCAGTTCTCCTCCTCCACCTGAGACTGAGAAGAAAAGAGTTGACTTTTACCAATTACTGTGGGGCTAATGCAAATTTACCTTAATTGACTCCATCCTAATCCCAGTGAAGGTTTTTATTAACAACAACTAGTTGCCCAGTAAAATGACATGAAAACGATTTGATTTTCCTGATCAAACACTCAGTATGAAGATAAAAGTCAGGGATATGGCAAATGAACTACGGAAGTGCATTTTACTGATGGGGAAAAAAATCTGTAACTCAAAAGGAACAAGAGACTATAGCACTCAAATTACAGAAGACTATCATGCTCAGGGGAGGATTTTATTCAGGAAGCTTGTAAAATTTAAAAATCACCAGTTTCATGCTACCAAGATCAAAAAGAACTTGGAATCCGTTAAACGAGAGACAGAAGGTAAATGATAAACAATAGAGATGAAAATTGATAATACTGAGAAAAAGGCAGAAATCAAAGTGAGCTTGGTGAGAAAGAAATTCAAATGATATAAAAGACCGAAGCAGAAGAGTTTTAAAAATCATCTCAGAAGATTCAAAGAGCAGAATTAGTAGTGTCAAAGTCAGAAAATGAAAAAAATATGAAGTAATAAGCAACCAAATAGTATAAAGATAACAATTAATTCATTGAACTTTTATTATGTGCCTATTTACAAGCAAAATATTCTAAGAGTTAATTCATTTTTAAATCTTTGCAGCAATTTTACAACATAAAGAGGGTTTTTACCTTGAATTTATAGATGAGGACACTCCAATATAGGGATACGTTTTCAAATTTGCCTGACACCATACTAAATGATGTAACTGGGATTTGAACTCAGATTGATTTAACTCTGGGACTTCCCTGGTGACTCAGATGGTAAAGAATCTGCCTGTGGTACAGGAGACCCAGGTTCAATCCCTGGGTCAGGAAGATACCCTGGAGAAGGTAATGGCAACCCACTCCAGTATTCTTGCCTGGAGAAGTATAGACAGAGAAGCCTGGCAAGCTACAGCCTAAGGGTCACAAAGAATCAGACAACACTGACCAACTAATACGTTGACTTTCACTTTGATTTGACTGGACAACTGTGTTCTAGACTTCTAAAATGAGGGAGGAAAACTGGGAAGAAATGTATACCATTGAAAACTCCTATTTCTCAACAGTAAACTTTCCAAGCCAAAGAGAGATTCAAATTTGAAGAAAAAGAGCTTGCTATATAACATGAAAAAAAAAAAAATTCGTGAAAAGAAACCAAAGCATTTTATTATAACTTTATTGGTTAAGGACCCTTTTTGAACCAATACAGCTAAATCGACTTATGGATTCAGGATTTATTTGATGGTTCCATTCAAAAAATACCACTCTAATAACCAAAAATTAAACTTTAAAATCTTAACAAGAGTCACCTGAGAAATGCTAAAGAGGGATTATTTTCAAGATCAATAACAAAGCTACTCATCATGATCTGCTTTGTTTTGCTCTCTCTGGGTCCTTGTTCTCTTAATCAATTGACAAAACAGCTCCCATCAACCAATTTCTACACTCCTAATATCTTCACCAAATCCATTATTTCTGGCTCTATATTTTCTTATCCCTTCTTTTTCACTCTCTAGTTGTTGGTTTTTTTTCTTTTGCTGTGAAATCTGACTTTGATACTTATTCAGCCTGGCTTTGGTGCCCCTCAATTCATACTCCCCTCTCTTAATAGCCCAATTCTTCAGAATAAAAGTCCATCTTGCAGTACCAGAGTTCTCCATAACCTTTAAGATTACTTCTTACATATGTCCTTATCTGTTCACTTCTGTGTAAGCAACAGATACGTATTTAGGACCTCTTGAGAGGAAAAAACAGTTATAGAATTCATAGTCCAGCACAAGCAAGAACGGAAATAAAGGAATAGCAAAAAAATTAATTAATTAAAAGTATTGAAATAGAATAACAAACAAAACCAGAAAGCATAAAATAGGGTGGCAGAAATAAGAGCAATTGTAAAAATTACAAAAATAAATATGAATTAAACTCCCCTACTAAAATACAGAGAGCTTTAAGTTGAATATAAAGTTAAATCAAACTAGATTCTGTTTACACAGATATACTTCAAACAATGTAACTTTAAAAGTGGCAAATGTAAATGTAATAAGAAAAAGAAAAATACAAACAAAAAACAAGCTTCCAAAGTAACACAACTGACAAATTGAAGAAACTGACAAAACTGCAATAATTGAGATTTTTTTTCCTTAGTTTTTCACAGATTGGATATATAAAAATAAATAGTGATTGGTCAGAGGTTCTGTAATTTTCTTCTCTCTATATACCATTCACATGCTTGAAATGTCCTACAGAAACATGCAACAGTTTATTGTACTGATTTTCAATCTTGGAGGTAGGATTACCTTTCAGAATCTTGTGTAATTTGAGAAGACTCTCTGCCCTGTTTCTTATTTGATCTTACCTCAAATTTAGAATTGCTTATTCAGAAGATATGCATTATATATATATGTATATGTATATTATAAATATGGTATATCTAATAAGCAAATATTAGCATACCCTGAATGGAGAGTATGGATATTTTTTTCCAAATTACCCATAGAAAACTAACAAAATTTTTTTAAAGATATTATATCAACTATAGAAAATGTCTTTTAAAATCAGCACATAAAAACATAAATCAAAATAAAAGAAAAATAAGAAATGGGGGTGTTGCAACACATAAGGCAAACTTAAGTACAATATTCTTCATATGTAAAGAGATACTTAAAATCAATGAGAAAAATGTGAATCCTCCAATAGAAAAACTGATAATGAAACATGATAGGTATGTCATAAAAGAAGTATATATTATCAGTAAACATGAAAATGCTTAATGTCTCTAGGAATCAAATACACCAAATTAAAATAATACTCTGACATATTTTTTTAAAATTTACAGTTTAACTGTAGAACTTGTCAACTAGGATATAAAGTGAAATATACAATCTTGCATTCTGCTTGCTGGTGGGAGTATGATTTATATAGTCTTTTTGGCACATATTTGACAACCTAAAAATATAACTGTATCTTTGTTAAGAAATTACCGTATGTTAAGCATTGTGCTAGATGCTTTAAAAACTTCTGATAGCTAACATTTACCCAGTGCGACAGTGTGTCAAGTGCTGCCCTGTGTGCTGTACATACACATGGACTCCCTTAATCCTCACAGCTGTCCTGTGAGGTGGGTAGCTATTTCATTACCCATAGGGAAACAGAAGCACAGACATGTTAATTAATGTGTCTAAGTTTACACAGCTGAAAAGAGAGCTGAAATATTATATCAGTTAATATATTTAATATTCTTCTGAGGTTAATATTATTCTCCCATTTTATAGGTTAAGACACTATAAAGAGATCCAGGAGAATACACAATTTCCCCAATGTTACAGGGAGGGTAAGCAGCAGAGATCTGTATCAATGTCTGCTTGAGCCAGCTTCCTAGGTGGCTCAGATGCTAAAGAACCTGCCTGCAATGCAGGAGACCCAGGTTCAAACCCTGGGTTGGGAAGATTCTTGGAGAAGGGAATGGCAACCCACTCCAGTATTCTTGCCTAGAGAATTCCATGGACAGAGGAGCCTGGCATGCGACAGTCCATGGAGTCGCAAAGAGTTGGACATGACTGAGTGACTAACACACACACTGCTTGACCTCAGAGTCCCAGACTGAATACTGCTTTAAGAATCTTTGATCTAATTGCTCCATTTCGAGGACTTTAACCTACCATCAATGTCAGGCATTCCTCCAAAGATTTGTATGCAGACTTTTAAAAATCCTGTTAATTATAACAGCAAAATTTGGAAATCCAGAAAATAAGAGGAGACTGAGACAAAACGAGATTGGGAGAGAGGCAGTGGAAAGCAGCTGAAGAATTTTAAAGAGAGGAGCTTGATGTCTGGTCACTTGGTGGGATGGAATCATGGCGGTTGTGGGGTGGAGGTGTCATGAGAAAGGAGAGTATTGTAGTTGTCCAGGTAAGATATTGGAATGGTTTACCTTGGACAGTAGATAAGGGGAGACACAGATGAATTTAACACCTAGTTTAGAAAATGGAATCAATAAAACATGGATATATGATGTATGAACAGGATGTAAACATCTCAAAAATTCTCAAGCTTAATTAACTGGGCAGCTGGAGATGTCATTTATTAATATTGAGAATGCATGAGGAATAGGAATTCAGTTTTGAAGAAGGTAAATTTAGAAATAATGAGACATCTACTGGAAATGTCAATTTTTTCAAATGCCTTCTGGATACACACATTTGGAAGTCTGGGTAGGATGTGCATTTAGAAGTCAATAGTGTCTGTAGGGTATTGGATGCTTTGTGAGTCTATGAGTTTCCTAGAGCAAGATTGTAGAAAAAAAATGAAAAAAGAGAGAGAAAAGGTCCCAGGTCTAAACCCTGAGGTCTTTCAAAAGGCAGAGTTGAGCTTTGAGGGAGTGGTCAAAGACACTGAGAAAAGGGGACCCAGAAGCAGAACAATCAGAAAAGTGATGAAATATTTCAAGAGATGGTAAGAAATCCACAGTGTAGAATGCTATCAAGCCGAGGAGACCAGGACTGTAAAGTGTTCTGTGGATATTTAAAATGGAAGTTTTTGGAGTCCTCAACAAGGCAAGAAAGCAGAAGAAGCCACACCTAGTGAAGAAATGGGGACAACATCACAGATGCCTTAGGAAGAGGAGAGAGACAGCAATAGCTGGAAGGGACTTTGGATAAAAGGATGATTTTTATCATTGGTTTGGGTTTGTTTGTGTTTAACAATGGGTGTTGATAGATGCATTTGAATAATCCTAGGCAGAACCCAAATGGGCAGAGGCTCTAACTTTGGCATTACCAACATCACTAGAGGAGGGCTTGGTAAAATGGGACTGCTGAGCTCCGCTTCACAGCTTCTGCTTCAGCACATGGGGGTCAGCTGGAGAATTTGCATTAATAAGAAGGTCTCAGGGGAGACTGTTCATCCAAGTCCTAGGACCACACTTGGTAAACAACTGTAGGAGACAGAGATTAAAATATAAGTAAGAGGAAGAGAAAGAAAGTGAAGTTGTTTGGTCGTGTCCGACTCTTTGCGACCCCATGGACTGTAGCCTACCAGGCCCCTCAGTCCATGGAATTTTTCAGGCAAGAGTACTGGAATGGGTTGCCATTTCCTTCTCTAGGGGATCTTCCCGACCCAAGGATCCAACCCTGGTCTCCCATGTTGCAGGAAGCCGCTTTACTGTCTGAGCCACCAGGGAAGCCCTACAAGAGGAAGAGAGACCACCAGTAATAGCTCTGAAAAAGCAGGTAAAGTTGGGGTTCATAGGACTTTTGAAGATTTTATTTTTAATAGCATAAGGGAAGCTATGTAAAAACAGAAAGGGAAATGGCAAGAAATGTGAAAAAAATGAAAATAATATCATATGCCAAAGATGTTTTTAAATGTTTTAACATCCATTAATTCACTAAACCAGTAATAACAGTGCTCTTGGTCAGAAAAATGCAATTAATGTGTATATTTCATAAGAAGAGAGTGACAGAAATTCTCTATGATAGATTTTTGCTTCTTTTGGTGTCTAAGAAAATCTCATATATAAGACTATCGGCTGAGTGGGATAAAGAAGGAAGGCTAACATCTAGATAGTTTGGAAAAATATAAAATGTTTAACGAGGAGAATGGGAGAAGGAGCTTATTATAGAAATACAGTAGGATTGGTGACATTACTGAGTGTCCAACAGAAAATGGGAACTGAGACTTTTTCCTGCCCACTTAGCTGCAATGTGCAGCCTGGGCAAAGGCCTAATCAGATTGGGTTTTTATCAGATGGGTAAAATAGAGGACAAAGGAAATGAAAGATAAACAACTTTTTTTAATTGGTTGTATATTTGGGCTGTAGATTCAAAGGAATCTAAAACAAGGAAGTAAAGCTTGATAGAGTTGACTGATGTGTTAGAAAAACAATTAAGGCCACTTTGAAAATCCATCTAATTTGTCAAGTTCTGAAAGTATCTCTGACACAGGAAAAATATTTTTTCTATTAAATTTTTTGATGCATTTTATTTTTTTTGGTCAAAGGGTTAAATTTGGCTTTCCATTCAAATTGGCCTTAACGTTTCATGAGGCTGAAAACTACTATCTTACGACACATGCAGAAATTTGAGCCTGGGACCTTGTGTGATGCTCGTGAGTGTATTTCACTCCCTCCGGTCTGCTCACCATCCATGCTGCGCCATGAGAAATTGATTCACTGATTTGCCAGTCAAACTTCTGGTGCTCTAATCTCCTCTACCTGGACATAATTAGGTTTAATAAACAATTTTACAATAAATAATGGTACTGTGAACTTGGGCTAGTCCCATCGAGTAAACTTTTGCATGGTAAAATAGGTCACTGGCACCCTATGTATACATAAGATCTTGAAAAGATTTACATTTTAAGGGAGTATAAGCACCATAGGTATAAGAATCTGATTAAGGGTGACAGCCACTTGTGACCTAACCTTTTGGGGATGGAGAAAGTACCAGCCTTGCAATGAAACTATCCGTGAGAGCCCATAAACATTTATAGAATTATTTTTCATCCTTCATGGGTAGAGGTGTCCGTATAATTAGATAATTCTTGTTGTTTGTAACCAAGCAAAAATCTGAGAATTTTTCATATACTAGGAAAAAAGGCTTGAAGGATGTTTGTATTCAAAGTCAAAACAAAAAGAAAATTAATAAGATCTATTCCCTCGAGGAACCCGCTTTACCTGTGAAGGTGTTGGTATCGACAAGCTCAGAGCTGGCAGAGGGCATGCGGGGTGGACCAGGAGTGTCCTCACTGTAGGCTCTCAGGATATACTTCTCAATTACACCTCTAACCACAACAGGTTCATCCCAGGTCACCTCGATGCTATAGCCATTTATGCTGCGGACTCCTGAGGGAGTTGGCACACTTTGTGGAGCTGTGAAAGGATAAAAGAGAAAATAGGCAGAATGGCAGTTCTGAAAAGACTATTGCTCCTATTCTTCACTTTTAATGGCTGCAGTAAATCAGACTCAACCATTAGCATAAATACAATTTATTAGAGTTGTAACTTTTCAGCATTGATTTAATATGACTGCACATCTTGAGCCATTCAGTTTAAGCGATATTTCAAAACCATCAAAACTCCATCGACACCACGTTCTTTCAAGCCTAGACCAGGTTTTCCAAAAACATTTAATGTATCCAACATGTTTTAAACATCACTCATAAAGAAGGAGGTGGATGGTAGGCAGATAACAAGCTCAAACAATATAATGATGTACCCCTTTGAAGCAAGATAATTAGACTGTTATTATACATAGTGGTTTGACACTTTTATATCGTCAATGTATTAGCCAAAAAATATCACAATTGTGATCATATTGTACTTGAAGGTCTGATCCCATTTGCCAAATTCAATTGTTTTTCCAATTAATTTTTCAAGAAGCAAAGTTCTACTGGGTGGGATATACAGAATACATTCCTAACTGCACTTAGGGAAAGGGGCAGGTAGAGAAGTTGATGCCCTTGAGATTCTAAAAAATCATTTTCAGAGACATTTTCTTTGGAGCATCACAAAGTAACACAAAATGAAAAGTTTAAAGAAACTACAAAACCTCACTTATAAGTTGAATCCTCTACTTTTAAAAATCCATAACCTTTAACTATTTATTAGATATTTCTATGGTTCTGATCAGTAACAACTTCATCACAGCTGACTGCACTGAGGATACTGAGAAAAAGCCCGAGGAACTCCACGGCAGGATGATGGATGACAGAGGGGCTCTAACTTCTCCTGGACTCCTGAGTGCTGTCGATGGAGGATCACTCTGGTTTCTCCCCATCAAATATCCTCCTCCCCTGACTTTATTCTTCAGGCCAATAAAACAGGACAGCCTCAAGGGAAACATCATGAACGTAAAGAATGAGAAGAAGCACAGAGGTGGAGAACCACTGTCTGTGCAGGTGAAACACTACAAGCAACTTTAGGAAATGCACAGGCCACACAATCAAGTTCCAAGTGATGGGACAATGGGAGTGATGCTGATTTTATTAGTTCTGAAATGTGGTACAGGGAAAAATACAGTCCTGTCTAACAGATGGTGTTCTCATAAGGGACAGAGCAAAACTGACTCAAAAATAATTAAATAGTGCAATTATTCTCCAACCCCTGGGAGCATGTAGCCGCTCGGTGTTGTGGTCAGATTGTAAATATGGCATAAGACTTTGTGGTCAGATCACTGTTATAAATTCAGAGATCTATTTGCATACTTTCTTGGTGGTACTCAAAATGGGGGCTATTAAGCTATGTAAGCCACGCACTTTCTGGACACCTATTTAGGTTGCTGAATTAGACTGAAAGCAAGCTGTATACTTATTAATAAAGTAGAGAAGTGTGAAACAGGAGCAGAGAACATACCAGTCACAAATGAACATTTTATATTAGAGCTTTTTCCAAGTTCTAAAATTGAAAAGGATTTAAGGGATCATTCAGTTGTCTTGCCTATAAATAGATGATGATTTAAATCATCCTGGAAAAGTGTCAAGTTGTCCTCTTCTGGAAACTCTATAGGTAGCAAACTTCGAAAATTCTTATTAGTATCCCATCTCAGTATTTAATTATCTTTTAGATTAAAAAGATTCCTCAAAGGACATCTGCACTAGTAACCTGATACTATTGATAATAAATATGAGAGGGTACTTGGTAAAACAAACAAACAGGTCTTTAGACAAATTATGACTTGCTAAGGACAACTCTTCAAGAGGCACATGTGTTAATCATATGGAAATGTATTTGTCTTTCTGACAAATATTTTCTCTAAAATGGTAGAAGGCTACTGATTAACAAAACTTCTCGTAATGAATGCCTCTTTGTGATGGTATTATGTGAAAAGATGTGGTCACTGTCAGAAGTACAAAGCACTAATAAATCAGTTATCTGAGATTAGATCTAATACAGTCTGTTTCCTAGTTGTTTCTCCATTCAACTCAAAGAAATTAGACCACTCAGCAATTTCTATCCTGGGAGAGGCATTCTAAGACCCTAACAGTAAACACCACGGCAAACATCTGCCATTATGTGATAAAAGACACATGCATGCAAGCTTAGTCATATCCAACAGTTTTGGAGACCCCATGGACTGTAGCCCACCAGGCCCCTCCATCCATGGAATTTTCCAGGCAAGAATACTGAAATGAGTTGCCATTTTCCTCCTCCAGTGGATCTTCCTGATACAGGGATTGAACCTGCACCTTCTGTGTCTCCTGTATCGCAGGCAGATTCTTTACCAACTGAGCCATTGCAGAAGCCCAATAAAAGACACATTTGCTTCCAACCACAGTGTGGGTTTCAAACAAGCTCTCCACCAAAGAGCCCAGAAGCTGCCTATCCTCACCTAAAGGTAACCATGACTTTAGCTTTTTGGGGACTAAGCAACTTGTAAAGATTTCCAGTTCTTTGATGAATTACAGCCGATATGGGCCTTTATCAAGACAACTTGAATTTACTTTCTTCTGCATCTGAAGAGGAAAGACTCAGCCTGAACAAATCTTTATGAAATATTTGAAGAATCAAAAGTCCTGATCCACTAAGCATTTTCACTAACAACAGATGACTCTGCAAACCAAGGCGTGCTCTGTCACAAGATTACAAACATGCTACTTGCTGCACGGATGAGAGGCTTTGTTTTTCTTTACATGCACAAATGTGTGCATTTGTGTGCAATACACATTTTAAGATAAATACTCTTTACCTGCTCCTGTTGTGCGGCCCCGGCTCCAGTCGCTATGTACCGAACCTCCTTCATGTGAAGCTGTTACTCGATACAGGTATTCTTAAATGGAAATAAGAAGGAGGAAAGTCAACATAGGACTCATGGAGACTAGTGGTGGGCTGGCAGGAAATGAAGAGGCGATAAGGAAGAGCCATAGAACACTGAATTTAGAGCATCTCTGCAGTACCTGTGAACGGCTGGAGACGGCTCTCATAAGCAGTCCGCTCTTCTCCCTGGTACACCAGGATGGAGTCATTTCCCCTGCACTTAGCAGCACTGTCAGTTGACAAGCATCCATCCAGATTGACTCTGACAGCACCACTGGACACGGATGCCAAGTTAATGACAGCACCCCGTGCAAACTTCACATCTTTCATGCAACCACCGAAACCTAGCAAATAGTAAGGGATGAGTATCACACAAAGGGCTTGAGTCATTAGTTAGCCATCATTTTTGTCCCCTGTAGTACTACAGTTTGATGAAGTCGGGGAGGTGGTTTAGACACAATTTTCAAACTTTCAAGTCTTCTTTGGGAGATCCTTTATGCTCCTTTATGCCTGCTTTTTACCAGGCTAAGCTGTTGCAGGAAATAATTATATTTATGTTATTTTGAAATATATATATATATATATATATATATATATATATAAGCTGATCATTGTAATTCAACTGAATTAGATTCAAGTGAAAAGTATGTATTTTATCTTTTTAGGAGCAGTTTTTTTGCATTCTGTTTATTCTTATGAAATATTGTTTAGTCCAGTGGTGCTACATAATGTGTAGGCAATTACATATTATGGTGAGAGCGTTTTCACATGTTCCTCAATCCTGGAAAATGAAGTTACCTGTATGCATAAGTCCATGTCTAAGTGCCAAAAACTAATATGTAAATGAGCATGATTATTCAAGAAGCTCACTGAGGAAAAAAATACACTCTCAGGTCCCCAGTGGCTCAGTGGTAAAGAATCCGCCTGCAATGCAGGAAACATGGGTAGATGTAGGTTTGGTCCCAGGGTTGGAAAGATCCTCTGGAGGAGAAAATGGCAACCCATTCCAGTATTGTTGCCTGGGAAATTGCATGGACAGAGGAGCCTGGTGGGCTACAGTCCACAGGGTCACCAAGAGTTGGACATGACTGAGCATGTGAGCACGAGGTTCTAATGCAGAACAGTAGGAGATGGTTGGATAAGACCACCAACTCAATGGACATGAGTCTGAGCCAAGTCCTGAAGATAGTGAAGGACAAGGAAGCCTGATGGTCTGCAATCCATGGGGTTGCAAAGAGTCAGACATGACCTACCAATTGAACACGACAAAGAGAAAGAATATAGTTTCAAAATACACTAAAATCATGAATTATTGCAATGAATTCCATAACAACCATTTTATAGTCATAGAACGAAGCCCTAGTTAATCAGGACACTTGGGAGCTGTTACTGTGCTCCACCGTTTTTACTGCGTTCCATAATCTCGACTGTGCAAAATGATTACCAGTTTCAGGTTCATGGTCTCAGGACAGGAACCAAATTCAACTTTGGCAATAGCAACACAAGAAGCATCTTGGAAAGTGTACTCTATTCAGTTGACTTTAGAATAGCCATGTTGCATTCAGTTCTGGGAAGTTTAATAGAGAAGGTGGAGGAGATAGGTTTGAAGTGTGCACTGACTGCTCTTTTCATAGAGAACCATGGGGCATCACGTCACCTGGGGAGCAGCAGTAGCTTTGAATGACTTGCTATTTTGTATAAACAGAGATCAATTCTGTCAGGTTTGGCAGCACTCTGCTCACAAAACTGCACACAATTGTCAAAGAAGGGACAAACAGACTGAGTTTGAGATTGCTGGAACACATAGTCTCTTTCTTGAACAAAACACTGTCAAGTCTGAACAGCCACAAACAGATAATTAGTTCTTTTCAAGATTAAAGCCCACCAGCAAGAAATGGAAATAAAACACAATGCAATGCTGAACAGTAAAGTAAGTTAATTCTAATAATGACCATACTGTTTTTTTCAGCATTTATATGGTGTGTTATTCTAACACATTAAGTTGCAGCCTATTTCCTTTTAAATGCCTTTGCTATTATTCACATTCCTTTAGGCCTGACTAATCAATACTGCTAGTCTATCTTCAACACACAGTAGATACTCAGTAAGTTGGGTAAATTGAGTTGAGAGCAATGAAGCTCAATATAAAAGCATCTTCTTGAAAATTTGGAAGCTAAGAATTCTAATTTCTTTACAAGTAGTAATTTTCTGATGGCACAGAGCTGGGTCACCTAACTTCTCTATCCTTTAGTTTCCCTGCCAATAAAAAGATGAACTATTCAAAGATATCTTCAGCAAACATTAATGTGCCCTTATAAGGAATGTCCTTTTATTGTTCAAAGGGTACAGAATTTCAGTTTCACAGGATGAAAAGAGTGCTAGAGACGGATGGTGTTGATGGTTGCTCAAAAACACGAATGTACTAAATGCCTGAACTAGACATTTAAAAGTGATTAAGATGGCAAATGGTATGTTAGGTGTTATTGTTGTTCAGTTGCAAAGTCATTTCCGATTCTTTATGACCCCATGGACTGTAGCCCACCAGGATCCTCTGCTCATGGAATTTTCCAGGAAAGAATACTGGGTTGCCATTTCCTTCTGCAGGAGATCTTCCCAACCCAGGGGTCAAACCCACATCTCCTATATTAGTAGGTGGATTCTTTGAGTCACCTGGCGAACCCCAATTGTATGTTAGGTATTTACTGTTGTTCAGTCGCTCAGTTGTGTCCAACTCATTGCAACCCCATGGACTGCAGCACACCAGGCTTCCCTGTCCATCCAGCATCCCTGGAGCTTGCTCAAACTCAAGTCCATTGAGTCAGTGATACCATCCAACCATCTCATCCTCTGTCATCCCCTTCTCTTCCTGCCTTCAATCTTTCCCAGAATCAGAGTCTTTTCTAATGAGTCAGTTCTTCACATCAGGTGGCCAAAGTATTGGAACTTCAGCTTTAGCATCAGTCCCTCCAATGAATATTCAGGATTGATTTTCTTTAGGATTGACTGGTTTGATCTCCTTGAAGTCCAAGGGACTCTCAAGAGTCTTCTCCAGCACCACAGTTCAAAAGCATCAATTCTTCAGCATTCAGCCTTCTTTATGGTCCAACTCTCACATCCATACATGACTACAGGAAAACCCATAGCTTTAACTATACAGACCTTTGTCAGCAAAGTAATGTTAGGTATATTTAACTACAATTAAAAATGTTAAAAAAAAACTTAAATATCTTAAACTTTAATACACAAGACACAATTTTAAATTTGGAAAAGGCCACAGTCGTAGGCTTCCTTCACTCTGGAGATAAAAAGGTGCAGAGAGTTACAGAGTGATGCTTCTATGTAGTAATTCTGCTTAGGAAGTGGGACTCTGGCCTCAGGCCTTGGGGGTACAGACACCTAGGCTATAGTACAGGGTCCTTGCTGTACTATCCTTAGGGTAGTCAGAGGGTTTTGTCAAAGTTTGTATCATTCTTCCAACTCTGCACCATTGGAAACCCTCCCACTGGAAATACTCCCTAGTGATCTCTGAAATATGAATGGGATGCGAGGATAAAAAGAGGGGAGAGGGGCTGTCTGTGGGAAGACTAGTGATGCCTCCTTGTTTTTTTTCCCCTGTCTTTGTGAAAACTGAAAGCGATTCCCCGCACCTATCCTCCTCCCAGGTCTCTGAATAACTGGAAGGTGGTCTGGAACCCTGGGTTGACAAACCTGAGAGACACAGTAGCCCTCTGGGGGAAGAGTCCAACCCTGGGGCACTTGGGCCTGCAGGATAGTGGGCTGTCAGCCCCACTCTTAACCTCTCTGTTCAGAGCTATGGACAGACCATAACCTAGGAGACCACATACCATGGCCTGCTCACTCTCAACCCAAGTGCCCATGGTCTAAGGTGCTATATGATCAGCACATTATGTTGCCCAGTGTCTCCAGAACACAAAGGAAAATTAATATGCCTTTGATTTAAATGAAGATTGTGACAATAATGGATATTAAAAAAAAATATCTCTAGTAGTACCACAAAAAGAGAGCCTTTGAAAAAGGTGTTAATGGAGAAGTATGTTGCTGTTGTCATTTAGTTGGTAAGTCATGTCTGACTCTTTGTGACCCCATAGACTGTATCCCACCAGGCTCCTCTCTCCATGGCATTTACCAGGCAAGAATATTTGGAGTGGGTTGCCATTCCCTTCTCCAGGGGATATTCCCGATCCAGGGATCAAACTTGGGTCTCCCGCACTGCAGGTGGATTCTTTACCACTGAACTAGCAGGAAAGCCCAGTGAAGAAGCATAGAATGATTTTTATGATAGTGGACTGAAAAAAATGCAGTAAGTGAATATGATTAGTTTTAGTTGCAACTTACTACATGCATGCAGCACCTTTATATTGTGACTGTTCTCCTGATCACTGTGTAAAACATGCTGTTTCTTATATAAATCAGTACTATTCAAAGCATCTGAGTCAGAATCTTAGGAGACAAAGCCATTTAAATACCATTTTAAATCTGCATTTTTAAATAACCTTTTCTGGGCAATTCTAGTGGATCTTGAATAATAATAATAGCTAATTTTATTGAGTTCTTACAAAGTTTTAGCTACTATACTTCAATATTTTATCAGTAGTTTGAGAACCACTGATATGGATGATACTGCAATGATAAAAATTTAGTATTATCCATAAATAAAATATCTTCCAATATCACAGTCTTAGTCATAGAGTTAGTCCCCTTGGGTCTATGTTGATGCTTTAAAGCTTCATCATTATCATCTTATAATTTCAATTTTAGCCACCTTTCTAGGACCATCATAATAATGGGTTTTGGTGTACTTTGATAGTAAAATGCTCGGTATACAGAGGATTTTTCCTAGATATAAATAGAATCGAGTAATTTTGTTCCTATAAAGAGTTTTCAAGCTCTTTCTAACCTCAGAAACCTGAAAACCCAAAGAAGCCCTTATATGAATGTAATATTTTTAGCTGCCGTTACATCTTAAGTGCCTTGAAAATGTCATTACTGTCTTGCACCCCAGATATTCATTAACTCCCTACTAGTACCCTTCTAAAAGTCTCCTTAGAGCTTGCCATATATTTTCTATTCAAAGACATTTAAATCTTTATGTACTTACCAAATAGGCAAAGACTGCTTCATGGAAATTTTAACCATTCAGGGTGCACAGATTTTGAAATAGGTTGAGAACATTTTCTACACAGAAGCATACGTGGTGACAAGCTGGAAGTTTCTGTGCTTTTCCCAGTTCATAGAGAAAGGAACTTAGATCAGTGCCCATGAATGAAAATGCTTGACTACAATAAGGAAAGTGGGCTTTAATACCAGGCAGCCCAAGATGGGCAGGCTTGCCATCTGCTTAGTAGCCACTGACCTTGAGCAAATTACTTTCCTCCCTGCCCTCTAGTTTCCTAATCTTTAAAATGGGGATACAAATAATAATACCTGTCTCGTGGAAAATCCCATGGACGGAGGAGCCAGGTGGGCTGCAGTCCCTGGGGTCACTGAGAGTCGGACACGACTGAGGACTGAGCGACTTCACTTTCACCTTTCACTTTCATGCATTGGAGAAGGAAATGGCAACCCACTCCAGTGTTCTTGCCTGGAGAATCCCAGGGACAGGGGAGCCTGGTGGGCTGCTGTCTATGGGGTCGCACAGAGTCGGACACGACTGACGTGACTTAGCAGCATGGGCTTCTTATGAAGAAGTGACCCAATTATTCTCACAGAGGCTCTCAGAACCACAACTGTCACACAATATGAACTCACATACAATTTTAGTCTTTTTTAATTAATAATTTCTCCAATTATGTTCAAACTCCTTATATGAGTTAAAGGTTTCCTTTAGCTATAAGTCAAACACTTGTACTCTTTCCTTTCATTGATGGTTATAAACAGTAAATGACATACATATTTTCCACAAGTATGTCAGAAATTAAAGTAACCTTACATTTTCATGTGCTTTGTTACATGAGAGTTCCATGGAAATGCATGGAAACAAATAGCATTGATGTCAGAAAAAAAACCCCAGGGTATTTAAGGCCATTTTTCCTGGCTGTGCACACTAACCTACTTTTTAATCTGTAAATACAGATAATGATCAGCATTTAAAAGAACCAGAACCAAATGCATATTCAAGAAAAACATACAAGAAAACATAATATATATATTATATATATACATAATATATATATATACACATAGACATGTGCACACAAATATATATGTATATAAATTACAATTATATCTGATAAAGATGTTTGAATATATTGATTTATTATTTATTGTATAAATAGGTATGATTTAACATATAAATAGGTATAACAATATACTCTTAAGGGCAACATAGAAAACTATTTGAAGACGTATTTTGTGATTTTTTTTTTTTTTAGAGCCTAAAATTCTTCCAGAAAATAGATGAATAGATGCTGCTTTCAGACCAGTTCTATTGCTCTGTCTTGAAACACAGAATCACCAAGACCTGGTAGTACTAGGGCTGTACTTCCAGATGAAGTTTACCTTGTTCCAGCTTCAGGTGTTTATAGGAGTCATGCAGCTCCTGTGGGATTCCTCCCACATAGACGGGGGAATTCACCATCAGTGCCTGGGCTCTGGACTCTGACACACGCTCCATCAGTTCATTCATGCTTGCTGATATGACGGAATCATTTTTTTTAATGATCACTTTATTCCACTTTCCATCACAGTAGGACAGCCCCAGCCAAAGATCCACTTGTGTAAAAGTAAGACTAGTATTTAACCGGAAGCTCAATACTCCACTCTTCAGTTCCATCTGTATTTCATATTAAAAAGAAAATAGGTATATAAAAAGACTGCAGAATAGCAGTTTGGGAGAGAACAGAAGGTCAACTTCTTGAAGAAAAGCAAGAAATTTCCCTGAAAGTACTCTATAAAAATGTCCCACTTTATTCTAAGTAGAACTGGAGTAACATATAATGAAGCACTTTGCAAGCTTATAATTGACATGAAGGATGTTGTAATGAGTCAGACACATTTATACCCAGTAATGATGATATGATGTAATGCAATATTGTATAGGCGAAACCTTTTTTTTTCTTTTTGAGGCAACATGGGTAAAAGATTAAACCCTAGCATAAGTGACTGAATGACTGAAGAGAACAGAACAGTTTAAACTCTGACTCTATTTTTATTTGAATCTTTAGAAAATGAGAAAACAGTACTTCATATATCAATTTAATTTAGGGGGAAAATATGACAAGACAATAAGAAAATGAAATGTCAAGCCTGATTAAGCTTATTTTAACTGGTTGGTGAACTCAATTTCAAATTTGTAAGATGTATTTTGATTCAATATTTCAGTGTTTCTATTCTAAATCTCTAACTAACATAATTGCTTCTATGTCTGTACCTTTAGATTAAGGTGTCATTTTCTAATATGAACATATTTCACCCACATTTCACGGTAAAGGAAATGCCTCCGTATGTTTTTCTTCAAAGTGGTACTCGATAATTATTTTACCTACTATGTTCTTATTTTGTTAGAAGTCAAACTGGTGACCAGCGGATACGTGAACATTTGAGAGCATGATAATGAAACAAATTAATGTGAAATCTGTTAGTCGCTCAGTCATGTCTCACTCTTTGAGATCCCATGGATTGTAGCCCACCAGACTGCTCTATCCACGGAATCTTCCAGGCAAGAATACTGGAGCAGGTTGCCATTTCCTACTCCAAAGGATATTCTCAACCAGGGATTGAACCCACATCTCCTGCACTGTAGGCAGATTCTTGACCATTCTGAGCCACCGGGGATGTCCGTTAATGCATTTTAAAAAATTATTTCTTTCCTATGTAAAAATCATGTTTGTGAAGTGTATAGGTAGTCGTTCGTTTTTTTATCCCAGCATTCAATAAATATTGATTTTCTCTATTGTGTTCTGTGATTATAGGAGGTAATATGTTCTGCTATTATATGAGAAAGTGTTCCCAGGAATCACACTGCCTTAATAGCCAAGGCAAACATGCTGTGTGTGTGCTGTCATTCAGTTGTATCCAGCTGCTTGCGACTCTATAAACTGTAGCCTTCCAGGATCCTCTGTTCATGGAATCTTCCAGGCAAGAATACTGGAGCAGGTTACCATTTCCTACTCCAGAGGATATTCCCAACCAGAGATCGAACCTGCATCTCTTTTGTCTCCTGTATTGGCAGGCAGATAATTTACCACTGTGCCACCTGGGAAGCCCTTAGGCAAACATGTGGTAATGTTGTAAATAAGATTGAAATGGGGTTCAATGACATCAGAGACAGGATATACCTTTTGTTCCCTAAGAAGTGGGAAAAGTTTGAAGTAAGGTTTTTGGAAGTAAGAGTCATGGAGAATCTTCAGCAGGAAAATTAACACATTCAGTGGCACAGGAACATATATGAGCACATTAGACTTAGAAAAAGGTACTAAATTAGGTAAAATAATTCATATGGGGAAAAGAGAAAGTTTTAGTTCTGCCAGGTATGTAGAAGCAAAATTTTGGAAGATTTTGTGTAATAGAGAAAAATAACTATCTTTCTCTCATTTGTCTGACACCGAAAGCCCATATTCTTTCTACTAATATCTTCAACTGAAAGTTCACCCTTCTGGTGTATGAAGAACATCCTATAAAAATGTTCATAACAGCCTTATTCGTGATAGCAAAAACATGGAACAACCACTACCTCACTGAAAGTAGAAGAGATACATTACTCAGCCATGAAAAATGAATAACCTGAATAACTCAGAAACAAAGTCAAGGTCTAAAACAATTGCCTAAGGGTAGAGCATAATACCACTTTTACAAAATTTCAAAAACAAGGATTTTTATGCATTCACTCACAGTGTCCAAACTATAAAAATGCAAAGGGATAATAAACACAAAATTATGATTACATATTGCCTCTAGAGGGAGCTAGGGAAATGGGCCAGGAGAAATCCTAGAGGTGGATGCAAAAATTTGATAGTATTTTAGTTCTTTGGTGGTAAGTTCATGAGTGTTCCTTGTACTATTGTATTTTATTTTGTGTATATGTGTATAATATTAAATAAATATACATATATTTTGACATTATAAAAAGGTAATAAAGAAACATGTTTCATATATAAGGGAACTAAATTAGATTTTCTTAATTCCTTATATTTGGGATGCTTTGTTAAAATTATAATTTTAAAAATATAATGGTCATTTAAAAAATCATCATGACCCTAAAATACAAATTGTTTCATAGGACTCCAAAAGTGAAAATGATGCGGGGGAAAAAAAAACAAAAATGAATTTGAAAAGAAATCTTTATCACATATAATGTTAACACATGGTTTGTTGATTTTAAAACTGGATCTAACATTTTAAAATAAATTTAAATAAATCAATTAACATACAGCAAGAAAATCAGGTCCATCTTTGTTGTAAATGAAAAGCAGCAATCCATTCAGTTGGTCAGTTCTGAACTTAAAAGAAATTTCAAAGTCCATTCCACCATGAAACAAGTATGGATAAAGCTCCAGGAACCCTTTAGAGAAAACAACATGTACAAATTAGCATGTGCAGAGCAATACTGTCAGCTTCTTTAGGGTCTCATAAGACAACCTCAGGTCATATTCTGTCATTGAATAAATCTCTCACAAAAAAAGATGCAGATCAATGTCAAGAAAATCACCTTGTAACTGTTAAAGAAGTGGAAGAATGAACACATATCTTTTAAGAGGAAGCAATTTACTAATTCATGGACAACTAAGACTATTTTGCTATTGTTGTTCAGTTACTAAGTCGTGTCCGACTCTCCATGACCCTGTGGACTGCAGCATGCCAGGCTTTCCTGTCCCTCACCATCTCCCGGAGTTTGCCCAAGTTCATGTCCATTGAACTGGAGATGCCATCCAACCATCTCATCCTGTGTTGCTCTCTTCTTGTTCTGCCTTCAATCTTTCCCAGCATCAGGGTCTTTTCCAATGAGTTGGCTCTTCACATCAGGTCACCAAAGTACTGGAGCTTCAGCATCAGCATCAATCCTTCCAATGAGTATTTAGGTCTGATTTCCTTTAAGATTGACTTATGTGATCTCCTTGCTGTCCAAGGGACTCGCAAGAGGCTTCTCCAACACCACAATTTGATAGCATCAATTCTTCTTTATGATTCAACTCTCACATCCATACGTGACTACTGGAAAGACCATAGCCTTGACTGTATACATCTTTGTTGGCAAACTGATGTCTTTAACTGTTTTTAACATACCATCTAGGTTTGTCACAGCTTTCTGGCCAAGAAGCAATTGCCTTCTAATTTCATGGTTGCAGTCACCATCTGCAGTCATTTTAGAGCCCAAGAAGAAGAAATCTGTCACTGCTTTCACCTTTTTTCCATTTATTTGCCATGAAGTGATGGGACCATATGCCATGATCTCAGTTTTTTTAATACTGAGTTTTAAGCCGGCTTTTTCACTCTCCTCCTTCACTTTCACCAAGAGGCTCTTTAGTTCCTTTTCACTTCTGCCATTAGAGTGATATCATCTGAATATCTGAAGTTGCTGATATTTCTCCCAGCAATCTTGTTTCCAGCTTGTAACTCATCCAGCCCAGAATTTCATATGACATGCTCTGTGTGTAAGTTATATAAACAGGGTGAAAATAAACAGCCTTGTCATACTCCTTTCTCAATCCTGAACAAGTTAGTTGTTTCACACAAGGTTCTAACTGCTGCTTCTTGACCCACATACAAGTTTCTCGGGAGACAGATAAGATGGTCTAGTATTCCCATCTTTTTAAGAGTTTTCCAGTTTGTTATGATCCACACAATCAAAGGCTTTAGCATAGTAAATGAAACTGAGATAGACTTTTTTCTGGAATTCTCTTACTTTCTCTATGATCCAGCTAATGTTGGCAATTTGATCTCTGGTTCCTCTGCATTTTCTAAACCCAGCTTGAATATCTGAAAGTTCTTGGTTCATATAATGCTGAAGCCTAGCTTGAAGGATTTTGAGCATAATCTTACTAGTATGGGACATGAGTGCAATTGTCCGGTGGTTTGAACATTCTTTAGTACTGCCCTTCTTGGGAACTGGGAGGAGGATTGACCTTTTCCAGTCCTGTGGCCAGTGCGGGGTTTTCCAAATTTGCTGACATACTGAGTGCAATACTTTAATAGCACCATCTTTTAGGATTTTACTTAGCTCTTCTGGAATTCCATCACCTCCACTAGCTTTATTGGCAGTAGTGCTTCCTAAGACCCACTCTATTTCACACTCCAGAATGTTGGGCTCTGGGTGAGTAACCACACCATTGAGGTTATCTGGGTCATTAAGATCTTTTTTGTACAGTTCTTCTGTTTATTCTTGCCATCTCTTCTTGATCTCTTCTGCTTCTATTAGGTCTTTACCATTTCTGTCCTTTATTGTGCCCACCTCTGGATGAAATGTTCCTTTGATAATTCCAGTTTTCTTGGAGAGATCTCTAATCTTTCTCTTTTGCTATTTCTTTGAATTTTTCACTGAAGAAGGCCTTCTTGTCTCTCCTTGCTATTCTCTGGAACTCTGCACTTAGCTGGGTGTACCTTTCCCTTTCTCCCTTACTTTTCACTTCTTTTCTTTCCTCAGCTATTTGTAAAGCTTCCTTAGACAACCACTTTGCCTTCCTGCATTTCTTTTTCTTTGGGATGGTTTGTTTGCCACCTCCTATACAATATTACAAACCTCTGTCCGTAGTTCTTCAGGCACTCTGTTTACTAGATCTAATCCCTTGAATCTGTTTGTCGCCTCCACTGTATTCATAGTTGATTTAAGTCTTACCCAACTGGCCTAGTCATTTTCCCCACTTCCTTTATTTTAAGCCTGAATTTTGCTATGATAAGCTGATGATGTGAGCCACAGTCAGCTCCAAGTCTTGTTTCTGTTGACTGTGTATAGCTTCTCCATCTTCAGCTACAAAGAATGTGATCAATCTGATTTCAGTATTGACTATTTGGTGATGTCCATACGTAAACTTGTATCTTGTGTTGTTGAAAAAAAGTGTTTGCTATGATCAGTGCATTATTTTGGCAGATTTATGTTAGCTTTTACCCTGCTTCAATTTGTACTCCAAGGCCAAACCTGCCCATTACTCCAAGTATCTCCTACTTTTGCATTCAATCTCTTATGATGAATAGGACATCTATTTTTGATGTTAGTTCTAGGAGGTCTTTTAGGTCTTCATAGAACTGATCAACTTCAGCTTCTTCAGCATCAGTGGTTGAGGCATTGATTTGGATTTCTGTGATGCTGAATGATTTGTCTTGGAAATGAACTGAGATCATTCTGTCTTTTTTGAGGTTGCACCCAAGTACTGCATTTCAGACTCTTTTGTTGATTATGAGGGCTACTCCATTTCCTCTATGGATTCTTGCCTACAGTAGAAGATATAATGGTCATCTGAATTAAGTTCACCCATTCCCATCCATTTTAGTTCACTGATTCCTAAGATGTTGATGTTCATTCTTGCCATCTCCTGCTTGAAGTGAAGTGAAGTGAAAGTTGCTCAGTCATGTCCGACTTTTTGCGACCCCATGGACTATACTGTCTATGGAATTCTCCAGGCCAGAATACTGGGTGGGTAGCCGTTCCCTTCTCCAGGGGATCTTCTGAACCCAGGGATCGAACCCAGGTCTCCCTCATTGCAGGTGGATTCTTTACCTGCTGAGTCACCAGGGAAGCCCGTCTTCTGCTTGACCACATCCAATTTACCTTGATTCATGGTCCTAACATTCCAGGTTCCTATGCAACACTGTTCTTTACAGCATTGGATTTTACTTTCATCACAGACACATCCACAAGTGAGCATCATTTCTGCTTTGGCCCAGCTGCTTCCTTCTTTCTGGAGCTATTAGTAATTGTCCTCTGCTCTTCCCAAATAGCATATTGGACAACTTCCAACGTGGGAGGCTCATCATTTGGTGTTGTATCTTTTTGTCTTTTTATACAGTTCATGGGGTTCTCATGGCAAATATACTGGAGTGGTTTGCCATTCCCTCCTCTAGTGTATCACGTTTTGTCAGAACTCTTCACTATGACCTGTCCGACTTGGGTGACCCTGCGTGGCATGGCTCATAGCTTCACTGAGTTACAAAAGCCCCTTTGCCATGAAAAGGCAGTGATCTATGTATAATTAAGACTATTACTGTTTTACTAATATGTTACTATTAACAATAAGTTGCACTGACATAAGAGAAAATCTGACAAATGACAGTGATGAGAAAAAACAATGAAAAAGTGCACAGATTATATTACTTAGCTTTCTGTCCTGAAGATAGTTTAATGAACTTATTATCTAACCAACTTAGCCATAAACATAGCAGGCAATAGTGGGCTGTTATTGAAAAACAAGCCATGTTTGGCCAAGCCACCATATTCCCTTCCAATCCTTACCCTGAGTGGCTGCTAGACAGAGACTGTAGGTTGGGGGTACACTGGGGACACTTCACCTCCCCTTTGTCACAGCCTTTGGAGCAATGGCAGTGATGATGGTTATATTCTCTAGCTCTCCCTTAAGGATCTACTTACCCCATTACATAGCTGAAATTTTACTCTTAGGAAAACTATCAGTCTGTATAATGGGATACAACAGATATTATACAGATTAGCCTGACAAAACAAAATTCTTTTGAAACATCTAAGTAAAACTATATTCTACAGTTTATATTACATATTCAGACATTGAAAATATGTGTATGGGTATCATGGCATAACTAGGTGTTTCTGTGACAGTAGGTTCATATGAGGTCAAAATAATCAGATCAGGGAAGACTAAATTATACCAAAGATAGAACATACAAGTTAAGCAATGACCAATGTCTATTTTAGACTCACCTGTCCCTAGAAACTGGGCTCCCTCTTGGAGTGAAGTGGGGCATCCCTCCCAGTTGTTATGCACATTGGTTTGCTCTTCAGAACTCTGCCAAACCAGACGCTCCCAAGTAGCAGAGGGATTATAGTTCTTCATAAAATATACATCCTTGAGACAGCCCACAAAACCCTTTTGGACTATGTCTGCAGGGGTTGATAGATATCAAGAAATATGTACTGTGAGAAATTTTTTTCAAGCAATTAATTTGATGTGCCATTAAAGTAAAAGAAAGAGGCTATAGGCATCACTACCTTCTTCCTACAAACTTCTTAATAACTCACATAAACACCCATGCCAAAAGCTATGGTAAGTGCTAATAACTGGTGTGCTATGCTCTGGTTCAGAGTCATCTTATCTGGAGAAAGAGATGTTTGCACAAAAACCTTGGTTTTATAGTAATAACATTGCCTCTTGAATTAACAAGGATATTTCATCTGCTTATGGTCTTAAAAATAAAAGTACAATAACACATCTTAAAAGCAAGATTTAAAGCAAGTCTACCTATACAATCTATATTTTATAATTTAGTACCCTTAGCATTATGAACCCAGTCTGCTATACAAGTAAAGCAATGTGTGTGCTTAGTCACTCAGTCGTGTCTGACTCTTGCGACCACATTGACTGTAGCCCACCAGGCTCCTCTGTCCATGGGGATACTCCACTCCAGAATATTAGAGTGGGTAGCCATTCCCTTCTCCAGGGCATCTTCCCAACCCAGGAATGGAACGTAGGTCTCTTGCATTGCAGGCAGATTTTTTTACCATCTGAGCTACCAATTTTTAGGCATTAATATAATGTTACATTTAATTTTTGAACTCCCCAGACCAAGTAAATATGGGGCTTATGAACACAGTAAATAGGGTGGTCATAAGGGGTTGGGAAAGAGAAAAAGTGAGCAGATAATAGAATTAGAGAGCAAAAAAAAAAGTAGAGAGGGCAAGAAGGCACCTGAAGCTGAGGTTGCATTTCATACAGCAATGTCCTTACAAGTCAGTGCAAAGCTGAATTCTCAGCTTTTGAGTTCATGACCTGATCATAGGAAAGGTATTTACTAGTGATCAGTGTTTCACAAAGTCAATTTATATGCACAATGTCAAAGGATTTATTTATAATGGAATGATGTCCTCTACAAGAAGGGTAGTTGGTAGTGGGGTATGCTCTCCTCCTGGTTCCTGCATATACCAGAGCCAGGAAGCGTGTGTGTGTGTGTGTGTGTGTGTGTGTGTGTGTGTGTGTGTGTGTGTGTGTGTGTGTGTGTGTGTGTTAGTGGCTCAGTTGTGTCCAGCTCTTTGCAACCCCATGGAATGTAGTCTGCTAGGCTCCTATGTCCATGGAATTGTCCAGGCAAGAATGCTGGAGTGGGTTGACATTTCCTACTCTAGTGCATCTCCCCAAACCAGGGATCGAACCCATGTCTCTTGCATCTCCTGCATTGGCAGGCAGATTCTTTACCACTAGCATCACCTAAGAAGCATGCTTGATGGGAAAATAACTCTCTCTTTCATTGTGTGTATGTATGTGTGTGTGTGTGTGTGTCTGTGTGTGTGTGCATGCATGAATGCTTTCGGGAGACTTCACCACCAGTCTAGAGTGACCAAATGAAAACTCTCCTCTCTACAGGTATTTCTGAGGAGGTAACTATAATAAGTCTTGAGGATTTAAATATATCCCT
Organism: Giraffa tippelskirchi; assembly: GCF_054371585.1. Lineage (NCBI taxonomy): Eukaryota > Metazoa > Chordata > Mammalia > Artiodactyla > Giraffidae > Giraffa > Giraffa tippelskirchi. Next base: position 59,044,141 of record NC_137279.1, on the reverse strand, counting down.
CTCCAAAATTCGAAGTTTTTCATACCTTTGATCCACAAATTATAAAACTTTGACTTAAATTAGTATAATTTATTTCAGCAAAAGTTTAATTACCTTCTTTGATATATCAAGAACTGGGTTCTAAGAATTTAAATACAAGTAGTATATGGCTCCTTTATTAAAGAAGAGATCTAAAGGAAATTTTTGACATATTGATGTAGGAAATATAGCATGAGGTAGAAAATAATATAATTATCCATACTTTAAAATGATATCATTTGATTCTATGCTAAATTGTGGTGGTGGTGGTGTTTATTCACTAAGTCATGTCTGACTTTTTACAACCCTATGGATTGTAGCCTGCCAGGATCCTCTGTCCATGGGATTTCTCAGGCAAGAATACTGAACGTGTTGCCATTTCCTTCCCTAGAGGATCTTCCTGACCCACAGATGGAACCCGCGTCTCCTAAATTGCAGGAGGATTCTTTACTGCTGAGCCACCAGGGGTGCCCCAGTTATGGAGACAACATATAAATTCTATACTTTCCCCAAACTCACCAGAATCCTTTCTGAGGATGGTGTAACCCTGTGGCAGCCCACCCACAAACACTCCTGTGTTCTCTCCAATAACAGTTCCACCATTCATAGTGGCTGAAGAGCCTGTGGATGGAAAAGCAGATGAGAACTTCAACCTCAGCAGGACAATCTAGTCTACAAATTTAACGAATGATTAAACCCTTCCTTGTGCTTCTGGATGCACCTCCCTTTTGGTTTTCTGCTATTGGTTACTTTTCTTCACTGATTCTTAATCATCATCCCAACAACTTGATGTTAGAATAACCCAGATCTCCTCTGTTCCCAGATCTCCTTACCACCTGCATAAACACCATAAGTCCTCTAGAAGGATGAAGAGAGAGCTAGGCACCTGTGAGAACTCTCAGGGCCAGAGACCTGAAAGGGCCTGGGTCCCTCTGTGTGCTGCATACCAATGCAAATCTCCTGTTAAAATACATACTACCTGGCTCTTTCTGGAAGAGTTTTGCTAAGCCCTAATGTAGAGCATGACTGTGAGGTTTGGGACTTGAGCAACTAGAGGAACACAACTGGCATAACTAAGGTGGGCAAGCTAGTTGGAGAAGGAGATGCAGAGAGAAATGTTAGAAATTTAGAAATGTTAGGGATTCCTAACTAACTCCATCATTCTTTGCGAGAATGGCATTTTTTTTTTCAGAGCCCAAACCACTCTAATTATCCCTACTTATATCTGGGACTGTGGCTTTAAATACATCCTGAGCTGGTAACTCCCCATTTTTATCTCTAATCTGGAACTCCTCTCTAAACGTACTGGGATCCAGGACTCGGCATGATATTTCCACTTGGATGCCTCATAGGTACCTAAAACTTGACATGTTCAAACCACTCTGGACATTTCTCTCTCAATCTGCTTCTCTAACTAGCTTGCCCACCCTAGTTATGCCAGTTACATTCTTCCAGTTGCTCAAGTCCCAAACCTCACAGTCATGCCCTACATTAGGGTTTAGCAAAACTCTTCTGGAAAGAGCCAGGTAATATGTATTTTAGTCTTTGTAGACCATACAGCCTCAAGTAGTCATAGATAACCAATGAGTGCAGTTATCACTAATAAAATTTTATAAAACCCTTTTCAGCATCCTCCCACTACTCATTGAAGGACTCTGAGAAACTACAGGGGCTCCTCCTCCTCCATCTTAATCGGTTTGGGGAAATGTTTCTTAAGATTGGGGTTGAATCTCTTCTAGTCCTGACACCAGTCATATACTCTGGGCTATAATTATCTCATGACTGTAAAGAACCCTCTGCCTCTGAGTCCTAAAACAGTTCAAATAGTGAGGATCTCTAACAAATCTCAAGACGTTCTTGTCTCTGGGACCTGTTCCCTTTCCTTTAGGCCCTTTGAGAGATACATGCCTTTTTCTCCTTAGTTCCTCTGTCCCTATCCATTTATTAGGGACGATTACTATTGTTAATCTTCCAAAAGGGAGTAATAATTCTTGAATTTCAGAGTAGTCATCAAGATAAACAGCCAGGTGAATTAAATAACCCTTTGGCATCTTTTATTTGTTCTGTCTTTGACAGTTCTAGAGATGGTTTTGGAAACACTGATCGTTTGTCCCTAATGAATCAGTCTCCACCATCGTTATGGGCAAAATCTCCAACTGATGTTGGCAAAATTCACAGTATGCCCCTCCCATCAAATAGATCCTTCAAAATCTCTTCCCAGAATTAATCAATACCCTATATGTATAGAAGCCCTTCAAGGCATAAAGTCTATAATAGAAGATTACAAGGCTCAAGGCTTTATTATCTATGTACTAGTTCCTGTAATGATGAAATTTCATCTGTGAGAAAACCTAAGGGCAGAGTGGAGGTTTGTCCAGGACCTCAACATTGTTACTCCCTGACAACCTGATGTTCCTAAACTTCAGACGTTCTAACATCTATTTCTATTGGAAGCAAATTCTCTACTGCAATTGACTTATTCAGTGAATTCTTCAGTATTCCACTTGATGAATCTAGCCAGAATCTTTTCACCTCTACTTGGGAAGAAAAACAATTCACTTGGACAGTAATGCTTCAGGGTTTTACTGAGTCTTTCTTGTTTCTTGTAAAACCTAAAGGTTGATCTGGATGATATAAAGTTCCCTATAGGTCTACTTTGTTGCATATGTGGATAATTTGGCTCTATGATCTTCTTAAGCCAGCTCACAAGAAGACAGCAAGCATTTACTAAAGCTGTTAGCCTTAAAGGGACATAAGGTCACCAAAGAAATATTGCATTTTTCCCAAAACCAGGTTTGATATTTAGGGCATCTGATATCAGAACAAGGGCTACACTTAGATCTAGACACACTTAATAGTGATTGAGGAACCCATTTTACTGGCCAAGTACTTCAACAAGTCTGTGCTGTTTGGCAGTTTTACAACACTTTCTCTGTGCTTACCATTCTCAATCCTGTGGTTCAGCTGATCACAGTAATGGCATTATTAATACTTAACTGGCAAAATTTGTAGAGGTGCTACAAGTACCTTGGCCCTGCTGCTGCTGCTGCTGTTAAGTTGCTTCAGTCATGTCCAACTCTGTTCAACCCCATAGACGGCAGCCCACCAGGCTCCTCTGTCCCTTGGATTCTCCAGGCAAGAATACTGGAGTGGGTTGCCATTTCCTTCTCCGATGCATACATGCATACTAAGTCTCTTCAATCATGTCTGACTCTATGCAACACCATGGACAGCAGCCCACCAGGCTCCTCTGTCCACAGGACACTCCAGGCAAGAACACTGGAGTGGGTTGCCATTTCCTTCTCTAACCTCGGCCCAAAGCATTGCTATTGGTCTCTCTAAATCTCAGATCCACACTTTTTGGAACTCAAAAATTCTCATCCTTTGAAACAGTTGCAGGACACCCAGTACATTTGCTTCCTGCTTTTTTGGCCTCCAACTGAAAAAGGAGAGATATTCCAATAATGCAAAGGCCAAATTGCTCCTATTGAAAATAACCATGTTTTGGTAGAGCAATGTTTTTATACTGTGCTCTCAAGAGATGAAGATCTTCCAACCTGAAGATTTTATCTATTGGAAAAGATACCTCCAGAAGAACTTTCTTCAACCTCACCAGAGAAGCCCTTATCAGGTATTGCTAACCAAATCTTGTGCCACGAAAGTCCAAGGAATAGATTCCCTGACTCAGGTGACACACCTAAAGAAAGCTCCAAATTCTGGAGAAAGCTCAAATAATCTGGCAATATTAAAGTAATTATTTCCCAGAATTGAAGCAGACGACACTTGATGAGGCAACTTCCTGAAGATGGTTGAACCAGGTCTGTTGGAAATTTATTGCTAAACACTGGTGATGACATAATGCTTCAGATGGTCTCCAATGTCCATGATCTTGTTAATATAGAACAAAGGACTGTAGATACAAACTGTCTGAGAGTTCTCCCTCTTACCTCCCCTTGATGCTCAAATATGAACTCGGCAGTTTTCCAATCTGTACTAGTCCCCTCTGATGTGAGACACCACACCCAGGAAAGGTACTTTCTGATATTAAGGGGAAAAAAGCCATTGACACTAGAAAACTTGACTCTTGCTCAGTGGTGATGTGAAAGGAAAATCTTGATCAAGGGAGGGGAAATATAAAAAAATAACAAAAAGAAACCTCAATTAAATAGATCTGGAAGACCAGAAAGAAGAGCTCTCATGCCCTGAGGTGACAAGTCTAACAGGAAGAAGGCTCCTCTTTCTTGGCAGTGACTTCACCAATGAAAAGACACATGCTTATTTATTACAGTTCTTCAAACTTCCTTTTCCACTCTATTAAAGAGTTTATCTTCCATTGCTGTATAGGGGCTTACATATGGCACCAAGAATGCAACCTAAATATCCATCGACAGATGAATGGATAAAGAAGTTGCGGTACATATACACAATGGAATATTACTCAGCCATAAAAAGGAACACATTTGAGTCAGTTCTGATGAGGTGGATGAACATAGAACCTATTATACAGAGTGAAGTGAGTCAGAAAGAGAAAGATAAATATAATATTCTAACATACATATACAGAATATTGAAAAATGGCACTGAAGAATTTACTTACAGGGCAGCAATGGAGAAACAGACATAGAGAATAGACTTATGGACATGGGGCGAGGGGAGGAAAGGGTGAGATGTATGGAAAGAGTAACATGGAAACTTATATTACCATATGTAAAATAGATAGCCAATGGGAATTTGCTGTGTGGCTCAGGAAATTCAAACAGGGGCTCTGTATCAACCTAGAGGGTTGGGATGGGGAGGGAGATGAGAGGAAGGTTCAAAAGGGAGGGGATATATGTATACCTATGGCTGATTCATGTTGAGGTTTGATAGAAAACAACAAAACTCTGTAAAGCAATTATCCTTCAATAAAGAAAATTTTTAAAATGTTAAAAAAAAAAAAGATTGAGGACTCTGAACTGAAATTCTTTGCTGATCCTGAATAAATCTATTTTTGCTGGAGATATATTTATTTGTCTTAGGTCCATACTCCCATTCTTGTTCCCCTTAAAATTTATCCCCCAAAGAATATCCAGAGTGTTCATTTTAAAGAAAGAAGTCATATCATGTGATCCTCCTTTCAAAATTCTCCAATGGCTTCCCTCTTTGCAAGTAAAAGAAAAGCAAAACTAAGTGAGAGTCTTTGTAAATTGTAAAGACCTGAAATGACACAAAATTGATACTGATGACTTTGCTCTATTTTTGCTTTAGTGAACCCTGCACAGAAGAGAAAATAGTTGCCAAGACTTCATCATTTTAAGAATACCCCAAAAGCAAAATCATTAGTAATTTAGATGAAGAAGGGATAAACAGGTGAAAAAAAAAAGAAATGAAGAAATAAAAACACAGAGGAGTATGGCAACATCAGCATATCAATAGAGGCATTATATTTGTCAAGGAAGATCTTACCTGTGAACTGCCCATCAAGTGTGATTTGGCCAAAATCTTGATGCCTAATAGCAATTATCTCATGCCATTTGCCATCACTATATTGTTTATCATCATCATTAGTTGTGGTAACTTTCACTGCAGACCCCTTAAGGGAATGAATGAGTGAGAAAAATACCAGTGAGTAAATATACATGTAAATATACATGTTCAGTCAGTTCATTTACTCAGTCATGTCCAGCTCTTTGTGACCCCATGGGCTGCAGCAGGTTTCCTGTCCATCATCAAGTCACGGACCTTGCTCAAACTCATGTCCATTGAGTCAGTGATGCCATCCAACCATCTCATCCTCTGTCATCCCCTTCTCCTCCCACCTTCAATATTTCCCAGCTGATTCTGGTATTTTCCAATGACTCAGTTCTTCGCAACAGGTGGCCAAAGTACTGGAGTTTAATCTTCAGCATGAGTCCTTCCAGTGAATATTCAGGACTGATCTCCTTTAGGATGGACTGGTTGGATCTCCTTGCAGTCAAAGGAACTCTCAATATCTTCTCCAACAAGGCAGTTAAAAAGCACCAATTCTTTGGTGCTTAGCTTTCTTTATAGTACAATTCTCACATCCATACATGACTACTGGAAAAATCATAGCTTTGACTAGATGGACCTTTGTCGGCCACGTAATGTCTCTGCTTTTTAACATGCTGTCTAGGTTGGCTATAGCTTTTCTTCCAAGGAGCAAGCATCTTTATACATGTTACACATACACATATTATTGTATATTTGTTAGAAACCAATTTACAAATTTAAACACAATCGTGAAGCAAGCATGCACACATTTCAAACAGAACTCAAAGATAAAGTTGATAGATCATTCTGGCATTTCTCTGATGTACTTCTGTGTTATCACGAGGCTCAAATCTGAAAAGAACTTTTCTTCAGAATGAAAATCTCTTATAGGAACACTTGGATGTTCAGTAACTATACTCATCAGAAAGGTAATAGATTTTCTATTCTGATATTTAAAATTTGGGGCCAGAAATAGAAAAAAGACAAGAATTTGAAACTAATAAAGTACAATTCAAATGATACTGCTCTAAGATAGGAAAATATGTGGCAAGTTTCTTTCTTTTACCTTCACTACACTATGAATATCAAGTAGGAATTAGATTCACATTAAAAATCAGTTACTAGAGATTATCACACTGAGGGAAGTAAGTCAGATAGAGAAAGAAAAATATCATACAATATCCCTTATACGTGGAATCTAAAAACAAATGATACCAATGAGCTTATTTATAAAACAGACTCACAGACTTAGAGAATAAACTTATTGTTGCCAGGGGGGAAGGATGAGGGAAAGGGATATTTAGGGAGTTTGGGACAGATATGTACACACTGCTGTATTTAAAAAGGATAACAAACAAGGACCTACTGTATAGCACATGGAACTCTGCTCAATGTTAGGTGGCAGCATTGGGTGAGGGAAGTTTGAAGGAGAATAGACAGATGTATATGTATGGCTGAGTCCCTTTGCTGTCTACCCAAAACTATCACAACATTGTAAATTGGCTACACTCCAATATAAAATAAAAAGTTTAAATTAAAAAATTAGTTACTACTACTTTGAACATAGGTTGTGGTTACACTTAGTACTCAGTGATTTGTAGTCTAAAATCGAGCATTGGTACTTTTGTTTAAGGGAATAGTATCAAAGTTAAAAATGAGTTCCTAAGTAGATAAATTGAAGAAAGTATGGAAAACCTCTAGACCATTCAGGCCTGACCTAAATCATATCCCATACGACTATACAGTGGAAGTGAGAAATAGATTTAAGGGACTAGATCTGATAGACAAAATGCCTGATGAACTATGGATGGAGGTTCATGACACTATACAGGAGACGAGGATCAAGACCACCCCCAAGAAAAAGAAATGCAAAAAAGCAAAATTGCTGTCTCAGGAGGCTTTACAAATAGCTGTGACAAGAAGAGAAGTGAAAAGAATAGGAGAAAAGGAAAGATATACCCATTTGAATGCAGAGTTCCAAAGAATAGCAAGGAGAGATAAGAAAGCCTTCCTCAGTGATCAGCTAAGAAACAGAGGAAAACAATACAATGGGAAGGACCAGAGAACTCTTCAAGAAAATTAGAGATACCGAGGGAATATTTCATGCAAAGATGGGCTCAATAAAGGACAGAAATGGTATGGACCAACAGAAGCAGAAGATATTAAGAAGAGGTGGCAAGAATACACAGAAGAACTGTACAAAAAAGATCTTCATGACCCAGATGATCATGATGGTGTGATCACTCACCTAGAGCCAGACATCGTGTAATGTGAAATCAAGTGGTCTTCGGAAGCATCACTATGAACAAAGCTAGTGGAGGTGATGGAATTCCACTTGAGCTATTTCAAATTCTAAAAGATGATGTCATGAAAGTGCTGTACTCAATATGCCAGCAAATTTGGAACACTCAGTAGTGGCCACAGGACTTGAAAATGTCAGTTTTTATTCCAATCCCTAAGAAAGGCAATGCCAAAGAATGCTCAAACTACCGCACAATTGCACTCATCTCACACGCTAGTAAAGTAATGCTCAAAATTCTCCAAGCCAGGCTTCAGCAATACATGAACCATGAACTTCCAGATGTTCAAGTTGGATTTAGAAAAGGCAGAGGAACCAGAGATCAAATTGCCAACATCTGCTGGATCATCAAAAAAGCAAGAGAGTTCCAGAAAAACATCTACTTCTGCTTTGTTGATTATGCCAAAGCCTTTGACTGTATGGATTACAACAAACTGTGGAAAATTCTGAAAGAGATGGGAATACCAGACCACCTGACCTGCCTCTTGAGAAACCTGTATGCAGGTCAGGAAGCAACAGTTGGACATGGAACAACAGACTGGTTCCAAATCAGGAAAGGAATATGTCAAGTCTGTATATTGTCATCCTGCTGATTTAACTTATATGCAGAGTACATCATGAGAATGCTGGGCTAGATGATGCACAAGCTGAAACCAAGATTGCTGGGAGAAATATCAATAACCTCAGACATGCAGATGACACCACCCTTATGGCAGAAAGTGAAGAAAAACTAAAGAGCCTCTTGATAAAAGTGAAAGAGGAGACTGAAACAGTTGGCTTAAAGCTCAACATTCAGGAAACTAAGATCATGGCAGCCGGTCCCATCACTTCATGGCAAATAGATGGAGAAACAGTAGAAACAGTGGCAAACTTTATTTTTTTGGGCTCCAAGATCACTGGAGATGGTGACTGCAGCCATGAAATTAAAAGACAGTTGCTCCTTGGCAGGAAAGTTATGACCAACCTAGACAACATACTGAGGAGCAGAGACATTACTTTGTCAACAAAGGTCTGTCTAGTCAAGGCTATGTTTTTTCCAGTAGTCATGTATGGATGTGAGAGTTGGACTATAAAGAAAGCTGAGCACTGAAAAATTGATGCTTTTGAACTGTGGGGTTGGAGAAGACTCTTGAGAGTCCTTTGGACTGCAAGGAGATGCAACCAGTCCATCCTAAAGGAGATCAGTCCTGAATGTTCATTGAAAGGACTGATGTTGAAGCTGAAACTCCAATACTGTGGCCCCCTGATGCAAAGAGATGACTCATTTGAAAAGACCCTGATGCTGGGAAAGAATGAAGGCAGGAAAAGAAGGGGACGGCAGAAGATGAGATGGTTGGATGGCATCACCGACTCAATGGACATGAGTTTGAATAAACTCTGGGAGTTGGTGATGGAGAGGGAGGTCTGGCATGCTGCAGTCCACGAGGTCGCAATGATTCAGACACGACTGAGCAACTGAACTGAACTGAACTGAACTGAAGTGGATAAGACCAGGAAATGGCAGCTATTAAGAACAGAGATTAGCTCAGAGGAAGTGAGGGTAAGAAAACAAAGAGTAGAAGAGATCCCTTTCATCTTAACAGTTTGGGGCCATGTATATCAAGTTTAGCACAATAGTACATTTTTTAATGTTAGTGAACATGTAATACTAAGTAAAAGATATTTCAGCTTTGTCACCATCATCATTTACAACTACAATGATTGAAGAAAAAAAAAAACAGAAAATTACTCTAAACCTTCTAAAGGAAAACAATTTTTGCTTTGTTTCTTAATAAAGTAGATCTCCTTAGCAATAATTGTGTGAGCCTCCTTAGTCATGTCCAACTTTTTGTGACCCCATGGGACTGTTGCCTGCCAGGCTCCTCTGTCCATAGAATTTTCCAAGCAAGAATACTGGAGTGGATTACCATTTCCTTCTCCAGGGCATCTCCCCAAACTAGGGACCAAACCCATGTCTTTTGCTCCTCCTGCATTGGTAGGCAGGTTCTTTACCAGCTGAACCACCAGAGAAGGCCCTTAGCAATAATAACTTCAATCAGTACAAAGTTTTAAAAACAAAACAAATCAAAAAAAAAGATTGGATAAAATATTACCAAATACATGTTTAAATTACTTGCAATGTTTCACCAAATTCTAATTATTTTGCTATACTGGTTTTCAAAAATGATAAAACTGATAATCATCTCATGTAAATATCACAAAAAGTGCAGTATTAATCACACCATTGTCAGTAAAACATTTGTTTATATTTCTCTAAAATAGCTTCAGCAACATTTCCTGTCCATTCTATGCATTTAATTGGCTCCTGTCAGGCCTCATACAGAGCATGACAACACGTATGACATACAGAATTTCATATTACCAAAAGAGAGCTTTTAATTTCCCATGAGTAGGGGAGGGTTTGCTTCTCACATGGACAATATCTCAACTTTTATAAGCAACTCAATCAGCTAGAAATATGACCATTTGATAAGTTCTCGAATCTTTATAAGTTGACTTTCCATATAACTCTCTCTTTCTACATATGCTTTTATTTTCTTCAACCCAATTTCAACATTTTAATATTTTACAAACACACATTTCATTATCGTAGTTTAATAATTAAAACCAGAACTGGTGTCGTGCCCAATTAATGTGCCCTGGTAGCATGCCCATTAGTTTTTCCATTAGTGAATTCAACAATACTAATGGGATTACTAGCATGGGATGCTAATTGGGCGTGACATAAGAAACTGGCTTACTTCTTAGCATACCCTTGCTAATGATGAAATTAATGAGCATTTTATTAAATGCTGTCTCATCAAAGTGTACTTAGTTAGCGTTAAAATTGTTACAAACGATGCTGCATTCTAAAGATCAGGTGTCTGAGTAAGTGGTTCTTCATATTATGTTTGGCAACAATCTGAAGCATTAATAGTTCTCTACATCAGAAATCACGCTTATTGGTGACACATTCAAGTACATAACAGATAGCCTCACTATGCCAAATTTTCTTCATACTTAGGGGAACGCAGCATACTATTTTTTGATGATAGTTTAAGATATTTCCCCCACCAATATTATGAGAATAATTCTGTGGTCAAGTATGGTGTCATATGATGCAGTTTGTTCTTTCTATTTGGAAAATATTAGGCATGTTAAATAGATGCTATTCTGAATTTTTTGAAAGCTTTCACTTTCACCACTTCTCTAAGTGAAGTCAGTTTATTATGTGAATGAACATAAAACATTTAAATGAGAACCATGAGTCATTACTAGTCAATAAAATGTCATCTGATCAAGTATTTCCAAATTGAAATTAATCTAATAAAAATGGGAAGACTACAGCCAACTTCTTGAGACAATAAAAAATATAGCAGTTAAAAAATGGAATAGTTTTTCTCCAGTGACTCTTCATAATAATTCTAAGTATTCAGTGTATAATATGCAAACATATTTCTAGTTTTAAATATTATAAGAAATCTTCTCCTTTTCTCACAAATACGTTTTAATAGAGTGAACTGGATTCATTTCATTGAATGAATTCTATGTCTTTATGTAGAATTACATTTTTGGGTAAAAATTCATTACTTAAGTTTATTAAGATACTTTTAAAAGAACAAACTACACAATGACTACTGGAGTAGGAAATGGCAAACCACTCCAGTATTCTTGCCTGGAAAATACCATGGACAGAGGAGCCTGGTGGGCTAGAGTTCATGGGGTCGCAAAGAGTTAGACATGACCGAGCAACTGAGCATGCGCACACAATGACTACAAGTATTTTGAAACTATGTGTTAGAGCGTAACTTTAAATTCTTACAAAATGCTGTTTCCACAATTCAATATTTAATTATTTTGAATGGATTCAGGAACAGTAATCTGAAAACAACCACTGATATAAGTCAAAGTACCTAACTAACTGACAAATTAAAACAAATAAGAACTAAATAAATCATTAAAGAGTCAGAAATTTTATCCTAGAAAATGAGTAATTTTATTCAATTATGAATATTATTTTACCAATATTTATCAAGCCAGGAAGTCAGCCAATCTGTCAACAGACATTTATGTATTACCTACTATATTCCAAACCTCAGCATGTTAAGAATTTGCCTGCAATGCAGGAGACACAGGAGACAAGGGTTCAATCCCTGGCTTGGGAATATCCTCTGGAGAAGGAAATGGCAACCCACTCCAGTACTCTTGCTAAGAGAATTCCACGGACTGAGGAACCTGACAAGTTACAGTCCACAGGGTCGTAAAGAGTCAGACATGACTTAGTGACTAAGCAAGCATGTTCCAAGGACTGTACTGAACCTCAAGGATGTATTTGTCCTGCCCTCCCTGGACTGTACACTCAGATAAGAAAGACACATTGAGTAAATAATTACTTGTCTGATGAGTACAGTAAAGTGTTCATTAGATAACCTTGTATCCTTTAAGACACAAGGAAAAGAAAACTAGCTTAAAGTGGTACCTAAATTATTTAAAATATAAATATTTTGAATGTCAGTGACAGACATATTAAACAAACTCTTCAGCTTCCTCAAATTTGGGGTGGCTCTTACTTTGTTCAAGAAACCATATTCGTAATATACAGAACAGACTTTTATTTGCCAAGGGGGAAGAGAGTGGAGGGGCAAGGATTGGCAGTTTGGGATTATCCAATGCAAACTATACTATTATAGGATGAGTAACCAACAAGGTCCTACAGTATAGCACAGGGAATGATATTCAATATCCTGTGATAAACCATATGGAAAAGAATATTATATACATATATGTGTGTGTGTATATATATATACACACACACATATATATATATATGTAAAATATATTTGGGGCTTCCCTGATAGCTCAGTTGGTAAAGAATCCACCTGCAATGCAGGAGATCCAATTTGATTCCTGGTTCAGGATGATCCGCTGGAGAAGTTATAGGCTACCCACTCCAGTATTCTTGCCCTTGTGGCTCAGCTGGCAAAGAATCTGCTGCAATGTGAGAGACCTGGGTTTGATCCCTTGGTTGGGAAGATTGCCTGGAGAAGGGAACGGCTATCCACTCCAGTATTCTGGCCCGGAGAATACCATGGACTGTATAGTCCAAGGGGTCACAAAGAGTCAGACACAACTGAGTGACTTTCGCTTCACTTCACTTCACATGTATAACTGAGCCACTTTGCTATACACAGAAACACAACATTGTAAATCAACTATGTGCTGTACTGTGCTTAGTTGCTCAGTCATATCTGATTCTCTGTGATCCCATGGAGTGTATACTTCAATTTTAAAATGTTCAGTTCAGTTCAGACACTCAGTCGTGTCCGATTCTTTGCGACTCCGTGCACTGCAGCACACCAGACTTCCCTGCCCATCACCAACGCCTGGAGTTTACGCAAACTCATGTCCATTCAGTCAGTGATGCCATCCAACTACCTCATCCTCTGTTGTCTCCTTCTCCTCCCACCTTCAATCTTTCCTAGCATCAGGGTCTTTTCAAATGAGTCAGCTCTTTGCATCAGGTGGCCAAAGTATTGGAGTTTCATCTTCAACATCAGTCCTTCCAATGAACACCTAAGAATGATTTCCTTTAGGATGGACTGGTTGGATCTCCTTGCAGTCCAAGGGACCCTCAAGAGTCTTCTCCAATAGCACAGTTGAAAAGCATCAATTCTTCGGTGTTCAGCTGTCTTTATAGTCCAACTCTCACATCCATACATGACCAATGGAAAAACAATAGCCTTGACTAGATGGACCTTTGTTGACAAAGTAATGTCTCTGCTTTTTAAAATACTGTCTAGGTTGGTCATAACTTTTCTTCCAAGGAGTAAGCATCTTTTTATTTCATGGCTGCCATCATCATCTGCAGTGATCTTGGAGCTTGAAAAAATAAAGTCTACCACTGTTTCCACTGTTTCCCCATCTATTTCTCATGAAGTGATGGGACCAGATGCCATGATCTTAGTTTTCTGAATGTTGAGTTTTAAGCCAACTGTTTCAGTCTCCTCTTTCACTTTCATCAAGAGGCTCTTTAGTTCTTCTTCACTTTCTGCCATAAGGGTGGTGTCATCTGCATATCTGAAGTTATTGATATTTCTCCCGGCAATCTTGATTACAGCTTGTGCTTCATCTAGCCCAGCGTTTCTCATGATGTACTCTGCATATAAGTTGAATGATCAGGGTGACAATATACAGCCTTGATGCACTCCTTTTCCTATTTGGAACCAGTCTGTTGTTCCATGTCCAGTTCTAACTGTTGCTTCCTGACCTGCATACAGATTTCTCAAGAGGCAGGTCAGGTGGTCTGGTATTCCCATCTCTTTCAGAATTTTCCACAGTTTATTGTGATCCACACAGTCAAAGGCTTTGGCATAGTCAATAAAGCAGAAGTAGATGTTTTTCTGGAACTTTCTTGCTTTTTTGATGATCCAGCAGATGTTGGCAATTTGATCTCTGGTTCCTCCGCCTTTTCTAAATCCAGCTTGAACATCTGGAAGTTCATGGTTTATGTATTGCTAAAGCCTGGCTTGGAGAATTTTGAGCATTATTTTACTAGCGTGTGAGATGAGTGCAATTGTGTGGTAGTTTGAGCATTCTTTGGCATTGCCTTTCTTAGGGATTGGAATAAAAACTGACATTTTCAAGTCCTGTGGCCACTACTGAGTGTTCCAAATTTGCTGGCATATTGAGTACAGCACTTTCATGACATCATCTTTTAGAATTTGAAATAGCTCAAGTGGAATTCCATCACCTCCACTAGCTTTGTTCGTAGTGATGCTTCCTAAGGCTCACTTGCTTCACATTCCAGGATGTCTGGCTCTAGGTGAGTGATTACTCCATCGGGATTGTCTGGGTCATGAAGATCTTTTTTGTACAGTTCTTCTGTGTATTCTTGCCACCTCTTATTAATATCTTCTACTTCTGTTGGTCCATACAATTTCTGTCCTTTATTGAGCCCATCTTTGCATGAATATTCCCTTGGTGTCTCTAATTTTCTTGAAGAGATCTCTAGTCTTTCACTAGTCAATTTAAAAAAAGGAGGGAAAAAAAACTATATTCATATTCCTAACCCAAATGAGAAAAAATGTAAGACTATATCAAATAGTCTCCATCCCCTAGTTTCAACAATTATTTGTCTGATAATAATACATGGAGATTTCATTAAAAAGTTAGCATATATGTCCAGGTTACCTGGATAAATTCCTTGGTGGTGAAAAAGGGCCAATCCTGGCTAGTTTGAGCTCATGGAGTCATGTATAAAGAGCATCATGACCCATGAGCATGTAGTGTGATTCATCTGATTACATTTTTTTCAAATACATCCTAAGACAGGCCTACTCAATCAATACTTTGTTTTCTTTTGTATATATTAATTATTACTTTCCTGAAAATGCAGGTTACTTTTGCCTTGTAGTTGGATAGTATTATTCCATGTAAAAATGTACTTTGAAGGCATCATTAAACCCTCTCCATCCCCCTGGTTCTCCAACTGTTTGGCTTTAACAGTTTCATTAATATTTGGTGGGCAAGTACCAGATTTGTATACAGGTCAGGATTTGGGTATATAAGGCAGGGACAGAGCAGTAGGGGAATGTCAGTTTTAGTGAGGAGTACTGTCAGGCACTATCTAAGGGAGGAGGGTAAGGGGTGGGAATCATGGACAATGCCCTGTGAACACTTCCTTGAACTCTGCTATGGTTTATACCAGTCTATCTTATCATGGAGAGGAGATGAAAAAGATGAGATGGAGAGAGTTTTCTAGAAGCCAGTCTCAGGATCTTAACAGCAATCATGTGGCTGAGTGGAGTTAAGCATTTTTTAACATCTTCACTTTCCATTTCTGCAGAATCTGAAGCTAGCACATCCTTTAGAAAGAAAAGCAACACTGTGAAAGAGATGGCAGTCATGCTTCAGTTCTGATAGAACCATTTCTTGATTAATTCTGCAAAGATTTTGCTCTATATGTTTAGAGAGTATGGGGCTGGGGAGGAAGCAAGCCACGTTTATTAGATACTCAAAACCTGTGAATAAACCTGTAGCCATTGTACTATTATAGCTGTAGCTCCAGGGTTTGAGTGGTCACCTAGAATTACACTCAAAAAACACCAGGTTGGATGTTTATGAGTGCATGACGGATTGTAAGTGTGAGGCAGTGTGAAGGCACCCTGGCACACTACAGTGTCCAAGTTCGGCAAGACTCTGTACTTCCGTCTTGGAAGATGGGGGTCCCAAGAGAGGATGGCAGGAGTGGCATTTTGTTTCTTCCTCATTCCCTTGTTTCTAGTGCATAATCGCCTACCACAGTGCTTGGGGTACAATACAGTTTTTATTTCCTATACACATTGGTTGTGTATCTACTTATGTGACAGAGGGTTGTTCATTTGTTTGTTTTGCTTTGTTTACAGTTTTTGGCCTCACCCTGTGGCATTAATTCCCTGAACCTAGAGCCCCTGTATTGGAAGGCAGAGTCTTTACCACTGGACCTCTGAGGAAGTCCCAGGATAATACATTTTTAACAATGTTTCATTGAATGAAATAAACTAAATTCAGTACCAGTTCTATCATTAGATCACTGTGTGACTCTAGTTAAGACATGTCATCTAAAGCAGGGAAGAAAACAATACCTCATGTGGCAACTGCAAGAATGAAGAGAGACAATCAACATGAACCCACGTTGTTTACTTTTAAAGCCCTATGAATAAATGTCTATATGATTAAAGTTTTCCCTTTCTGGCTTTGTCTCAAATATACCCATATAGTAATTTAGGTAGATTTAGGTAGAAATTAGGTAGATTTAGGTAGACAAAGCAGAACCAGATTTTTTTTCTTTCCCATTGATTATTCTTCTATTTTAATGGATTGTTTCCTTTCTTTTATGTTTTGGCTGATATTTAGAATCTAGCAGTCCTTTTTTTTTTCATCTTGTTAATCATTCTTGGAGTGTTTTCACTCTATTAGTAGTTAACTTCTTTTGTCACATTTAAAATCAAATATTTTTGTCCATTTATTTTATGGAATCAAGAAACTAATATGACCTATACCGTAACTTCCCCCTCTATTAAACCGACACCTTAGAAACTTTTAAGTCGTTCATCTTTCAACCTCTCCTTCAACTCTTAGTAATTTTAGCACCAAACAATTATCAGATTTCTTTTTCCTTTGCTGTGTGTCTCTTCTATGTCAAAGATTCTTTGGCACTGTAAAACACATTTCTATTCAGTCTGTCATTAAATACTTTGGCTGAACTTAATATCCCCACGTTTACCACTCACCACTGCTTCTCCACTATATTTCAGATTATTTTTTTCCTTCTGATCAGAAGCCTTGCTGAAACATTTCCTTCCAATATAGTGCATGGATGGCATTTTAGTTGAGTCTCTGGACATCAACAAGCATTCTTCTTTCACGTTGAAAAGCTTGGTCACAGATCTGCTGTATTACTTTGGGAAAATTAATTTAACTCTGACTTAGATTTTCACCTGTAAAATGGGGATAACAACTATCTACCTTATAGAATTGGTGTGATGTTTAAATGAGATCATATGTGTGTGCATTTATGTATAGAGAGAACACTTAGAATAATGGATGACACACAGAGGTCCCATAGAAGCACAAGCTTTGCTTAATCTTGCTAGGCATTTGATAAGTCCTTTCAATAAATTCATAATCAAGTATTCTTCTTAAATCAGATTTTCTCTCCTATTTTATATTTCATTAATTTCTCTTATCCATCTTTTACTTGTGCATGTGTTTTTTGCTTTCCTTTTGAATTTCTTCTTCATATTACTATCCTCCTTAATCTTTGTTTTCATATTTTGTTATATATTTTGACCTACTAACAAGTCTCAGCAGTCCCTCTTCTAAGTAATCAACTTAAAGGATTCAAATGAAAAAATAATATTTTCAGTTCTGTAATTCAATCAACTTCAGTGTGCTGCTTTTGTTTTCCAAATGCCATCTGCCTTGCCTTCAGAAACAGCTGCTTCTTACCCTTTCTCCCAGGATGCAGGATGTGCTTAGGTGTTTGCTATTTCTTATTTGCTTACTCATTGTCTACCTATGAGCCTCCCTTAAGAAGCCTCAATTCTAGGGGATGCCCAGGGGCCCTTATCAGGCCAGGTGGTTAACGGGCTACTCTCAAAACAGCAGGAATAATCCTTTTTTCCCCTGGTCTTGCCAGTTGCCAGCTCATGGCTTTACCAGCTTCCTAACCCAGGAAGGGCTCAGTCTGCCTCTTAAAGACTTCTGTAGGGTCTGGGGTGGTGCTCAGACACATTTGGCCAGCAGGCCCTGCCTTTTCTCTTCAACATAAGTGGGTCTCCAGGGTGTAGCAAGCTCTTCACCTACAATCCCTTAGATACAAGGGGAAATTTGTGCCTATTTTACCACTATAACAGAAAACACTTCTTTGACAAGCATAGATCAGCAGCTTTAAGCTGAAAACCTGAGAAAAATGTTTTACATAGTCTTTTCCCTCAATTACTCATAAGCCCAATATAGCACCTAATGGCAAATGCTTAGTAACCTTCCTCTAACTAAAGTGAAGACAACTATGCAATAGTTTCCCATTGCCCTTAGTCAATTACACAATAGTTTCCCATTTGCCCTGGTTCAAAACTGGAAAGGAGTATGTCAAGGCTGTGTATTGTCACCCTGCTTATTTAACTTATATGCAGAGTACATCATGCGAAATGATGGGCTGGATGATGCACAACCTGGAATCAGGCTTGCAGGGAGAAATATCAGTAACTTCAAATATGCAGATGACACCACCCTTATGGTAGAAAGCGAAGAGGAACTTAAAAGCCTCTTGATGAAATTTACAAAGGAGAGTGAAAAAGCTGGCTAAAAACTCAACATTCAAAAAATGAAGATCATGGCGTCTGGTCCTAACACTTCATGGCAAATAGACAGGGAAACAACAGAAGCAGTAAGAGACTTTATTTCCTTGGGCTCCAAAATCACGGCAGATGGTGACTGCAGCCATGAAATTAAAAGACCCTTGCTCCTTGGAAGAAAAGTTATGACAAACCTAGAAAGTATATTAAAAAGCAGAGACATTACTTTGCCAACAAAGGTCCGTCTAGTCAAAGCTATGGCTTTTTCAGTAGTCATGTACGGCTGTGAGAGTTAGACCATAAAGAAAGCTAAGTGCCAAAGAATTGATGCTTTTTAACTGTGGTGTTAGAGAATAATCTTGAGAGTCCCTTGGACAGCAAGGAGATCAAACCAGTCCATCCTAGAGTAAATCAGTCCTGAATATTCATTGTAAGGACTGATACTGAAGCTGAAACGCCAATACTTTGGCCACACGATGCGAAGAACTGACTCATTGGAAAAGACCCTGACGCTAGGAAAGATTGAAGGCAGGGGGAGAAGGGGACGGCAGAGGATTAGATGGTTGGATGGCATCACTGACTCAATGGACATGAGTTTGAGCAAGCTCTGGGAGTTGGTGATGAACACGGAAGCATGGCATGCTGCAGTCCATGGGGTCGCAAAAAGTAGGACACTACTGAGTGACTGAACTGAACTGAACTGCCCTTAGGAAAAATTTAAACCGTTTCATTTGCTTCCAAGATCCTAAACTACTTAGTCTCTACCCAACTTTTCAACCTACCACTGTTCTCTTTGTTCTCTACTCTATAGCCATCTTAATCTTATTTCAATGCACTGAGTATGCCATGTTCATGTCTTAACTCAGACACTAAATATTTGCTATTTCTTTGCTTGGAAATTTTATTATAGCTCTTTCCTTCATCTCCTGTTAGTATTTCCTCTGGCCTGCCCCACCTCAAACACATTTCCTCTTGAATAGATATACACTCCTATCCTTTTATTTATTGTTTTGCATCTAAGTTAAATATTACATTTGCATAGAACTAAGGAAAGAAAGTCCCTTTATTTTACTCACTCATAATACTTAGTACTGTACTTCTCTTTCATAACATGCAGGAGTATTTAAAAAAATTAACTATATCCTACCTAGATTGTTTCATAGGGGTATGGTCATATTTAACTTTAGAAGTATTGTAGTCTTCAAGACTGAGCTCAATAGCACCTGATGGACACAACTATTTGCTAGTGAAGAAAAGAAAAGAGATAGAGATAGGGTCAGGAAGGAAGAAAGGAGGGAGGAAAGGAAGATGAAGAGAGAGAAAATGAAAGGGAGACAGGAAGACATAATTTTCTCAATGAATGCAGTTAAAAACCTTAATCCTCATGATAAGGTAGCATATGGTTGTTAAAAACGCAAGTAGATTATAAGTCAGTCTATGTAGTTTGAAGGTCTGCTATTTTAGCTGTGGTAAGTCACATCACTTTTGAAGTTTCATTTTCCTTGTTGTAGAGTGGGAATAATAAAGTACTCATCTGTAAGTTTTTGGTGAGGATTCACTGTGAAAATATAAGCACCTGATAAACTCTCAAAACTGTCAACTCGTATGATTACTCATTTACCTGAGGATCAAAAAGAAAATACGGGCGTCCATTCTTCAACTGAATTGCAAAATATTCTTCCTGATTGCCAGGTGATGCCGCAAAGACAATCAAACCTTCAGGCACCCTTGTTCGAAAGCTGGCTTTAATACCTGGGGAGAAAAGTGCAATCAGCAAATCAGGGCTGGGTTTTGTTGATTCTCTCTGGTAAACGTACATTTACTTTCATTATTATTTATGATGTAAGGAGTGCAATCAGGGAATTATACACAACATTGTCCTGGGATGGTCCAGCTACTTGGTTTTACTTGGTATCCCATTATGAATGCCAACCCATACTTGGAAACTCAAGCCTGCACTCCTACTAATCAATATATAATGAAGTTTAAATATGTGCAAAACTTATCAACATAAAAAGATATGTTGTCAACCCAAAACTGGATACAAAAGGGATAAATGCAGTAATATTATCAGAGTCATAAAAATAAATGGATTTTGATATGAGTGAAAGAAACACAAGGGGCTTTATTTAAAATGCTTATGAAGTTTAAAGAATTAGTCCAGTAGTAGAAGCTAAAAACTAGAAAGATCTGCTATAAAGTGGTCCACAGAGCCAATTTTCCTGTCACTAAATGCTCTGCAGCCTTCAGAATTCCAGGGGCTCCACTCACCCTTCAGATTACCTACCAGCACTACTTGAGACACACAGTGCTCTTGGCTCTCAGAAACGGCCCCAGCTCAGGAAGCAGGGGAAACATGTGATGGTTCTCTGTGATGTCTTCCAACTACCAACAACTGGCCTGACCTCCATTCTACCAGGTGTCCCACGCATTCAACCCATATTATTGAGCTCTTCCTCCAAGTAAGATGTTTTGTCAATGAATTGAAACTGGCAAAGATGCTTAAGAGGTTCAATTGTTGTTCTCAAACAGCTTCAAGTTTAGCTGGAGATAGAAAATGTATGTGTCTTAACAGACATATCAATATTTCATAGGAACCTGGAATGTTAGGTATGTGAATCAAGGTAAATTGCAGGAGATGGAAAGAGTGAACATGGACATTTTAGGAATCAGTGAACTAAAATGGGCTGGAATGGGTGAATTTAATTCAGATGACCATTATATCTACCATTGTGGGTGAGAATTCCTGAGAAGAAATGGAGTAGCCCTCATAGTCAACAAAAGAGTCCAAACTGCAGTACCAGGGTGCCTTCTCAAAAATGATTGATTTCTGTTCGTTTCCAAGTCAAACCATTCAATTTCATAGTAATCCAAGTCTATGCCCCAACCAGTCATGCCGAAGAAACTGAGGTTGAACAGTTCTGTGAAGACCTACAAGACATTCTAGAGCTAATAGCAAAAAAAGATGTCCTTTTCATCATAGGGGACTGGAAAGCAAAAGTAGAAAGTCAAGAGATGTCTGGAGTAACAGGCAAGTTTGGTCATGGAGTACAAAATGAAGTAGGGTAAAGTCTAAGAGTTTTGCCAAAAGAATGCACTGGTAATAACAAACACCCTCTTAAAACAACACAAAAGATGACTCTACACATGGATATCACCAGATGGTCAATACCAAAATCAGGTCAAATATATTCTTTGCAGTCAAAGATGGAGAAACCCTATACAGTCAGCAATAACAAGACCAGTGGCTGACTGTAGCTCAGATCATGAACTCCTTATGGCAAAATTCAGACTTAATTTAAAGAAAGTAGGGAAGCCCAGTATACCATTCAGGTGTGACCTAAATAAAATCCCTTATGATTATACAGTGGAAGTGACAAATAGACTCAAGAGATTAGATTTGATAGACAAAGTACCTGAGGAACTATGGATGGAGGTTCATGACACTGTACAGGAGGCGGTGATCAAAACTATCCCCAAGAAGAAGAAATGCAAAGAGGCAAAGTGGCTGTCTGAGGAGACCTTACAACTAACTGAGAAAAGAAGAGAAGTGAAAGGCAAAGGAGAAAAGGAAAGATATATCCATCTGAATGTGGAGTTCCAAAGAATAGCAAGGAGCAATAAAAAACCTTCTTAAGTGATCATGTAAAGAAATAGAGAAAAACAATAGAATGGGAAAGACCAGAGATTTCTTCAGGAAAATTAGAGATACCGAAAGAATATTTCATGCAAAGATGGGCACAATAAAGGACAGAAATGGTATGGACCTAAGAGAAGAAGATATTAAGAGGTGGTAAGAATATACAGAAGAACTATACCAAAAAAATATCTTAATGACCCAGATAATCAAGATTGTGTGATCACTCACCTGCTGCTGCTGCTGCTGTTAAGTCACTTCAGTTGTGTTCGACTCTGTGCGACCCCATAGATGGCAGCCCACCAGGCTCCTCTGTCCCTGGGATTCTCCAGGCAAGAACACTGGAGTGGGTTGCCATTTCCTTCTCTAATGCGTGAAAGTGAAAAGCGAAAGTGAAGTCGCTCAGTCGTGTCCGACCCTTAGCGACCCCATGGGCTGCACCCTACCAGACTCTTCCGTCCATGGGATTCTCCAGGCAAAAATGCTGGAGTGGGTTGCCATTGTCTTGTCAGGATCACTCACCTAGAGCCTGACATTCTGGAGTACCAAGTCAAGTGGTTCTTAGGAAACATCACTATGAACAAAGCTAGTGGAGATGACGGGATTCCAGCTGAGCTATTTCAAATCCTAAAAGATGATGCTGTTAAATTGCTATACTCAACATGCCAGCAAATTTGGAAAACTCAGCAATGGCCACAGGACTGGAAAAGGTCAGTTTTCATTCCAATCCCAAAGAAGGGCAATGCCAAAGAATGTTCGGACTACCACACAATTGCACTCATCTCACATGCTAGCAAAGTAATGCTCAAAATTCTCCAAGCTAGGCTTCAACAGTATGTGAACCGAGAACTTCTAGATGTTCAATCTGGATTTAGAAAAGGCAGAGGAACTAGAAATCAAATTTCCAACATTCATTGGATCACAGATAAAGCAAGAGAGTTCCATAAAAACATTTATTTCTGCTTCATTGACTATGCTAAATCCTTTGATGTGTGGATCACAACACACTGGAAAATTCTAAAAGAATACCAGACCACCTGACCTGTCTCCAGAGAAACCTGTATGCAGGTCAAGAAGCAACAGTTAAAACTGGACATGGAACAATAGACTGGTTTCAAATTGGGAAAGGAGTATGTCAAGGCTGCATATTGTCACCCAGCTTATTTAACTTATGCAGATTGCATCATGTGAAATGCTGGGCTGGATGAAGCACAAGCTGGAATCAAGGTTGCTGGGAGAAATATCAATAATGTCAGATATGCAGATGACACCATCCTTATGACAGAAAGTGAAGAGGAACTAAAGAGCATCTTGAAGAAAGTGAAAAAGGAGAGTGAAAAAGTTGGCTTAAAACTAAACATTCAAAAAACAAAGATCATGGCATCTTGTCCCACCACTACATGGCAAATAGGTGAGGAAACAGTGAGAGACTTTCTGGGGCTCCAGAATCACTGCAGATGGTGACTGCAGCCCTGAAATTAAAAGACCCTTGCTCCTTTGAAGAAAAGCTATGACATACCTAGGCAGTATATTAAAAAGCAGAGACATAGCTTTACTGTCAAAGGTCTGTCTAGTCAAAGCTATGGTTTTTCTAGTAGTCATGTATGGTTGTGAAAGTTGGACCATAAAGAAAGTTGAGTGCCAAAGAACTGATGCTTTTGAACTGTAGTGTTGGAGAAGACTCTTGAGAATCCTTAGAGAGCAAGGAGATCAAACTAATCAATCCTAAAGGATATCAGTCCTGAACATTCATTGGAAGGACTGATACTGAAGCTGAAGCTCCAATACTTTGGCCACGTGATAAGAAGAGCTTTCTCATTAGAAAAGACCCTGATGCTGGGAAATATTGAAGGCAGGAGGAATAGGGGATGACAGAGAATGAGATGGTTGGATGGCACCACCAACTCAATGGACATGAGCTTGAGCAAGCCCCGGGAGTTGGTGATGGACAGGGAAGCCTGGTGTCCTGCAGTCAATGGATTTGCAAAAGTGGAACATGACTAAGCAACTGAACTGACTGACTGATAGGGAGAATCAAGTAAGAGCTTAAGAACACACATAAGAATCAGATAACAGGTCAAGGGCACAGTATTGAATAGTTGATAATGCTTTGTTTGGAAATACAGTCAACTAGAATTGTGAAAGTTGGAAGTGGGTAGACTTCCCTTCAGGCTGTGTTGGTAAACAAGCACCTACATAGCTGAAGGATTTACCCTGGATTCCACAGCCTACAACAAGTTTCTGCACTCAGGAACCATGTCTGATTCATCTTTTTAACCCAGGACATCTTATGGTGTCCAGGTGTACTTAGTAAATGGGTGTGGAGAAAGAAGTAAAAGGTTCATTAGCGGTAAGGAAGAAGTTTTAACACAGGTGTAAAGGCAGGAGGGCAAAAGTCATTTTATGAGCATCAGATTGTCTAAAAAAATATGCATCTATGGAATATTAACATTCATTGAATACTCTGCTACACAGTAAAGAATTGAAAGAAACAAGCAATGCCTGACATTAAATTCTAATTAATGAGAAAGATTTTTTAAATTAATTTATTTATTTTAATTGGAGGCTAATTACTTTACAGTATTGTAGTGGTTTTTGTCATACATTCACATGAATCAGCCATGGGTGTACATGAGTTCCCCATCCTGAACCCCCCTCCCACCTCCCTCCCCATTCCATCCCTCAGGGTCATCCCAGTGTTTTGCCAAGAGAATGCACTGGCCATAGCAAACACCCTCTTAAAACAGCACAAAAGATGACTCTACACATGGACATCACCAGATGGTCAATACCAAAATCAGGTTGAATATATTCTTTGGCCCTGAGGGCCCTGTCTCATGCATCAAGCCTGGACTGGCAATCTATTTCACATATGGTAATACACATGTTTCAATGCTATTCTCTCAAGTCATCCCACCCTCGCCTTCTCCCACAGAGTCCAAAAGTCTGTCCTTTACATCTGTGTCTCTTTTGCTGTCTTGCAGTGAGGTATATAAGTGACATAGGCTTATTTACAAGATATCATCTGGTTCAAAGGGATTAAGGAATGTTTCAAAAAGAATAAGATATTTGAGCTTGTTTTCAGAGAATATGAAGGATTCTGGGGCATGTTGTTATAAAGGCCAGAGGCATGGAAAATATTCAGGAAAGCTGAATATAGAGAAGGGAGCTAAGGGATGAATCTGGAGAAATTGGCAAAACCCCATTTCAGGCCATATACAGACTACCTGGCTTAAGAACTTTGCGTAGAAGACAAAGATGGAAAGGAAGGTTGTGGTATATCTATCTTTAGCGAATTATTCCAATACCAAAAAAGGCAAGCTTGGGATGTGGACTTTAGACTTTCCAAAGGGGCAAATGAAACTTTTCCTGGCCTTCTTAGCTTCTGCAACTTTATCTTCTAGATTTCACGCTTTTGGCCCTTTTCAAACATGCCTGTCCTACTCATTGTGATGTTTCACTACCTCACACACTCTGATTCTCTGTATCCCACCTTCTAGGATATTACATTCTTGTTGTCAGATTCCTGATACCTCTCTCATTTCCCAGAAACAGAATGTTTGTCCCATCACATCATTTTTCAGCATTCACACTCACTTGAACCCTTCATATAAGCTTTATTACTCTCATCTCTCCTACTAAGTGGACTTAAACAGCTTGAATTTATCCTATAGACAAAGGAAGGTTTTAAAAATTGGGTGGAGGAAGGGAATAAGATGCTCAAAGTCAAGTTAAGGCAACCAAACTACAGTGGAATGTCTGGAAGACACAGCTAATTTAACTACAGAGGAACTAGTTGGGTTATGACTGTGCTTTTGGGGGAAATAAGATGATAAGGATGTTAATTAAAGACTGACACATAACGAAATGGATTGAAAGAAAGGAATCTATATATTTCAGAAGAGAATCATTAAGACAAGTTGTTATGAGGTGATGATAGGGGTAATGTGGTCAATTCTTTTCACCAATTACTGAGGGAAAAATAGCGTTATTAACAGAAATAGAAAGGTCAGGAAAAGAAGAAAACATAGGGTTGAGGATATAAACTCCATCTGGGGCAGAGTGAATGTATATTAATGACGTATAAAAAACTATCCATCATTTGGAAATAAGAAACTAAATCTCAGAAGAGAAAATGGAGCTAGGAAAATAAACTGGCAATTACCAGTGGAAAATTCATGTCTTTGGGGGAGCGAATGAAGAAGACATAGAAAGCAATGTTTGGGGAAACGCCTTAGTTTTAAGAGAAGGAAAGAATAGGGACAATAATCAAGTTAGAACAATCAGGATAATGCCATAAAATGGAAACATAGGTAAGAGAGAAATTTAAGAAAGCAAAGTAAGTTAACTGTCACCTCCCATAAGTCCAGAATAATGAGAACTGAAGAAAAGCTCACAGAGGTGGCCGTTACTGTCTTTTTGAACTGAGTAGAACGACCAGAGTTCCAAAGTCTGGGTGATCAGGACTGATGGAAAGGATGAGTAGGAAGTGGACATAGAATTCTCACTAGAAAAATCTGGTAGAGAAAGAAACAGAAGACCTAGAAAGTAATTATTACCATGGCCCAGTCAAATAAAAGGAGATATCTGCCAACAAAAGCTCAGACACAGCCAAAATCTGGTGTACCTCTGATCAGAGAAAAATCACATTTCTATCAACTCTTTCTTTTAAGCATCTCTTGTTTTGGTTCAGAGTGGCTCTCTTCCACATTTAAGTGACCCTTTAAAAAATTTATATGTTGTATCAAATGCTATAATTGAAACTATTGCTTTAAAATTAAACAGCTGAAGGTTATTTCATAAAAACAGCTACAATTTAGAACATGAAGACAACAAAACTCTCTACCAGGGTGCTGGAGGCATCTACATGGCAGTAAACAGGGAGCCAAAGTCAGGATTTGAGGGAAGAAATTAATAATTGCTCAGCCTGGAAATACAATTATTTGTCCCCAGTTGATGGGAAATTTGGCGAAAGAAATTTTGGATCAGAGTAAGAATTACAGAAATAGTATCAATTATTATCTAATATCAAGAATATGTATGTGCATGTGCTTTTTTGGACACAACATTTAATTTCTAAGTTTTACACTTACATAACACAGAAATATTGTATAAAATTTAGTCCAACTAAAAGAGAATACACAAATCAAGGTATATTTCTTGTGAGAAGTTAGTATTTAGCAAAGGGTAACTTGATTTGCTATTGTATAGTCAACTTTCCTTTAGCTTTTGCAAATCATATTATTTCCTTAAACTATAAAGATATATAATGAATGAGGTTTTTTTTTGCAAGTACTCTATGAAGAAAAAAATACTCACACATTCATTGAAACACATTTTTGACAATACTGTCATCAATAAATCCTATTTTTGAGCCAAATATCTTAAGTCATATAATCAATTGTTAATATATGCTAATATAGCCCCAGCCATTGACTTTAGACTCAGCCATGTGATTTACGCTGGGTAAAGAAATGAAATCAGACACGTGGTACCACGTGAGAGAAGAAACTTTGAATATGTACTGTGTGATTGAACTGACTCCTATTTTCTGCTATGCCTCATGAATGTGCTTTTATCTTGGACTCACAAGTAAGAAGATTTGTAGACTAAAGCAGATCAGTACCAAAGTATTTTTCACTTTAAAGGTTTGTATTAAAGAACAATGTTGATTAAAATGGGCAGAAAAGTGAAAAATACATGTTTATTACCTGCTAAAATTTAGATTTTCATTAAAAGAAAATAGGAGACATTCTAAAATTCAATTTTTGTTTCAAGTATTTGGGGAAATGATGGAGCAGTTTTCTATCTCAACAGATAAATGTATTCATTCATTCAAGGGATATTTTTAGGAAAATATACTTTGTGCAGCCACCCTTCTAGGCTATTGAGATACAGAGATGGATAAAAGAGACATACATCCATAGCCTCACATTTTAAAAAATCTGAAAATCTAAGACATGGATGGAAATATTTAGCTTTTATATAAATGTATTTGCAACTTTAAAAATTTAATCTTAAAATACAATGACAGGCCCATGGAATAGGCAAAGAGTTCTTGAATAACACACGGAAAATTATAATAGAAAGGAAAATGGTGATAAATTGTATTAAGAACTTTTGTCTAAGAAAAGGCACAAATAAGAGAGGGAAAAAGTGACCAACATAACAAGGGAAGATACTTGCAATATATATTTCTGATAACAGATGCATAGCCAATAAAAAAATATATATAATTCCTACAAATCAATAAAATAATTTACTCATTATAAGAATGGGAGAAAATGACTCTTCAAAAAAGGTGGCATCCAAATGACCAATAGATGTGTGAAAAAGATGCTCACCATTGTTAGTCATCAGAGAAATGCAAACTAAAACACCATACCGCTAAACTTCTACCAGGATAGCTAAAATGAAATAGAAGATGCCAAATATACTCAAGTCTGTAGAGCAACCAAAATGCTCATAAACTACTGCTGCTGCTGCTGCTAAGTCGCTTCAGTCGTGTCCGACTCTGTGCGACCCCATAGACGGCAGCCCACCAGGCTCCCCTGTCCCTGGGATTCTCCAGGCAAGAACACTGGAGTGGGTTGCCATTTCCTTCCTCAATGCATGAAAGGGAAAAGCGAAAGTGAAGTTGCTCAGTTGTGTCTGACTGACTCTTAGCGACCCTATGGACTGCAACCCACCAGGCTCCTCTGTCCATGAGATTTTCCAGGCAAGAGTACTGGAGTGGGGTGCCATTGCCTTCTTGTGGGGGTATAATTGATACAATCACTCTGAAAAACTTCTTGGCAGTACTTTTTAAACTATATCTCCTAAATATGTGTATATCTTTTGGTCCAGCCATTCCACTCCAAAGTGTATATACCCCTTCACACACACACACACACACACACACACACACACACACACACACACACACTAACACAGCTTCAGAAAAATATACAAGTATGTATATAGAAATACTTTTCATTATGCCATTAGAGTGGAGCAAACACAAGTGCTCATCAGCTGTAGAAAGCATAAATAAATGAGGATAAAATAGTAAAAGAAATGAACAAATTATAGTCACATGCAACTATATGCATGAATTTCACAATCAAAATACTGGATAAAAGATGCTAGACACAAAAGTATATTGCATAATCCCATTTACATCAGGAGAAAGGCCAGGCAAAATGAATCTATGGTTTTGGAGGTCAGGATAGTGGTAATTCTGGTTGGGGTTTAGAACAGGGCACAATGCAGAGGTTCTGGGGATCTGTACTATTCTATTTAGTAATTTTGATACTAGTTACATAAAGCTATTCGGGTTTTGAAATCTGTCAACTGGAATACCTTTGATTTTGTATTTTTCTGCTTGTTTCTTATTGCTGAAAAGGAACTAACAATGGAGTTACATAAAATTTAAACTATAAAAGCTGAAAGTGAAAATTCTATGTAGGTTTACTGACCGCACTCAGAGAAACTACTACCAACAATTTGGCAATTTTTTTCTCAGAAATATTTATACATATATGCATGTCGTTGTTTGTTTTTTCTTTATTTAAATTGGATTAAATCACACATACTATTCTGTAAGTTTTTTAAATATCTTAAAATAAAATGGCATATATTTTAAATATGTGTACAATGTAATAATTTATAGATATACATAGTGAAATGATTACTACTGTCAAGCTAACTGACACAGTATATCCTTACTAGACACTAAGTTTTGTGTGTGGTAAGTGCATCTGATATCTATTTTCTTAGCACCTTTTAATAGAGTTTTATTATAGTATTATTAGGCTTCCCAGGTGGTACTGGTGGTAAAGAATCTGCCTGTCAATGCAGGAGATGCAAGCAACATGGGTTCCATGCCTGGGTTGGGAACATCCCCTGGAGTAGGAAAGGGAAATCTGCCCCAATATTTCTGCCTGGAAAATTCCGTGGACAGAGGAGCCTGTGGGCTACAGTCCATGGGGCCACAAAGAGCTGAACACTATTGAGCATAGTAGTATTAAGTATAGTAATCATGCTTATACATTAGATCTCTAGACTTTCATCCCACATAACTGCAACTATATAGTCTTTGACCAACATCTCCCCAGTCCCTGGTAACCATCATTCTACTGTACCCTGTTTCTATGAATTCGATTTATTTTAAATTTATTCCACATACAAGTGAGTTCTATTCATCTTTCTCTATTTGAGTTATTTCACTTAGCATAATGCCCTCCAGTTTTATCTACTTTGTTACAAATGGCAAGATTTCTTTCCATAGTTGAATAATATTCCATTGTATATTGATGTATGTATAACATATTTCTTTATCCATTCATCCACTGATGAAATTTGGTCTGTTTCTATATCTTAGCTATTGTGAAAAATGCTTCTGTAAGTGCTTTTCACTTTGTAAAATATCTTTCCACATCAGTTCACAAAGATACACGATATTCTGTAATGACTAAATACATTTACATAGTTTACTTTACAATTTTATCACAGATAACATTTAGTTGCTTTCTAATTTCTTATATTAAAAGTAGTATTGCAACAGTTTTCCTCTCATATTGGTGGGCTCTAAGATGATGTTCAAAGAGAAAAAATTTTTAATTTCATTGATATTGCCATATGGTCTTTCAAAACAAATAATTATTTAAAACAATTTTCATAGTTTCAATGATTGTATCCCTATACTCTGGTCAATAACGGATATTTCAAAATCTGAGATGAAATAGTGAAAATTCAGGTTTCTTTTAATTCAATTTTTATATTACTAGTGATAGTAAAAACTGCACAAAGTTTTTGCCATATGAAAGCAAAGTAAAGATACTTTGCTGCTACTTTAGCTATAAGGATAACCATATATTTTTCTGGGAGTTGTGTGTACAAATATATCTTGTCCAGTTTCAAAGGTCTATTTATTGGTTCCTACTTGCTCTATTTGAGTTCTTTAAATATTGTGGATCATCATATGTTATGAGTCACCATTCTCTGTCTTCAGGTTTATTGTAATTAACTACATTTTTTGATCTCTCTTTTTCCATCCTTGCTCCATTCCACCCTAATACACACACACACACACACACACACACACACACACACACACACACACACACACACACACACACATGTCTATTCTAAAATAATAGCTGGAGTGATCTCATCAAAAGACAATTCTGGTCACATCCTTCTTCTATTTGGTGACTACCAAAGGTTTTCTTGTATTACATCAACTAAAAGACAAAGTCATCACAACAATCTAGAACATCCTAAATAATCCAGCCTTCACTATGTCTCTCATTTCCAGTTATACTTCCCCTTCCTCTCTCCACTCTGGTATCTCAGTAATTGCTCTTCCCTCTGCCCGGAAATATCTTCCCAGGCAGGGGTCCCCAACCTCCAGAATCTAGTGCCTCATGATCTGAGGTGGAGCAGATGTAGTAATAATAGAAATTAAGTGCACAATAATGTGCTTGAATCATCCCAAAATCATCCCCCACACCATTACAAGGAAAAATGAAACCGGTCCCTCACGCTAAAAAGATTGGGGACCACTGATCCCGGGCATCTTTGAGGTTTCCTATCTCATTTTTTAACAGGTCTTCTCAAATTCAACTTCTATCTGAGGTCCATTATGATTCATTTATTAACTATTATAGCCACCTGTCTGCTTTACCTTTGTCCATAACACACATCATATCCAGCACTTTCTATACTTTCATCATTTATTTACCTCACTTCACCATCTCCTAAAATGAAATCTAGAATAGTGCTTGCTTCATTCTAAGCTCTCAATAAATTTTTGTGTATTAGACGCTCATCGTTTCTATTAAAAAAAAAACAAAAACTTTTAATTTATTCCTCCCCTAACTCCCATTTGGTAACCATATCTCTGTTTTCTTTGTCTGTGAGTCTGTTTTGTAAATATGTTCATTGATAACCTATTTTTAGATTCCACATACAACATCATCATCTTTCTATTTCTGACTTACTTTAGTATGAATCTCTAGGTCCATCTATGTTAATGTAAATGGCATTATCTCATTCATTTTTTATAGCTGAGTAACATTCCCTTGTATTGTATAATACCACATCTTCTTTATCTATTAATCCACTGAATAGATATACAGGTTGCTCCAATGCCTTGGCTATTATAAATAGTGCTATGAACATTGGGTTGCATGTATCTTTTCTAATTATGTTTTTTTCTGGATATATACTCAGGAGTGGGATTGCAGGATCACATAGTAGCTCTATTTTTAGTTTTTTAAGGAAGCTCTGCACTTTTCTCCATAGTGATTGCACCACTTTACATTTCCATCAACAGTGTATTAGGGTTCCTTTTTCTCCACACCCTCCCCAGCACTTATTATTTGCAGAATTTTTGATGATAGCCATTCTGACCAGTGTGAGGTATTACCACATTGATCCTTTGTCTATAAAGACATTTCAAATACTTTCTCTGTTTGCTCTATGCCTTTTAACCTTATACTGTTTTTCACTATCCTATCGGATAAAAAAAATTACTCAATTTTTTTTGAATTTGTGCTTTTAATTAGAAAGTACTTCCCTACTCACAAAATAATAAAAAGTAGTATTTAATGTTGCTTCTAGTATATTCATGACTTTTTTATATTTAAAATTTTAGTCCAGATGATTCAGCTTTCCACTGGACAATGACAGCAGCCTAGTATTTACACATTTTCTCAAAAAGTCACTCTGATGAAGAAGGAGAAAAAATATAATCACCAAACCCAAGCCTACAAAGTCACCAGGAGACAGAGAATTCTAAAAAATTCAATATGTGAAACAGCAAAATAAACATTCTAAACAATAAGTGTCAGCACCAGAGTTTACACTGGAGTTGAGAGTGCAATAAAGAATGAGCAGAAAAGGGCAGAGGGCAGAAGGACCCAGCCATGGCAGAAGTCAGATAAAACTACCCCCTGAAAGTCAGTTCCTCTCTGACTGAAAACAAACAAACAATAACAACAACAAAAACTGAGAAGACTTAAGCATGCTGGGTTAAACCACTGGTCACTTGATATTATTCAAAGAAAGAAGCACGTAAGAGTCCAGGAAAAGAAAGAGCAATCTGAGGAAGGTATTGCTTCCGGAAGACAGGTAAAGTACGAGAAGGGACCCTATCTCTGAGGCCCTATCTTTCAGAGTCAGAGAAGGAAGTAATGGAAGCTAAGGGTTCTGAGTTAACAAAAGAAATTCAGAAAACACACAAACCTCTCAGAGAACACCAACTATTAAATACTTTTCAACAGAGTGTCTCTCTCTTAAACCATACAACCCACCAAGCCTCCCAAAACCTTTATCCCAATTGACATATCCTTGTTATTGCAGATTCAGGAAAAGGCAAGACATTTCAAAATGACTGGAAATAATCAGATAATATGCTTATATAGCTACTGTAAGAACAAAATGAAATTGAGAGCCAAAACATTTCAGTGGAGGAAAAATCTTCCCTCCAAAATCCAAACACAGCAACTATAATTGCAGGAAAGTGTATTACAACCCCCCAGCATGAACGATCAGTTCAGTTCAGTTGTTCTACCATGACTAACTCTTTGAGACCTATGAACTGCAGCAT
Organism: Giraffa tippelskirchi; assembly: GCF_054371585.1. Taxonomy (NCBI): domain Eukaryota; kingdom Metazoa; phylum Chordata; class Mammalia; order Artiodactyla; family Giraffidae; genus Giraffa; species Giraffa tippelskirchi. Next base: position 59,010,287 of record NC_137279.1, on the reverse strand, counting down.
GCTAGGCTTTGCTGTCCATCACCAACTCCCAGAACTTGCTCAAACTCATGTCCATTAAGTTGGTGTTGCCATCCAACAATCTCATCCTCTGTCATCCCCTTCACCTCCTGCCTTCAATCTTTCCCAGCATCAGGGACTTTTCCAATGAGTCCATTCTTCACATCAGGTGGCCAAAGTATTGGAGCTTCAGCGTCAGCATCAGTCCTTCCAATGAATATTCAGGAATGATTTCTTGTAGGATTGCCTGGTTTGATCTCCTTGGGACTCTCTAGAGTCTTCTCCAACACTACAGTTCAAAAGCATCAATTCTTTGGCACTCAGCTTTCTTTGTGGTCCAACTCTTATGTCCATACATGACTACTGGAAAAACCATAGCTTTGACTAAATGGACCTTTGTTGGCAAAGTAATGTCTCTGCTTTTTAGTATGCTATCTAGGTTGGTCATAACTTTTCTTCCAAGGAGCAAGCATCTTTTAATTTCATGACTGCAGTTACCATCTGCAGTGATTTGGGAGACCAAGAAAATAAGGTCTGTCACTATTTCCATTGTTTCCCTATTTTTTGCCTGCCATAAAGTGATAGGACTGGATGCTTTGATCCTAGTTTTCTGAATGTTGAGTTTTAAGCCAGCTTTCTCACTCTCCCTGTTCACTTTCATCAAGATGCTCTTTAGTTCCTCTTTGCTTTCTGCCATGAATGATAGAGCTGCTAAAAAGTATTTATAGATATGAAAAAAATCTTGAATCAATTTCAAATTCTCATAACATAGATACATAGAATATATATGTAAAAAAACCCTACAACTCAATACATTTTTCCAAAGAGGAAATGCAACTGGCCAACAGGCAAATGAAAAGATGCTCAACATTGGTAATGATCAGGGACATGTAAATCAAAACCACGATGAAATATCACTTCCCATCTGTCAGAATGGCCATCATCAAAAAGAACACAAACAACAAATGTTAGTCAGGATATGGAGAAAAGAGAATCATTGCACACTGTTGCTGAGAATGCAATTTGGTGCAGCCACTGTGGAAAGCAGTATGGAGGTCTCTCAAAAAACTAAAAGTAGAACTGCCATAGGATCCAGCAATTCCAGTCCCAGGTATATATCCAAAAATTTTAAATATTAATTCAAAAAGATGCAGGCACCCCAATTTTCACAGCAACATTATTTACAACTGGCAAGATATGGAAGCAATATAAATGTCTATCAACAAATGAATAAAGATGATACATACATATACACAATGGAATACTACTCAAACATAAAAGAATGAAAGTTTGCTATTTGCAGCAACATAGATGGACTCGGAGGTCATTGTGCTAAGTGAAATAAGTCAGAGAAAGACAAATACCATATGGTATCACTTATATGTGGAATCTAAAAAATACAACAAACTAGTGAATATAACAAAAAGAAGCAAACTCACATGTAGAAAGCCAACTAGTGATTACCAGTGAGGAGGGAGGGAGACAATACAGAGGTAGGGAGTGGGAGTACAAAATATTGCTTAAAAGATAGGCTACAGAGTTATACTGTACAACATGAGTATCGCCAACATTTTGCAATAACTATAAATAGATTGTAACTTTTAAAACTGTATAAAAGTTTCAATTATTAACAATCAAAATAAAATCAAAACCCAAACTACCCCATAAAACATGGATTAAAAAGTTTGAACAGTCACAACCAAAAAGCCTTGATATGTGAATAGCCAAGTTTCACAAAGAAGATGCTCAGTTTCATCGAATATTAGGAAACTAAAAATTAAAAGTACAGTGACATATCATGCCATACTCATGAGAATGGCTAAAATTAAACACACTAAATTCTGCTGTATGTAAATGTAAGATGGAACAATCATTTCAGAAAACTGCCTGGTATTTTCTTACTAAGTTAAACATATACCTCACCTATGACTCATTTTGTGTCTTGCCTTTTCATTTTCTTAACACCTTTTGAAGAAGTTGAATTTATCATTTTTTAATGGACAGTGCTTTCTATATCCTAAGAAGTATTTACCAACACTAAGTTTATCAAGATACTCTCTTATTTTTCTCCTAAAAGCTTTATACTTTTAGCTTTTATTTTTATGACTACATCTCAAATTAATTTGTATGTATAATGTGGCGTGGGCTTCCCTGGTGGTTCAGCTGTAAAAGAATCTGGCTGCCAATGCCTAACAATGTACAAGATGTAGGTTAGATTACTGGGTCAGGATGATCCCCTGGAGAAGGCATGGCAACCCAATCCAGTATTCTTGCCTGGACCCATGAATTCAAACCTTGACATGAATCAGCCATAGATATACATATATCCCCTCCCTTTTGAACCTCCTTCCCATCTCCTGCTCCATTGCACCCCTCCAGGATGAGCCTCTGTTTGAGTTTCCTGAGCCATCCAGCAAATTCCCATTGGCTATCTATTTTACATATGATAATGTAAGTTTCCATGTTACTCTTTCCATACATCTCACCCTCTCCTCCCCTCGCCCCATGTCCATAAGTCTATTCTCTATCTGTTTCTCCACTGCTGCCCTGTAAATAAATTCTTCAGTACCATTTTTCTAGATTCCATATATTTACATTAGAATACAATATTTATCTTTCTCTTTCTGACTCGCTTCACTCTGTATAATAGGTTGTGGGTTCATCTGCCTCATCAGAACTGACTGAAATGTGTTCCTTTTTTGGCTGAGTAATATTCCATTGTGTATATGTACCACTACTTCTTTACTCATTCATCTGTCAGTGGACATCTAGGTTACATCCATGTTCTAGCTATTGTAAATAGTGCTGCAATGAACAATGGGATACATGCGTCTTTTTCAATATTAATTTCCTCAGGGTATATGCCTAGGAGTGGGATTGCTGGGTCATATGGTGGTTTTTATTCTTAGTTTTTTAAGGAATCTCCATACTCTCTTCCATAGTCGCTGTATCAATTTACATTCCCACCAACAGTGCAAGAGCATTCCCTTTTCTGCACACTCTCTCCAGCATTTATTGTTCGTAGACTTTTTGATGACGGCAATTCTGACTGGTGTGAGGTGATGTCTCATTGTGGTTTTGATTTACATTTCTCTAACAATGAGCGATGTTGAGCATCATTTCATGTGTTTGTTAACCATCTGTATGTCTACGTTAGAGAAATGTCTATTTAGGTCTTCCCACTTTTTGATTGTTTTTTTTTTCCTGGCATTGAGCTATATGAGCTTCTTATATATTTTGGCAATTAATTCTTTGTCAGTTGTTTCATTTGCTGTTAGTTTCTCCCATTCTGAGGGTTGTCTTCTCACCTTCCTTATAGTTTCCTTTGTTGTGAAAAAGCTTTTAACTTTAATCAGGTTCCATTTGTTTACTTTTGTTTTTATTTCTGTTTCTCTAGAAGGTAGGTCATAGAGGATCTTGCTTTATGTCATTGAGTGTTCTGCCTAGGTTTTCCTCTAAGATTGTTATAATTTCTGGTCTTACATTTAGGTCTTTAATCCATTTTGAGTTTATCTTTGTGTATGGTGTTAGGAAGTGTTCTAATTACATTCTTTCACATGTAGCTGTCCAGTTTTGCCAGCACCATTTATTGAAGAGGCTGTCTTTGCCCCATTGTATATTCTTGCCTGCTTTGTCAAAAATAAGGTACCCATCGGTGCATGGGTTTATTCATGAGCTTTCTATCTTGTTCCATTGGTCTATATTTCTATTTTTGTGCCAGTACCATAGTGTCTTAATGACTGTAGCTTTGCATTATGATCTGAAGTCAGGAAGGTTGATTCCTTCAGCTCCATTCTTCTTTCTTAAGACTGCTATGGCTATTCGGGGTCTTTTGTGTTTCCATGTGAATTGTGAAACTTTTTGTTTTGGTTCTGTGAAAAACGCCATTGGTAATTTGATAGGGATCGCACTGAATCTGTAGATTGCATTTGGTAGTATAGTCATTTTCACAATGTAGATTCTTCCTACCCAGGAACAAGGAATATCTCTCCATCTGTTTATGTCATCTTTGATTTCTTTTATTAGTGTCTTATAATTTTCCGTGTAAAGTTCTTTTGTCTCCTTAGGTAAGTTTGTCCCAGATATTTAATTATTTTTGTTACAATAGTGAATGGGACTGATTCCTTAATTTCTCTATCTGACTTTTATTGTTAGTATACAGAAATGCAAGTGATTTCTGTGTACTGATTTTGTATCATGCAACTTTGCTAAATTCACTGATTAGCTCTAGTAATTTTCTGATACTGTCTTTAGGGTTTTCTATGTACAGTATCATGTCATCTGCAAACAGTGAGAGTTTTACTTCTTTTCTGATCTGGATTCCTTTTCTTTTTCTTCTCTGATTGCTGTAGCTAGGACTTCCAGAACTATGTTGAATAATAGTGGTGAAAGTGGACACCCTTGTCCTGTTCCTGATCTAAGAGGGAATGCTTTCAGTTTTTCACCATTGAGAATAATGTTTGCTGTAGGCCTATCATACATGGCCTTTACAATGTTGAGGTAGGTTCCTTCTGTGCCCATTTTTTGAAGAGTTTTAATCCACAAATGGGTGCTGAATTTTGTCAAAGGCTTTTTCTGCATCTATTGAGATGATCATATGGTTTTTATCTTTCAATTTGTTAATATGGTGTATCACACTGATTTATTTGCATATATTGAAGAATCCTTGCATTTCTGGAATAAAACCAAGTTGATCATGGTGTATGAGCTTTTTGATGTGTTGCTGAATTCCGCTTGCTAAAATTTTGTTGAGGATTTTTGCATCTATGTTCATCGGTGATATGGGCCTGTAGTTTTCTTTTTTGTGTACTGTCTTTGTCTGGTTCTGGTATCAGGGTGATGGTGGCCTCATAGAATGAGTTTGGGAGTGTTCCTTCCTCTACAATTTTTTGAAAGAGTTTTAGAAGGATAGGCATTACCTCTTCTCTAACTGTTTTATAGAATTCTCCTGTGAAGCCATCTGGTCCTGGGCGTTTGTTTTTGTGGAGATTTTTGCTCATAGCATCAATGTCAGTGCTTGTAATTGGGTTGTTCATAATTTGTCTTTCCTCCTGATTCAGTCTTGGAATATTGCAGTTTTCAAAGAATCTGTACATTTCTTCCAGGTTATCCAATTCATTGCCATGTCAGTTCAGTTCAGTGGCTCAGTCTTGTATGACTCTTTGTGACTCCATGAACCACAGCACACCAGACCTCCCTGTCCATCACCAACTCCCGGAGTTTACCCAAACTCATGTCTATTGCGTTGGTTTTGCCATCCAACCATCTCATCCTCTGCTGTCTTCTTTTCCTCCCGCCCTCAATCTTTCCCAGCATCAGGGTCTTTTCAATGAGTCTGCTCTTCACATCAGGTGGCCAAAGTATTGGAGTTTCAGCTTCAACATCATTTCTGCAAATGAACACCCAGGACTGATCTCCCTTAGGATGGACTGGTTGGATCTCCTTGCAGTCCAAGGGACTCTCAAGAGTCTTCTCCAACACCACAGTTCAAAAGCATCAATTCTTCAGTGCTCAGCTTTCTTTATAGTCCAACTCTCACATCCATACATGACCAATGGAAAAACCATAGTCTTGACTAGACGGACCTTTTTTGGCAAAGTAATGTCTCTGCTTTTTAATATGCTGTCTAGGTTGGTCATAACCTTCCTTCCAAAGAGTAAGTGTCCTTTAATTCCGTGGCTGCAATCACCATCTGTAGTGATTTTGGAATCCAAAAAATAAAGTCTGCCACTGTTTCCACTGTTTGCCCATCTATTTGCCATGAAGTGATGGGACCAGCTGTCATGATCTTAGTTTTCTCAATGTTGAGCTTTAAGCCAAATTTTTCACTCTTCTCTTTCACTTTCATCAAGAGGCTCTTTAGTTCTTCACGTTCTGCCATAACGGTAATGTCATCTGGATATCTGAGGTTATTGATATTTCTTCTGGCAATCTTGATTCCAGCTTGTGCTTCATCTAGCCCAGGGTTTCTCATGATGTACTCTGCATATAAATTAAATAAGCAGGATGACAATATACAACCTTTGCATACTCCTTTACTGATTTGGAACCAGTCTGTTGTTCCATGTCCAGTTCTAACTGTTGCTTCCTGACATGCATACAGGTTTCTCAAGAGGCAGGTCAGGCGGTCTGGTATTCCCATCTCTTTCAGAGTTTTCCACAGTTTATTGTGATCCACACAGTCAAAGGCTTTGGCATAGTCAATAAAGCAGAAATAGATGTTTTTCTGGAATTTTCTTGCTTTTATGATGATCCAGCAGATGTTGGCAATTTGATCTCTGGTTCCTCTGCCTTTTCTAAAACCAGCTTGAACATCTGGAAGTTCATGGATCATGTACTGCTGAAGCCTGGCTTGGAGAATTTTGAGCATTACGTTACTAGTGTGTGAGATGAGTGCAACTGTGTGGTAGTTTGAGCATTCTTTGGCATTGCCTTTCTTAGGGATTGGAATGAAAACTGACCTTTTCCAGTCCTGTGGCCACTGCTGAGTGTTCCAAATTTGCTGACATATTGAGTGCAGCAGTTTCAGAGCATCATCTTTTAGGTTTTGAAATAGCTCAAGTGGAATTCCATCACCTCCACTAGCTTTGTTCATAGTGATGCTTCCTAAGGCCCACTTGACTCCGCATTCCAGGACGTCTGGCTCTAGGTGAGTGATCACACCATCGTGATTATCTGGGTCATGAAGATCTTTTTTGTATAGTTTTGTGTATTCTTGCCACCTCTACTTAATATCTTCTGCCTCTTAGGTCCATACCATTTCTGTCCTTTATTGAGCCCATCTTTGCATGAAGTGTTCTCTTGGTATCTCTAATTTTCTTGAAGATATCTCTCGTCTTTCCATTCTATTGTTTTCCTCTATTTCTTTTCATTGAGTGGTGAGGAAGGCTTTCTTATCTCTCCTTGCTATTCTTTGGAACTCTGCATTCAAATGGGTATATCTTTCCTTCTCTCCTTTGCTTTTCGCTTCCTGTCTTTTCACAGCTATTTGTGAGGCCTTCTCAGACAGCCATTTTGCTTTTTTGCATTTCTTTTTCTTAGGGATGGTCTTGATCCCTGTCTCCTGTTCAGTTCAGTTCAGTCGCTCAGTCGTGTCCGACTCTTTGCGACCCCATCAATTGCAGCACGCCAGGCCTCCCTGTCCATCACCAACTCCCAGAGTCCACCCAAACCCATGTCCATCGAGTCGGTGATGCCATCCAACCATCTCATCCTCTGTCGTCCCCTTCTCCTCCCGCCCCCAATCCTACCCAGCATTAGGGTCTTTTCCAATGAGTCAACCCTTCGCATGAGGTGGCCAAAGTATTGGAGTTTCAGCTTCAACATCAGACCTTCCAATGAACACCCAGGATTGATCTCTTTTAGGATGGATTGATTGGATCTCCTTGCAGTCCAAGGGACTCTCAAGAGTCTTCTCCAACACCACAGTTCAAAAGCATCAATTCTTTGGCGCTCAGCTTTCTTCACTGTCCAACTCTCACATCCATACATGACCACTGGAAATACCATAGCCTTGACTAGACGGACCTTTGTTGGCAAAGTAATGTCTCTGCTTTTAAATATGCTATCTTGGTTGGCCATAACCTTCCTTCCAAGGAGTAAGCGTCTTTTAATTTCATGGCTGCAGTCACCATCATCAGTGATTCTGGAGCCCAAAAAATAAAGTCTGACACTGTTTCCACTGTTTCCCCATCTATTTCTCATGAAGTGATGGGACCAGATGCCATGATCTTAGTTTTCTGAATGTTGAGCTTTAAGCCAATGTCACAAATCTCTGTCCATAGTTCATTAGGCACTCTATCAGATCTAGTCCCTTAAATCTATTTCTCACTTCTACTATATAATCATAAGCGATTTGATTTAGGTCATATCTTAATGGCCTTGTGGTTTCCCCCACTTTCTTCAATTTAAGTCTGAATTTGGCATATGGCATTCATGATCTGAGCCACAGTCAGCTCCCAGGTTTTTTTTTTTTTTTTTTTTTTTTTTTGCTGACTGTATAGAACTTATCCATCTTTGGCTGCAAAGAATACAATCAGTCTGATTTTAGTGATGTCCATGTGTAGAGTCTTCTCTTGTGTTGTTGGAAGAGAGTGTTTGCTACGACCAGTGCATTCTCTTGGCAATACTCTATTATTACCATATAGTTGTTCATAATAGTCTCTTATAATCCTTTGTATTTCTGCAGTGTCTGTTGTAACCTCTCCTTTTAATTTCTAATATTGTTGATTTGACTCTTCTTCTTTTTTTCTTGATGAGTCTGGCTAAAGGTTTGTCAATTTTGTTTATCTTCTCAAAGAACCAATTTTTAGTGCTATTAATCTTTACTATTGTTTCTTTCATTTCTTTTTCATTTATTTCTGCCTGTATCTTTATGATATCTTTACTTCTACTAATTTTGGGGTTTTTCTGTTCTTCTTTTTCCAGTTGTTTTAGGTGTAAAGTTAGGTTTTCTGTTCGATATTTTCCTTGCTTCTTGACGTAGGATTGTATTGCTCTGAACTTCCCTCTTAGAACTGCTTTTGCTGCATCCAATAGGTTTTGAGTTGTCATGTTTTCAATGCCATTTGTTTCTTGATTTTTTTAAATTTCCCTTTTGATTTCTTCAGTAGCCTGTTGGCTGTGTAGAAACCCGTTGTTTAATCTCCATGTGTTTGTGTTTCTTACAGTTTTTTTCCTGCAGTTGATGTCTAGTCTCATAGCGTTGTGGTCAAAGAAAACGCTCAATACGATCTCAATTTTCTTAAATGTACTGTGGTTTGACCTCTGACCCAAGATATGGTCTATCCTGGATAATGTTCCATGTGCACTTGAGAAGGTGTATTCTTCTGCATTTGGATGGAATGTTCTGAAGATATCAATGAGATCCAGCTCATCTAATGTATCATTTAAGACTGGTGTTTCCTTATTAATTTTCTGTTTTGATGATCTGTCCATTGGGGTGAGTGGGGTGTTAAAGTCTCCTACTATGATTATGTTACTGTCAATTTCTCCTTTTATGTGTGTTAGTGTTTGTCTTATGTATTGAGGTGCTCCTATGTTGGGTGCATAGATATTTACAATTGTTATGTCTTCCTCTTGCATCGATCCCTTGATCCTTATGTAATGTCCTTCCTTATCTCTTGTAATCTTTATTTTAAGGTCTATTTTGTCTGATATGAGGATTGCTACTCCAGCGTTCTTTTGCTTCCCATTTGCATGGATTATATTTTCCCATCCTCTCACTTTCAGTCTATATGTGTCTTTAGGTCTGAAGTGGTTTTCTCGTAGACAGTACATATATGGGTCTTGTTTTTGTATCCATTCAGCCAGTCTGTGCCTTTTGGTTGGAGCATTTAATCCATTTACATTTAAAGTAATCATTGATATGCATGTTCCTATTGTCATTTTCTTAATTGTTTGGGGTTGATTTTGTAGATCTTTTTTCCTCTCTTGTATTTTTTGACTATGTAAGTCCGTTTAACATTGGTTGTAAAGCTGGTTTGGTGGTAGTGAATTCTCTTAACTTTTGCTTATCTGAAAAGCATTTTATTTCTCCATCAATTTTGAATGAGATTCTTGCCGGGTACAGTAATCTTGGTGTAGATTTTTCCCTTTCAGTACTTTAAATATATCCTGCCATTCCCTTCTGGTCTGCAGAGTTTCTGCTGAAAGATTAGCTGTTAAGCATATGGAGTTTCCCTTGTATGTTACTTGTTGCTTTTCCCTTGCTGCTTTTAATATTCTTCGTGTTTAGTCTGTTAGCTTGATTAGTATGAGTCTTGAAATGTTTCTCCTTGTGTTTATCCTATATTGGACTCTTTGTGCCTCTTGGACTTGATTGACTATTTCCTTTTCCATGTTGGGGGAGTTTTCAACTATAATCTCTTCAAAAATTTTCTCATACCCTTTCTTTTCCTCTTCTTCTTCTGGGACCCCTATAATTTGAATATTGGTGTGTTTGATATTGTCCAAGAAGTCTCTGAGACTGTCCTCAGTTTTTTCCATTCTTCTGACTTTATTCTGCTCTTCAGAAGTTATTTCCACCATATTATCTTCCATCTCACTGATTCTTTCTTCTGCTTCAGATAGTCTGCTATTGATTCCTCCTAGAGTATTTTTAATTTCAGAAATTGTGCTGTTTGTCTCTGTATGTTTATTCTTTAATTCTTCTAGGTCTTTGTTAATTGATTCTTGCATTTTCTCCATTTTTTTTTCAAGGTTTTTGATCATCTTTACTATCATTATTCTGAATTCTTTTTCAGGTAGTTTGCCTATTTCCTCTTCATTTATTTGGATTTCTGTGTTTATAGTTTGTTCCTTCACTTGTATAATATTTCTCTGCCTTTTCATTATTTTTTTTTTTAACTTATTGTGTTTGAGGTCTCCTTTTCCCAGGCTTTAAGGTTGAATCCTTTTTTCTTTTAGTTTCTGCACATTTAAGATTAGTCCAGTGGTTTGTGTAAGCTTCATATAGGGTGATATTTGTGCTGACTTTTTGTTTATTTGTTTGTTTTTCCTCTAATGGGCAAGGCTGAGTGAGGTGGTAATCTTGTCTGCTGATGATAGGGTTCTATTTTTGCTTTGTTTGTTGTTGAGATGAGGCATCTTGCACAGGGTGCTACTGGTGGTTGGGTGATGCTGGGTCTTGTATTCAAGTGGTTTCCTTGCTGTGAGTTCTTACTATTTGATACTCCCTAGGGTTAGTTCTCTGATAGGCTAGGGTCTTGGAGTCAGTGCTCCCACTCCAAGGCTCAGGGCTTGATCTCTGGTCAGGAACAAAGATTCCACAAGTGGTTTGCTATGGCATTAATTGAGATTAAGACATATATCCAAAAACGAGAAACCAAATATGAACTCCAGACAAATGGCAGTTACAAAATCAGGCAAATAATAATTAAAATAACGGAATATACACTTATATATATACACCCATGAGCAAAGTCAAAACAGTCCAACAAAAAAAAGGTACAATAGATTGACCTGGTGAACAAAGGAAATAAAAAATTATATTTACCAGTTAGAACAAAACTAACTAAAGAACACAGTTGAAGACAAAACTAAAAGCAAGGTGACAAGTGGGGAGTAAAGCAATGAAAACAAAACTAACAAATATGTTGAGAGGAAAGGAAAGAAAGAATAAATATGCAAAGTTAAATAGAGGTAGATGAGGAAGATTATTATAGATTAAAGATTGACTGCAAGGGGTAAAGAAAAGTAGGAAAGGCAAACAAAGGAATAAATGTAGAAAAATATAATAGGTTTAAAAAAATTAAAAGCTAAAATTATAAAAAAGAGAAAAGGAAAAAAAACGAAGAAGGAAGAAAAAAAGGAAAAAATAAAAAAAGGAAAACTCCACAGAACTTCAAAAGCCCAATGTAAACGCAGAGGTTTATAACAACAATAAAAAGTGTGATTGAATACACACACACATATATATATATACAGCCATAAGCAAAATCAAAACAGTCCAACAAAAATAAAGTACAATAGATTCACCAGAAAACAAAGGAAACCCAAAATTATGTCTACCAGAACAAAACTAACTAAAGCACTAACTGAAAAACAAAACTAAAGCAAAGTGCCAATTGAGGAATAAAGTAATAAAAATAAAACTAACAAATATGATGAAAGGAAATTAAAGAAAGAAAAGAAAGAAAGAATAGATATACAAAGTTAAACAGAGTTAGATAAAGAAGATTAATATACATTAGAGATTAATTGCAAGGGGAAAAGAACACTAGGAAAAGCAAACAGAGGAATAAATGTAGAAAAAATAATAATAGGTTTAAAAAATTAAAATTAAAAAAATAGAGAGAAAAAAATAAAAAGGAAAACTCCCCAGAACTGCAAAAACCCGACACAGAGGCAGAGGTTAATAACAACAATAATAAACGTGACTGAGAAAAAAAGGTATAAAAAGCTCAAAAGCTTAATGAGATTTCATAGTGCCAATAAAATTGACTATTACAACAGAGTGGAGAAAACGGGGGGTATCTGAAAGAATCTACAGAATAAGTCAAAATATAAGAATAATAAAAGTTTTTCTTGAGTCACTTCTGTCAGAGTCCTTTCCCTCGCTGGGAGTCATAGCCCTCCTCACCTCCCTAGGATGCCCTCCAGCACTGTGCTGGTCTCTGGACCTGCTGTCAGGGCAGCTCAGATTCTAATCTGGTCCTACTCCTTGATGTTCTTGCCTGCAATGTCCAAAGCTATCAGAACTAGTGCATTTTCTTTTGGGGAACTCTCAATGACCTGTTATATATTCCATAGACAGAGTCTGCCTAGTTGATTGTGTGGATTTAATCTGCAGCTTGTACAGCTGGTGGGAAGGTCTTGGGTCTTCTTCCTTAGTCACACTGTCCCTAGGTTTCAATTGTGGTTTTATTTCTACCTCTGCATGTGGGTCGTCACTGGGGTTTGCTCCTGAGGCTGCCCTGGAGGATTTGGATTTGCCCCTGTGAGGGGCAGGTGTGGAGGTGGTGCAAATGCTTGGGTTTCAGGGGCTCTGGCAACACCAGGTACTCAGGGGAGTTGGCGGCTAGGGCAGCAGGAAATATAGTGCTTTAGAAAGGTATAGCAACCAGTATTGGCCAATAAGCTGCAGAATTTTTGCCTGGAAAACCCCCCTCCCTGACAGAGAAGCCTGGCAGGCCAAGTCTACAGGCTCGCAAAGAGTCGGACATTACCAAAGCAACCCTGCACGCATAGATGCAAGACTTATCTTTGCCTGTGGCAGCTCTGCCCCAGTGAGAGTTGAGCAGGAAGATGGTGCAGCTGCTTGGCTTGCGGGGACCCTGGTGGTGCCAAGAGTGCAGGGACATGGGCTGCCTCTGCCGCAGGAGTTATGGCTCTATCAGAGTCTTTTTTCGAGCCTTTTATAGCTGGCCATCCGAAGCCCTCTTTGGCCAGTCCTTCTCTGTCGCTCTCCCTGTTCAGGCACTCACAGGGCTCTCTTGCCCGGGATCCTTCTCTGTTGTTTGGCACGTCAGGCACATAAAGGGGGCCCCCTGGCTGGGGTCCTACTCTGTAGTTCCACACATCAGGCACTTAAAGGGGCATCCTGGGTGGGGTCCTACTCTGTAGTTCACTGCATCAGGCGCTTGATAGGCCAGCCTCTCTATTGTTCAGCTGCCAATGCTGGCCTGTGGAGGGAGAGATGGCTCCACCCCATCACGTGACTCAGCAGTATCTTGCTTTGCTTCCATGGCTGCCTGGCTCTCCTCCACAGGCATTTTCCATCACAATCTCCTGCCTCACTTCCTCTCAACCCCTCTCTCTGGAGTCAACAGCAGCAATTGCCCTGGGATTGCTCCACAATCCCTAAACTCCAGCTCCCAGCTGTTTGCACCTTCCAGCAGAATTGTGTCCCTGTCCGGGGTATGTATGGCTGCAGCAAGGACTGTCTGATTCTCATTCCATTTAGGCTGCCACAGATCAGCTGTTTCACTGTCAGCTTCAAATGTTTCTCCTCTGACTCAGACAATTGCCCCAATGTGGGAATCGGACCCCTGTTTCAGTTCCCCTACCTGCCGAGGGCAGGTCCAGTCCTACTAACACTCCTGCTTTTCCCCCTATTCCTTCATCCTACCAAGTTTTGTGTGAGTCTATATATTCTTTTCCACTGGTCAGGTACTCCTGTCCACTCTCAGCTGGTGTTCTGCATGCACTTCTGTGTCTGAAGTTGTATTCCTGATGTCTCTGTGGAGAGAGATGTACTCCACATCTACCTACTCCTCCGCCATCTTGTTCTCTTGAATACTGAGTTGTAACACAGCTTTTTCACTCTCCTCTTTCACTTTTATCAAGAGGTTCTTTAGTTCCTCTTTACTTTCTGCCATAAGGGTGGTGTCATCTGCATATCTGAGTTTATTGATATTTCTCCTAGCAATCTTGATTCCAGTTTGTGCTTCATCCAGCCTGGCATTTCACATGATGTACTTTGCATATAGATAAATAAGCAGGGTGACAATATACAGACTTGACGTACTCCTTTCCCAAACTGGAACCAGTTCGTTTTGCCATTTCTGGTTCTAACTGTTACTTCCTGACCTGCGTACAGGTTTATAAGGAGGCAGGTTAGGTGGTCTCGTATTCCCATCTCTTTAAGAATTTTCCACAGTTTGCTGTGATACACACAGTCAAAGGCCTTAGCACAGTCAAGGAAGCAGACATAGATGTTTTTCTGGAACTCTGTTGCTTTTCCTATGATCCAGTGGATGTTGGCAATTTGATCTCTGGCTCCTCTGCCTTTTCTAAATCCAGCTTGAACATCTGGAAGTTCTTGGTTCACATATATACCTCTCATAAAATTATATATTTGAATCTTGCCTTTTTAGCTAGTCTTATATGTTTGCCTTTGGTTGGTATATTTGTACATTTATATTCAATGTAATTGAATGGTTGGATTTAAGTTCACTATCTTACTATTTGTTCGTATTCTTTTTTTCCTTCTGCCATTTGTTCTGTTCTTTTATTGTGCCTATCCCAACTTGTTTTGGATTAGTAGAGTTATTTAAATACTCCGTTTTATTTCTTTTTCATTTCTTCATCTAAACTTTTTTAAATGGTTACTCTATGGATCATCATATGCCCTCTTAACTTACAACATTCTACCAGAAATCAATATTATACCATTTCAAATATAGCATTCCTATGGCAGCATACTTCCACTCACCATCCTCCAATTGTTTGTGCTATTTTTGTCATAAATTTTATTTTTATGTAGGTTGTAATCTATACAATATAGTTATATTTTTGGTTTTGCCAGTCAATTGTTTTTTTAAAATATTAAGGAAAAATGTTTTCTATTTTTCACATATTTTTGTTTCTATCTCCCTTCATTCTTTCATCAGATTTTTTTTTTTTTTCCACCTGGTATTATTTTCCTTTAGCATGAAAAAAATTCTTTAGAATTTATCATAGTTCAAAACTATTCACAATATATTAATTCAGTTTTTTTTCTAAAAATGCCTTTCAACCTCATTTTTGAATGTTTACATTGAACACAGAAAGCATGTTGACTTTTGTTTTTTTAGGTTTTTAAAGACATTCTATTATCTTCTGGCCTCCATTATTTCCATGAAGTCTCAGCCATCATTCTTTTCATTATTTCCCTGTATGTAATATCTTTTAACCTCTTAGATGGTTTAAGTTTTATTCTTTTTCTTTATTTTTCGTTTTGAGTAGTTTTACTGCAATATGCCTAAGATGTGTTTTTCATTGTACTTATACCTGTTCAAAATTCACTAAATATCTTTGATCTGTAGGCTGTTCTTTAATCACAAAATCTTAAGATCTATCAACAGTTATTTCCTCAAATATTTTTTCTGCCTATTTTTTCTTTTCCTTCTTCCTGAAACCCCTATCTCCATGCAAGTTAGAACTCCTTATATTATCCCACAGATTATGTATCCCCTGTTCATTTTTTTTCAGATTTTTTTCTCTTTGCATTCATTTGGCTATTTCATGACTGTCTATGTTCAAATTCATTAAGATTTTGTTTTGCACTGTCCATCTACTGTCAAGTTCATCCAGTAAAGTTTTTGAACTTCTTTAGTTTAGAACAATCATTTCACCTCTACATGTAATTTTACCTTTCAATTCAGTTCAGTTTAGTTCAGTCGCTCAGTCATGTCCAACTCTTTGCAACCCCATGAATCACAGCACGCCAGGCCTCCCTGTCAATCACCAACTCCCAGAGTCCACCCAAATCCATGTCCATTGAGTTGATGATGCCATCCAACCATCTCATCCTCTGTCATCCCCTTCTCCTCCTGCCCTCAATCTTTCCCAGCATCAGGGTCTTTTCAAATGAGTCAGCTCTTCGCATCAGGTGGCCAAAGTATTGGAGTTTCAGCTTCAACATCAGTCCTTCCAATGAACACCCAGGACTGATCTCCTTTAGGATGGATTGGTTGGATCTCCTTGCAGTCCAAGGGACTCTCAAGAGTCTTCTCCAACACCACAGTTCAAAAGCATCAATTCTTCAGTGCTCAGCTTTCTTTATAGTCCAACTCTCACATCCATACTTGACCACTGGAAAAACCATAGCCTTGACTAGACGGACCTTTGTTGGTAAAATAATGTCTCTGCTTTTTAATATGTTGTCTAGGTTGGTCATAACTTTCCTTCCAAGCAGTAAGCGTCTTTTAATTTCATTGCTGCAATGACCACCTGCATTGATTTTGGAGCCCAGAAAAATAAAGTCAGCCACTGTTTCCACTGTTTCCCCATCTATCTGCCACAAAGTGATGGGACCGGATGCCATAATTTAAAATATTTATAATATTTTCTGTAATCTTTTGCATTCTAATTTCAATAATTTTGTCATCTGAGAATATGTCTCTATTCACTGTGTTGAACTGAAATTGGGCTTTTAACCACAGAGTTCATTTGTGATTGGCCCAACTCACAGTGACTGGTAATGTCGCTGCTTTGATTTTATTCACATTTAAAGTGGCAGGAAATTAGGTTGAGATTATAGATATTTTTGCTTCAAATTTGGATTAAAGCCTTTCACAACTCTAGAACCCAATCAATAGAAAAAGTTATAGGAGTCCACTTCTATGCCCCTTCAACAAATATTACTTTCTTGGCAAAATATGAGTGGAGAGGATATTAGGATTTGAAAACTGAGCTACTTGTTTTGACATTTGGAGTTCTAGATCTCATGTCATCACACTAGATCACACTGATGGTTGTCTAATACAGTTGATTTCTCCTTGACTCTGAGAATTTTCTCTATATATATCATCAAGCTTGTACCTCTGGGACCAAGTATCCATCCTCAGATTTAGAAACTTCCATAGCTCTCCAATAAATTATGAATCACTTATTTCTTCTTAAAATTAAGTTAATCCAGGCTTTTTTGTATTACTTGCTCTTTGAAGCTTCATAGAAAAATATGATAGTTATTTAACCTAAGTTTTTCTTGTTATCATGGTAGTGAATATCCTTCTCACTCTTGTACATCCAAATTAGAAGCAGAAGTTTCTATCAATTTTATAAGTGATTTTGTTGGAAACATAAAGCAACTGCTGTTGTTCACTCTTCAGTCACTAAGTCATGTCCACCTCTTTGCAACCCCATAGACTGCAGCATGCTAGGCTTCCCTGTCCTTCACTATCTTCTGGAGTTCGCTCAAACTCATGTCCTTGAATCAGCAATGCCATCCAACTATCTCATCCTCTGAAACCCCCTTGTCCTCTTGCCATCAATCTTTCTCATCATCAGGATTTTTTCAAATGAGTAAAGCAACTGATTTATATATAAATCTGGTCACTTGTAGATTGTTCCATTAGTTACACATTTTAATGGATTGTCTTGGTTTTTATAGGAGATAATATTATTGGAAAATAATGATTACTTGGTCATTTTAACTTCAGGTTTTATACTTCCTATTTGTTATTTCATTAAGACTTCTAGAACAGTGACATATGGCATCAGTCATAGACCATTTTAGTGTTATTTCTATACTTTTCTGAAAGTGATACATTTAAACACTTATTTGCTTAATTGGTAAGTCATCATTATATTAAAATTTTTTTCCTTGTGGCAAATCCTGCATCTATCTTGCTTAAAATTATGCCTATATTTTCTAAATCTATCTTTTATGTATAGATAAATATGGTCTCCTCCTAGGAATCCTTCAAAAATTTAGACTATCTTTTAAATCAGACATTCATTCCTTTTAACTTTCAATAATAGGGGTAAATGTTATTTCTCCTTAGAAATAGATATTGATCCACTGGTTGAGAAAAGTCATTCAATTATTACAGTAAGTTAAAAAAAAGTCCCCAAACCAGTTAACATTAGATAATTTTAGCTGAAATAAAAGAAACACGAAAATATCAACTTACTTTTAAATATCGTTACTTGTAAACATTAGAGGAAAATGAAATAATAGATGATAATTTAAACATAATTCAGTTCCATTAATTTACCTTTTCTTTCACCAAAATACATCTTTTTTTCTGATAAATAAATATTAACAGTCAACTCATATAGACCTTGTTCTACAGTTGATGGGCCAAATGAATAAAAAACACTACAATGATAACTTAAATAAGGATATATAATTCATATAAGTTAAATAGCAAAAAAAAAAGACTAATACTGTTAAAATAAGGACAGAGTAGCATATGAGAAAGTTCACAGAAGCTGTGATGATTGAACTAGATTGTGAAGGAAGGATTATAATTTAGCTGGTGAACAATAATGTGAAGAGCACATAGGGCTTCCAAAGCCAGTGACAGATGTAGATAAATGTTCATAAAAAGAAGAATATTGAAGTAGAAGAGAGGCTTTTCCTGAAGCTTTTTAAACTAGTACCATGACCAGTATCTCCCTTTCCTGTTGCCTTTAAAAAATATCTGATAGACTTTAGCTTTTACAGTCTGCCTACTGTCCATTCTTTGTATTGTAGAAGGAAATATCAAACCAGTGTTGAGATGAGGATGAAAAGTACTAGAATCTGGTGTTATCAATAAATTCTTCAGATGCATCACACAAGCAAATCCATTGATCCTAATGCTAAGGATGTGACAGTAAACACATTTTTCAAACCCTGCTGGGAACCATATGAAATATAAAGGTATAGTCTAGGGTAAGAGTTATTTATCTCTGATATAAACTACATTGTTGATCTCACATTCAATAGAAAATTCAAATAGAATAAATAGAAAAATATGACTTAGTTTTTTAAAAATTCTATTAGAGATAAAAGATGCCTCATTAGACAAGTATATTAAATTGGTCAAAGATTTATAAACAACTGCTATAAAACAACATAAATTAGATATGTTAATATAATAGTCAAGGTATATTTTGTCAGGAAATTTACTGGAGTGTGGAAAATGGAGTCTTGATGCATGAGCTTTTAAAATTAAAAGAACTCCTCACATAAAAGTAATGTATTCTATTACATAGATATTTTCTTATCTTTGCTCTCATAAAAAAAAGCAGAAATTCCTTGTCTTCATTATAGAATATCCCTTCTGCTTCATTCCCATGCAAACCAATTGCTTGGAGATGGATTTTTAGTTGCCCATTTGGTGCATTAGGGAACATAGGACAGATTCATATAGAAGCAACTCTAGCTGTACAGCTTAATTTGAATTATGCAAATAAATTGGAAAAAGTTTTTCTTTTTATTTGACTGCCATGAGATGGTGCTAAAAGTGTCTCCAATTATAAAATATTTGTGGCTAACCAGCCTTATAAATACATGAATAACAAAATTTTCATTGGCTATGGTTGACAAAATAACAATTAAAAATTAACCTGAAAATATTATAAATGGCCTGGACTTAATCCTGAAATAGCTAACTCTTTATTAGATTAGAATGCCAAATGTCTTTATTTAAATATGTGTTATTTCTTAATTTTTAAAATTAAATTGTTTTTCAGCTGTTTACTACTAAAGAACTTGGGAAATATAAGATCAGGATTCTAGCAATTATGTCGCAAAAGAAGATTAGGATAAAAAGTAGAGAAGTACTAGAGAAAAAACAAGAATAATGAGTTTTACTATGTAGGGAGTGTTGGGAAAGAGTAGTTGATCCTAGTCTTTATAAAAAAAAAATGTTCTCTTTTACCTTTAAAAATAATGCTCCATTTCTACCTAGGATCAATTAAAAACTGTGACTGCCCGAATATCAGTGTAATAAGGACCAAACATGCTTCATAATCTCTAAGTGAAAAGGATACAAGGAAGCAATATTACCAGATTAATTCTGAAACATACATGTCAGGACTCTTTACTTCCTGTACAGAGTAGGCCTCAGTGAATGGAGGTACTGAATTAGGTGACCTCTAAAATCCTGTAGTAGTGTGTGACTTTAAAAATTAATGAACTGGAATTTTCATCTAATTGCCTTTTCATTTCTGATTTTGTAGCAAGAGACTTCTCAAGTTGCTTATCTTCCTTCCATTTCATATGCAACCACTTTCAGGCAACTACTTCCACTATCAAGAGGAGATTTGGCCTGGAGTGTCAGGAGGAGATTTGGCCTGGAGTATCTGGAGGGCACCATCTAGCATTAGACAGATTAATGCTGGAATCTTACTCTAGCTTTAATTTGTAGTTCTAAGATGAACCTTGAAGTTAAAATTTCATCATAGCTCTTCATTTGGGTATTTCAAAATCTTCACCATTTTTTTTTAAGTTGGGCAATTTGTCTTTATTATTGATTTCTATGTTCTCTTTCCATATTAAGGGTATTTTGTCACATATGTCACAGTCATTTACTTTCTTTCCTTATAGATTATTTTTTAAATGTCATTTTTATTCTAAAAATTGCAATGTTTTAAAATCTGTATTTCCCAATAATTGTATTTCATCTTCTTCTAATTATATTTTCCACATAAATTTTGTTATTTACATGGCTGACACTAAAGATGCTCAAAGATATTTGCTGAATAATGTTTAATGATTGCAATCCCACCTTTAACATATTAACATATTTTCTATTGAATCAGTCTCTGCACTTTCAATTTAGTTCATAATATTATCTGATAATAATTCTAATATCTGACAATTTATTCATCCTCTCAATATCATTTATGTTTTTATTTCTTTTTTAATTTGTTTTTTATTGAAGGATAATTGCTTTACAAAATTTTGTTGTTTTCTATCAAAATTCAACATGAATCAGCCATAGGTATACATATATTCCCTCCCTTTTGAATGTCCCTCCCATCTCCTGCCCCATCCCACCCCTCTAGGTTGATACAGAGCTCCTGTTTGAGTTTCCTGAGCCATCCAGCAAATTCCCATTGGCTATCTATTTTACATATGGTAATGTAAGTTTCCATGTTACTGTTTCCATACATCTCATCCTCTCTTTCCCTCTCCCCATGTCCATAAGTCTATTCTTTATATCTGTTTCTCCACTGCCGCCCTGTAAATAAATTCTTCAGTACCATTTTTCTAGATTTCATATATATGTGTTAGAATATGATATTTATCTTTCTCTTTCTGAATCACTTCACTCTATATAATAGGTTCCAGGTTCATCCACATCATCAGCGCTGACTCAAATGTGTTCCTTTTTATGGCTGAGTAATATTCCATTGTGTATATGTACCACTACTTCTTTATCCATTTATCTGTCAATGGACATCTAGGTTGCTTCCATGTTCTAGCTATTGTAAATAGTGCTGCAATGAACAATGGAATACATGTGTCTTTTTCAATTTTGGTTTCCTCAGGGTATATGCCTAGGAGTGGGATTGCTGAGTCATATGGTGGTTTTATTCCTAGTTTTTTAAGGAATCTCCATACTTTCATAGTCTTCCATAGTTGCTGTATCATACTCCAGTCTTCCATAGTCACTGTATCAATTTGGATTCCCACCAACAGTGCAGAGCATTCCCTTTTCTCCACACCCTCTCCAGCATTTACTGTTTGTACACTTTTTAATGATGGCCATTCTGACTGGTGTGAGGTGATGTCTCATTGTGGTTTTGATTTGCATTTCTCCAATAATGAGTGATATTGAGCATCTTATCATGTGTTTGTTAGCCATCTGTGTATCTACTTTGGAGAAATGTCTGTTTAAGTCTTTTCCCCACTTTTTGATTGGGTTGTTTGTTTCTCTGGCATTGAATTGTATGAGCTGCTTGTATATTTTGGAAATTAATTCTTTGTCAGTTGTTTCATTTGCTATTATTTTCTCCCATTCTGAGGGTTGTCTTTTCACCTTCCTTATAGTTTCCTTTGCTGTGCAAAAGCTTTTAACTTTAATCAGGTTCCATTTGTTTACTTTTGTTTTTATTTCTGTTTCTCTAGGAGGTTTGTCATAGAGGATCTTGCTTTATGTCATTGAGTGTTCTGCCTAGGTTTTCCTCTAAGATTTTCATAAATTCTGGTCTTACATTTAGGTCTTAAATCCATTTTCAGCTTATCTTTGTGTGTGGCACTAGGAAGTGTTCTAGTTTCATTCCCTTACACGTAGCTGTCCAGTTTTCCCAGCACCATTTACTGAAGAGACTGCCTTTGCCCCATTGTATTTTCTTGTCTGCTTTGTCAAAAATAAGGTACTCATCGGTGCATGGGTTTACTATGGGCTTTCTATCTTGTTCATTGGTCTATTTCTGTTTTTATGCCAGTACCATAGTGTCTTGATGACTATAGCTTTGTAGCATAATCTGAAGTCAGGAAGGTTGCTTCCTCCAGCTCCATTCTTCTTTCTTAAGACTGCTTTGCCTATTTGGGTCTTTTGTGTTTCCATATGTATTGCGAAATTTTTTGTTTTAGTTCTGTGAAAAACGCCATTGGTAATTTGACAGGGATCGCACTGAATCTGTAGATTGCATTTGGTAGTATAGTCATTTTCACAATGTAGATGTTTCCTACCCAGGAACAAGGAATATCTCTCCATCTGTTTATGTCATCTTTGATTCCTTTTATTAGTGTCTGTAATTTTCTGTGTACAGTTCTTTGGTCCCCTTAGGTAAGTTTATTCCTAGATATTTAATTGTTTTTGTTGCAATGGTGAATGGGATTGATTCCTTAAATTCTCTATCTGATTTTTCTTTGTTAGTATATAGAAATGCAAGTGATTTCTGTGTATTGATTTTGTATCCTGCAACTTTGCTAAATTCACTGATTAGCTCTAGTAATTTTCTGATACTATCTTTAGGGGTTTCTATGTACAGTATCACGTCATCTGCAAACAGTGAAAGTTTTACTTCTTCTTTTCTGATCTGGATTCCTTTTCTTTCTTTTTCTTCTCTGATTGCTGTAGCTAGGACTTCCAGAACTATGTTGAATAATAGTGGTGAAAGTGGACACCCTTGTCCTGTTCCTGATCTAAGGGGGAATGCTTTCAGTTTTTCACCATTGAGAATAATGTTTGCTGTAGGCTTATCATACATGGCCTTTGCTATGTTGAAGTAGGTTCCTTCTATGCCCATTTTTTGAAGAGTTTTAATCCACAAATGGGTGCTGAATTTTGTCAAAGGCTTTTTCTGCATCTATTGAGATGATCATATGGTTTTTATCTTTCAATTTGTTGATATGGTGTATCACACTGATTGATTTGCATATATTGAAGAATCCTTGCATTCCTGGAATAAACCCAAGTTGATCATGGTGTATGAGCTTTTTGATGTGTTGCTGAATTCTGCTTGCTAAAATTTTGTTGAGGATTTTTGCATCTATGTTCATCGGTGATATGGGCCTGTAGTTTTCTGTTTTGTGTACTGTCTTTGTCTGGTTCTGGTATCAGGGTGATGGTGGCCTCACAGAATGAATTTGGGTGTGTTTCTTCCTCTGCAATTTTTTGAAAGAGCTTTAGAAGGATAGGCTTTACCTCTTCTCTAACTGTTTTATAGAATTCTCCTGTGAAGCCATCTGGTCCTGGGTGTTTGTTTTTGTGGAGAGTTTTGATCATAGCATCAATTTCAGTGCTCGTAATTGGGTTGTTCATAATTTGTCTTTCCTCCTGATTCAGTCTTGGAAGATTGAAGTTTTTAAAGAATCTGTCCATTTGTTCCAGGTTATCAAATTTATTGCCATATATTTATTCATTATAGTTTCTTATAATCCTTTGTATTTCTTCATTGTCTGTTG
This sequence comes from Giraffa tippelskirchi, assembly GCF_054371585.1. NCBI lineage: Eukaryota > Metazoa > Chordata > Mammalia > Artiodactyla > Giraffidae > Giraffa > Giraffa tippelskirchi. The sequence continues at coordinate 58,986,733 of NC_137279.1, read as the reverse complement.
TAACTTCTCCTTTTTAATTTCTAAATTTGTTTATTTGATTCTTCTCTCTTTTTTTCTTGATGAGTCTGGCTAAAGACTTGTCAATTTTGTTTATCTTCTCAAAGAACCAGTTTTTAGTTTTATTAATCTTTATGATTGTTTCTTTCATTTATTTTTCATTTATTTCTGCTCAGATCTTTATGATTTCTTTCCTTCTACTAATTTTGGGGTTTTTCTGTTCTTCTTTTTCCAGTTTTTTTAGGTGTAAAGTTAGGCTCTCTATCTGATTTTTTTCGAGCTTCTTGAGATAGGATTGTATTGCTATAAACTTCCCTCTTAGAACTGCTTTTGCTAGGTTTTGAGTTGTGTTTTCATGATCATTTGCTTCTAGAAATGTTTTGGTGTCCCTTTTGATTTCTTCAGTAACCTGTTGGTTATTTAGAAATGTGTTGTTTAATCTCCGTGTGTTTGTGTTTCTTACAGTTTTTTTCTTGTAATTGATATCTAGTCTCACAGCGTTGTGGTTGGATAAGATGCTTGATACCATTTCAGTTTTCTTAAATTTACTGAGGCTTGATTTGTGACCCAAGATGTGACCCAAGACAACTCAAGAAAAAAAAAGTACAGGCCAATATCAGTGATGAACATAGATGCAAAAATCCTCAACAAAATTTTAGCAAACAGAATTCAGCAACACATCAAAAAGCTCATATACCATAATCAAGTGGGTTTTATTTCAGGAATAAACCACATCTAGCCTGGACAATGTTCCATGTGCACTTGAGAAGAAGGCGTATTCTTCTGTATTTGGATGCAATGTCCCGAAGCTGTCAATGAGATCCATCTCATCTAATGTATCATTGAAGACTTGTGTTTCCTTATTAATTTTCTGTTTTGATTATCTGTCCATTGGTATGAGTGGGATGTTAAAGTCTCCTACTATTATTGTGTTACTGTCAATTTCTCCTTTTATGTCTCTTTTATGTTTTTTAATTGCTTCTCAATTAATTTACTTTTTATATTAACATTAAAGTCATTGTTATATGTTTTCCTTATATTGATCCTATGCATGTCTATTTAAGTTAATACAGGATTTTATATATTTTGTTGCCATTACGAATAAGATCATTTATTATTATTGAATCACAAAACAATATTTAATATGTTGGGTTTTAATCAATAATTTTATTGTAATATCATTATCTATAATAGGTTTTGGTGTTCTCTCCTCAAGTATATTTTCTGGAATAAAACAATAATTTTGTCTATTCCTTTCAAATAATCCTGTCTCTTACTTCTGTCTTAATACATGGGCTATATTTTCCAGAATAATATTAAATAACAGTACAGGTGACAAGGATTATTCATTGTTCCTGTCTAAATAAGAAATGACATAGTTTTTAATCATTAAAGAGAATGGTGAATGTTGGTTTGTCCCATTATCATCTATGGCTTTCGATTCCTATGTTTCTTGCTGATTTTTAAACACTTTAAATCCTTCTCTTGAAGTACATTTCTTGAGTTGCTTTTCTATGGAAGGTACACAGAGCTAAATATGAGTACGATCCATCTCAAACATTTAGAAAACTTTAGGCTAAAAGAAGGTCCCATCACTTCATGGCAAAAAGAAGGGGAAAAAGTTGAAACAGTGACACACTTTATATTCTTGGGCTCCAAAATCACTGTGGACAGTGATGCCAGCCATGAAACTAAAAGATGCTTACTCCTTGGAAGGAAAGCCATGACAAAACCTAGACAGCATATTAAAAAGCAAAGACATCACTTTGCCAACAAAGGTAGAGCATGACATGGTTAGACAGCATCACCGGCTCAACGGACATGAGTTTGAGCAAACTCCAGGAGATAGTGAAGGACAGGGAAGCCTGGTGCGCTGAACAGCAACAGGCTACAGAGTATGTAAGAGCAGTCAAAGAATGTTTTCCAAAAGAAAAAACATTTTAGGTGACTAGTAAACTATAGTTTCTGGGGATTTCCATAGAATTTCCCATGGATGAAACCACCAAAGTAAACACTCTATTATCAAAAGCAATTAACAAGCCAAGTGCTATAAACTGCAACAAATGTTACCAAAGACCATCTCAGATGATCTCCTCTTCTGAGTAGCTTTTATCTTAATTACAATAATATAGACCTATAGTGCATGAAATTTTAGGTAAAAATTTTTATACACATACAGATCTATTTATATAGCTCTGTCTATATTTGTATCTTTCCATTTATCCAACTCCAAATTATTTTCCCAAACTGTTTTTGTACACCAAAATATTTATATAGTCATTAATAAAAAATCAGAATTTCACAAGAATGGTAATTATGAAGGAGATATTATCTTAATAAAAATGCTTTCACTAATTATCAAGGTAAGTTGTCATCCCTCCTTTTTATATATTATATGTTCAATTTCAATCAACTTACAGTTATAATTATTTCATCTACTATGTAAATACATTCCACTTTGAGATCATGTTAGACAATTGTGGCATGTTGGATTGAAGTCATGATGATCTATAATAAGACTGAACACCATTTAATGACAATTGGATTGTGAATTATAATTTACACATCACACTTACTCATTTTAAGCAGAAAAAAATAGAAAATTCAGCATGTATTTTGGTTTCCTGAAACAAATAATATGTTCTACTTTGACAACTTGTAAAATGGTTGGTATTTTAACAAATGATTCTAGCAAACAAGTGCTAAACTTAAATTTTCAAAAAAGGTGGTTATGAAAATATTATTTTAAAAAATGAATTTGTATCATTTATATTTTATTTCTATACAATTGAAAAATAAACTTTCTGACATATATATATATAAAACATATCAGTTCTACTTTCATGTCTTATAACTCATAGATCTAGGTGCATACATATACATATATACTTCACATATACAGTTGTACATATGTATATATATGCACACATATTTCACTGAATTACATTTATATTGATTCATATAAAAAAGATATATCAAAACTTTATTTTAATATGCAAAGTATAAAAAATGTACTGAAATATGCTGTTCTATTTTGCATAACAAGTATAGTGGGAAAAGAAGTTCTACTTGCAGCATTAGTATAATTTCTGAGTGATCTTGACCTTGAAATGGTTTAGTGTCTTTCATGTCAAATCTAATGTTTGAAAGTGTTCGATGACCCCAAGCAGCATTAAAGAAATGTGCTTCAGAAGTTCTATACCAAAGCCTTTCTACTAACAAACTCAACTGATGCAAGCAACTGGACCAATATTAAACCATATTTCAGACTCCTTTGGGGAAAACTAGAATCTCAGAAGTGAAATAAAATGAAAACAATTTATCTTGTTGCACTTTCAAATAATACATTGCTTAACTCAAAATGAAATCAAAATGTCTACTTCTTATTCTAACCCTACATGTTGAAGATAATGGTATACTCATGTCCTGGTTCTTGCATGGAAGAATTTTCTTTATGAGTAAGGGAATCCAAGAGGAAGGAGCTGGCTATTCTTTCAACACGGTGACAAATGAAACACAAAATAACAAACAAAAAGCATCCCAAGTGCTTAGGGGATCTCTTGCAGATCAATACATAAGCACCCATCTATTATGCCAAAATAATCACTCCATATAGCTTCTTTTATAAATAGAGAATAGAAAGAATGGGGATGCTCCTGAAGATTCATGGAAGCCAGTTTAGCATGGCCATGAAGCCCTTAGCTAATCAGCCCCTGTCCTACCCCACTTTATCTTGCTTGGCAGAAGTAGGGCAAGACAGAAGCTCTGTTGGCTGTCTAGAACTGAACCTTGTCTAGAGCTTGGGCAACCTTGATGTGTCAGAGATCAAGTGCTTTACTGCAATGGCGTCTTGGAACACTCTCCAGAGGGAAAGGATATTTTACTAGAAGAGACCAGTCTCGTTTCAGGCCAAGGAATACATAAGCTACAAATGCGATCAGACTGCAATATTTATTATCTCTAAAAATGTGTTTTGAAAATACCAGGATGCCTATAAATGCATGCTGAATGAATGAAAAAGTAAAATTTCATAATACTTTTAGTAGCCCATGTCATTGTATGATCACTCTTACTGTTAGGAAGTGAATCCTTGTAAGTAACTGAGTCCCTTCTCACTGCAACTTAATTCTATTTTCCTAAGTTCACACTGCTGTAGCAATTGAGAACAACAGATTTGCATGAGAACAATGCATATATTTGAATTTTGCTATTAATTCATGTATAATACTTTATCACAAGACTAAAACGTTAGGTAAATTCAATTCAGTAAAAATAAGTCAAACTTGTTTTAAAAATCAGAGAAACGTTTTCCTTTGTGCAGACAAACATGTGTATGAACAAATATTTTTGTTTCAATCATGTAATATAATTGCACAGTATCTCAATTAAATCACTCCAAACATATTAATTACTTTTGTAGAAAGTATTGAGAAAATTAGAAGGTTAAAAGGATTTTCCAGGAGCTTCCCTGGTGGCTCAGACAATAGCCTGCAATGCAGGAGACCCAGGTTCAATCCCTAGCTCAGGAAGATCCTCTGGAGAAGGAAATGGCAACCCCACTCTAGTATTCTTGCCTGGAGAAGCCCATGGACAGAGGAGCCTAGTGGTCTACACACTATGGGGTCGCAAAGAGTCGAACATGACTGAGTGACTAACACACACACACATCATGTACTTAAAAGAGGACCCAGGCTGGGACCCATTTCTCTAGCTGGCTAAATAGGAGGCTGCAGCCAGCCCTCACCCTGTTGTCCAAATTACAGCATTGCAAGAGTTAGAATAATCTTTGTTTTTCCCCTTCTAAATGTCCTATATCATCTTGTTAAGCTGTTTCTTTGGTGTGACTTCAAAGAAGAAGGAATTTGGTATTTATCTTAACAATTCAAAATAAATGCTACCCTCTCAATTTGTCCCAGCCTCTTCTCCTCCTTCTGTGTCCACAATTCCATTCTCTGCATTCCTGCCCTGCAAATTGCTCCATCAGTACCATTTTTCTAGATTCTATATACATGCATTAATATACAATATTTTTCTGTTTCTGACTTACTTCACTTTATATAACAGGCTCTAGGTTCATCTACCTTAGTTCAAGTGACTCAAATTTGTTCCTTTTTATGACTAATATTCTACTGTATATATGTACCACAACTTGTTTATTCATTCATGTGTGGATGGATATCTCCAATTAAATATAAAAAAATAAATAAAAAATAGATACTAGAGCCACAGTGCCTGGGTTCAAATACCAGCTCTAGAACTTATTTTATATTTAACTTTTATGTACCTAATTTCTTATTAGGTAACTTTTTAAACTTTTCTGTACCTAATTTCTTCATGTATAATTGGAGATAATGAGAGTTTTTTTTCCACAAAATTCTTAGGGAGATGAAATAATAAATTAATGGGTATAAGGTACTTAGGAACTTTTGACCCTGTATAAGTATTAGCTATTATTATTATTACTATTAAAGTCCATTGATTTTTATTTGCTTTGAGAGGCCTTTAATTTGGTATTAACAACAGAGGGCTATGCTGTACCTCTACAGTTTACAGAACAGAAAGCTTATAATTAGACACATCTTGAATATTGTCCAACTCCAAGATGGAAAGGGTCCTACAACTTGAGCAATCTCAGGGCCTCTCTATGAGAACAGAAGCCTCAGCATCCTCATTGCACAACCTTCCCATGGTCCAACTGCTCACAAGTACACAGTCCTTTATTATAGAGAAGTATATTTCTGTGTAAAGTTACAGTAAGTTCTTACTCTAGTTAAGAAATATATATTGATGACAGCTACATGTAAAAGAATGAACTTAGAACATTCTCTAACACCATACATAAAAATAAGCTCAAAATGAATTAAAGACCTAAATTTAAAGCTGCACACTATAAAACTCCTAGAGGAAAACATAGGCAGAGCACTCTTTGATATAAATCACAGCAATATCTTTTTGGATCCATCTCCTAGAGTAATGGAAATAAAAACAACAATAAACAAATGAGACCTAATTAAACTTAAAAGCCTTAGCACAGCAAAGGACATAATAGAACAAAAAGACAACTTACAACATGGAAGGAAATATTTGCAAATGATGCAACTGACAAGGAAACAATCTCCAAAATATATAAACAGCTCATACAGCTCAATAAACAAAATAATACAAAAAACCCAGTCAAAAAATGGACAGAAGATCTAAATAGACATCCTCTAAAGAAGACATACAGATGGCCAAAAGGCACATGAAAAGATGTTCAACATTGCCAATTTTAGAGAAATCAAACCTACAAGGAGGTACTATCTCACACCAGTCAGAATGGCCATCATCAAAAAATCTACAGCAATAAATGCTAGAGAGATGTGAAGAAAAGAGAACCCCCTTGCACTGTTGGTGGTAATGTAAATTGATACAGCCACTATGGAGAACAGAATGGAGGTTCCTTAAAAAAATAAAAATAGAGCTACCATATTATTCAGCAATCCCACTCCTGGGCATATATCTGGAAAAAACTATAATTTGAAAATATACATGCACTGCAATGTTCATAGCATCACCATTTACAATAGCCAAGAAATGGAAGCAACCTAAGTGTCTATTGAAAAATGGATAAAGAAGATGTGGTATATACAAACAATGGAATATTACTCAGCTGTGAAAAAAAATGAAAGGTTGCCATTTGTAGCAACATAAGTGGACCTAGAGATCATCATACTTAAATGAAGTAAGCCAGACAGAGAAAGGCAAATATCATATGATATCACTTATATGTGGAATCTAAAAATAGGAATACAAATGAATGTATTTACAAAACAGACACAAACTCAAAGACATAAAAAACAAAGCTATGGTTTCCAAAGCAGAAAGGTGGGAGAGGGATAAATACAGAGTTTGGGATTAAAATATATATAGCACCATATATAAAATAAACAACAAGGACCTAATATATAGCACAGGGAACTATACTATCTTGTAATAATCCATAATAGAAAAGAAAGTAAAAAAAATATAGTTTATATATGTGTGTGTATATAACTGAATCACTTTGATGTACATCTGAAACTAACACATCATAAATTAACTACATTTCAATAATTTTTTTTCAAAAAGAAATGAATATTGAGTCTTTCTTACAGACTGTACATTATGGGGACACTAGTATGGAGAAGATGTGACAACTGATGGACTCCAAAGAATTTAGAGTTTAGACAAAATGTTTTTTGGCTCAACCTTTAATCAACATGTTTCTTTTTTGCTTCCCCCAAATCCAGGGCAAAACCATTCCTGATCTCCAAATTCTAATGGGATATTTGTTTGCTAACTGTGACACCATCCCTTAATAATGAATGTACCAGTTCATCCTTCTACCACCTTTTAAAGACCTCAACAACAGGCCCCTGGAGTACAGCTACAGAAAAAAATTCTCTAAATGTATTAAAGTCTTGGTTGTTTTCAATTCAAGACAAAACAAAAATGTCTCATTTCTGCATTGTTCTGAACCAGTAATTGCAAACACTATTAATGGCAGTATGAGGATACGATAGTCAAGGCTGCATAGCTTTCTAAAATAAAACGTTTGGCTACAATCTAAGAAGACTGGTTGTTTTGTCACTATACAGAAATAAAGAAAAGGCTGAGATATTGTATAGCAAATAGATTCTGTTCCATATCATTTATTAGGATGGTCTTATATGAACTATTCAAAGAAAGCTTATTTATAAAAAGAAGCTCTCCAAAACCCCAATCACTTAATAGTCCAGTAATCACTAAGTAGCCATTTATTCAATTTGGTAATGGTCTGATTAAACAGTTCTCTAGTACACTAAAACCCATAGAGGTGAAATAAAACATTAGAGGCAAATGATTTTACCCAATGATGCATTTTCTATTTCTAGGTCTTCTCTTTTAAAAATAAATAGGAAGTTGGTATATTTCAGTAGAATTTACTTGCTCAGTTTTGTAAGTACCAGTTGGCCAGTGTAATATAATTCTGTATAAAGACCAGTTTTCCTCTAATTATGTTGCTTTACATTTCTGCTACAACTTAATTTCACACATGTGCATTTGTGTGAAAGATGATATATTTAAATGAAGTGAAATAGTCTATATACATGATTTTAAAGAAACTTTACAGAGATTTTGACAAGGCCCTAGTTTAAGAAAATTGAGCATGTGTACTACTTTCTTGTATTTATAGAGGCTTGTCTCCTTAAAAATAGACTATCCTTTGAAAGTCTGTTAGCAAATAACACTGGTCTCACAAATAGTCACTATTTAAGCCGCTAATAGTGCCATCTGTTGGTAGCAGTAATGCTGATTTCTTTGTTTGTTTTCTATAGCGCTGTTTTTTTCCCATCTGTCAAAATCCTTAGGTGGAAAGGAGCTTCTCCTCTACAACATGGCCATTTTCAAATCCAGATACCATATGGCGGATTCACTCTTCCTCCACGAGGCCCAGCCAGGAGTCTGGTACCTAATACATAGTCACTTTTTTTTTTTAATTAAAAAAAAAATGAGAAAGATTTTCTCATTACAGATTTAGAAGAAAACAAAGACAAGAAACCAATATATACTTTTTTTTTTCCTTCAGTCTTTCAAGATTGTTTGACCAGAAAATGCAAGTTTTGTTTCAGGTATGATAAGTGACTCTTGACATTTGACTACAAGATGGAGAAATAAGTCATTTAAAGGTTAGAGCAGCTAATAAAGCAGATTATACTAAATAGAAAAAAAAAAATAGGACTTCAGTATGACTATATAAGAGGCCAAAAACAACAAGCAAGACTTTTACAGCTGTATCTTCCAAAAGGCTATTGATTATTTCATTATTTTACATGTAATATGTGACAAGTATGTGCTTTTGTTGAAATCTATGGAATTAGAATAACAATATCTTATAAAGTATTACACATTGACTTAACACAGTAGCACAGTGAGAAGGGGCCAGAGTATACAACTTTTACATAATCAACAACCAGTCTTTTAATTATTTGTCATAGCCAATAGTATATATTAGTCAAGACAAATGTATAATATATTGGTTAAAAATTGGTATAATTTAAAGATTTTTCATTGTAAGGCTAATAACATTATATTAAAGCTGCTGAAAGGTTAACTAGGTTAAACCAAAAGGTTGAGGGAATTTACCTTTATTAATAATTTTATGAATAAATGAATAGATGGGAAAGTAGAGAATATTTTTGCCCTAAATTTTAGAGCTAAGTGAAAAGGGAAGTCACCTTGATTTAAATTTTTCTGTTTTTTTCTCTATTTTAAAACAGCTAATTTGATACTTGTTTTTATTTTATTTTTTGCCACCCTATTATACTCACCACTGGTAAAACAAACAGGACATTTTAGCTTTAATCTTCTTACTACATAACCCAAATAACTTCAGTCATGTTTGCATTAATGCTGCATTAATCATGTTGTTGCGTATTAATGAGTTTTCAGGCTATGCTAATTACTGTCATAGATTCTGCAGCAGCCCATTAAATATACAAATTACAGAATTAAAGAGCCAGAGCTCTTCATGATTAATCTCTAAATGGAGAAAAACTAATGATGTCTGTACAAAGTTTCTCTCTACTTTTGGCTGAGTGAGCCCAATGAACAATCAATTAGGCTATTTGAGGAATAAGAAACTCACGTATTACACAATTTTATGTAGATGCTTCATTATAACTGTGGACAGTGCTTTAGAGTTCATAAAAATTCGACATCCCTGTCCTAAACATGAGTTACTATGTTGTTCAATACGGAATATATTTTGGAATAAGGTAAGTTCATACTGAATCCATTTCAATGAGGATAGAAAGGATCCAAAGGGCTACATGAAACGGCATTTTAATCTAAAAGGAATCATCACACTAAAAAAATCACAAATGTAAACATACAAAAAAAGGTAGGGTTGTCACAGAGAAAACCCATAATGCTACATGAAGTCTGCAAGATATCACGGAGTAAAGATGCCCAGCATAGCAGATCAGGTGTGAAATGAAAGGCAGAACCCAGTGGAGACACATTTACATGGGTGGGTTGTTGTTGTTCGTCGCCTAGTCACGTCTGACTCTGTGACCCCATTGACTGCAGAATGTCCTGCAGAACAGGCTGTGCTGTCCTTTACCATCTCCCAGAGCTTGCTCAAAATCATGTCCTTTGAGTCAGTGATGACATCCAACCATCTCATCCTCGGCTGCCCCCTTCTCCTCCTGCCCTCAATCTTTCCAGCATCAGGATGGGTAGGTAGTCTGAATATCCAGCTGAAGACTCGGGGGAAAATATGATTTCTAATCGTGCGGGTTTGTATGGGCAAAGCACAACAAGAAGTGGGTACTCAAAACATACCAGGGACAAGTTAGAGGGACACAGGCTAAAGAAAGTAGAATAAAGACAGGGCTACAATGGAGACTTCTGGACAGACTGACAAATACAGCCATGTTTATCTCCAAATAGGCAGAATTTGGAAGGCCCAACAAGCCAGCACAACAGCCTTGTGTATAGTTAGAATCTCGAGTCCCAAGAAGAGTGCAGAGTAGACTTCAGTCTCAGAAGGTAGCCTAGTAAGAGCCAGATAGCAGCACAGGTTCTAGGGTACTGGGCAGGTTTCCAAGAACACAGAGCGAGTCAGTTACCAGCACCAAGAAGATGAGAGTGGTGAGTGTAGGTCTTGGGAAGGTGCTAGGAGGTTCTTTGTCAAAAGTGTGCACAAAGTCAAGGTCAGATTCTTCAGTAGGATTGACTTCCTGAGAATCTTAAAGCAAGAGTTTGCATCTTGCAGGTGAATTCTATACTGACCCCAGGGACTGGGGGTAGTGAACCTTAAGGGAGAGGTTACATAGCTCCAGGCCCGGCAAGAAGAGGGCCAAAGAGTATAGGAAGCAGAAAATTTGCTGAGCAATAAACTCAGAAAAACCATTCTCTGTCAAGATCAAGGGTGTTAATGTAATATACCATAATAATCTTGGCTATGAACTAGGCCAGCAATTTAGTTTTATTTGATAGAGTGAGATGATTGACCCTGACTAAAGGGGAGCAGAAGGAAAAATAACTTTCCCTGACAATGCTCTCACCTGTGACACATTCTGAGCTGAATATTCTAGAAATGTTACACTGTTTGTTTTGCATACTTCATTCATCCCCATTATACAGATAAGAAAACTGAGGCCCAGGAAAATTATCTGGTACTAGAGAAAATGCTTTTACCAAAAAGGAACTGATTTTTTTAATGTTTTTTTCTTCTCTTTAGTAAATGGTACAGTTTTGTTGAGCACTGAGTGCTCCACAACTGGTCATTCAGGGAAATACAGGATGATATAAATAGAGTGGGTGGAGAGTAAGTTCTTGTATATGTGTGTTAGGTACATATAAAGAAACACTAAGCAATTGAGGAGATGGTTGGATGGCATAACCAACTCAATGGACATGGGTTTGGGTGGACTCCGGGAGTTGGTGATGGACAGAGAGGCCTGGCGTGCTGCAATTCATGGGGTTGCAAAGAGTCAGACACGGCTGAGCGACTGAACTGACTGAACTGAAGCAATTGAGGAGAGAGAACACTGGCTGGTCATATTCATGAGCCAATTGGTGACCTGTATCTATGACACTTGTTCAGGCAAACCTATCAGCCTATGTCTCTGAAGCATTTTCAAGTGGCTATCGCAATGCCTGTAGAAGGTGTGCAAATTATATCCCAGAAGTAACCAACCATGGATTTCTTGTGGTGTTTCCCTGTTTCTGTTTCCAAAGATATATTTCTCATATGCGTTTCCCTGTTTTCCCAATTATTGACAATGTTTTGAAAACAGGAGGAGTTACCATGTTTCCCAAGGTATTTGTTTTTCCATCAGTTGCTCTCTCACTGGGCATGTAATGGAAACTCAAGCAATGCTTCTGACTTACAAACTCAAATGCAAAATTATTAGAGAAAGACCAAGATTCAGACCCAAGAGCTTAGAGACAGTGTATATACCCCCATAGACAGATGAGAGCAGGAACTTGGTATTCAAGATAAAAATCAGTTAAACACCTAAGAAAGACGTTTTTCCTGCTATTGATATAAGGGCATGATTTGTACAGAACATAAGGTCATATATTCTTATCTTACAGGGAAGCAGCACAGTAACCTCATAGCCCTACACTCATCTCCTACGTTGATGACTCCACAGCTGTAAACCAGGCTTGACTACCTTCTATAAAGAAGACCTTCTCAATATTCTAGATTTCCTTTCCCACACAAAGATAAGACATCAATCAGAGGTGCTCCACATATCTTTTAGACTGAATTGCTGATGTTCTGGGTGGTAATTTAAATAGAAACCTTTTGTCACTTTAGCAGCAATTGTATAAACACAATGTTGCCCAGGCAGTAAGTAATTAAATTGATAGAGGAAAGAAACATGACTTGAACTGGATAAAATACAAATACATCAAAATTAAAGTCAGTGTAATGAGCTGAAACCCTGCAAGTTTAGACAACAGCACATTAGCCAAAGCACAGAAACCCCTCTCAGGCAGTATCAGAGCTGACAGAAAACACAAGGACTTGGAATTCCTGCAGCAAGCGAGGAAGTTTACTGATTAGGTACTGCATACGCTAAATAGGAGAATAACTTAAAAAAAAAAAAAAAGCTAATGAACAACTCTGAGAAACAAAACAAGCAAAATTAGAAATATAACAAGATGACGAAGTGGGTGGAGGAGAACACCTTCAGATAGGAACACAAGACAAAGCAAAGCTCAGCAGAAAAAAAAAAGAAATAGAGCAATTCAAGTCAGAAACACAGAAAGAAATGCAAGTCAAGGCAGAAAAATAAGATCAAGATAAGAACATATTCAACCTAATCGCAAGTTTTAAATCAGAACAACAAACTCAGCAACAAATCTGCCAAATGCTAATGATTCAAACAAAGAGACGATAATTGAAAGTAAGAAATATACCACATCTCACCCGGTAATGTTCACAATGCCATTTCCTCTCATTATTCTTGACATGGTGACCTTCTCCTGAAGAGACACACCAAAAACTCAGTGTAATTAAGGGTGACCAGTGTAGAGAAGGGCTTTTCTTGTCTCTACAGAAGGATCCTGGATAGTAAGCCCTCATTTATCTGGCATCATCAGGGTACAAGGTGTTCTGCATACTTAGGTTTCCAGTTCGCAGGAGTTCATTATTTAAAAAAAAAAGATTCTAACTCTTGCCATAAACATTTTGTAAAACGTGTCACACATTTCCTTGTTTTCTAGAATAGGGCAAATATGCTTTAAGCTTTCTGTGATTTGACATGTTCAGCTGACCAAACATGTTTATACTGTCTTAGACTAGAATGGTATCTTCAGGAAATCTTGAGCCTTAATATCAAAATGTCTCCAGATATGTAAGAATTAAAAACAATATCTATGTTTTTTGAGGATTTTATACCATGGAATCAGGTCTTATTTAAACCAAAAACAAAGTAAAACAAAATTTGTAGAATTTGTTAGCCAGAAAGATCATTAAATGTCATTTTGACCTTAAGCAATATTTGAGCCCCTTCTATCAGCAAAAACCTTATTAGCTCCCTTCTCCCCAGTCATGGTGCTGTACGCTTTCAATCTGCCATGCTCTGCAAACAAGATGTTAGATTTCTCTAAAGTGAGAGAAAATGGGGTACACATGGAGAGAAAATGAAGAAACTATGAAGAGTAAAAAATTATTGAGGCACATTACATTCAGTTCAGTTCAGTTGCTCAGTTATGTCTGACTCTTTGCAATCCCATGGACTGCAGCATGCCAGGCTTCCCTGTCCATCACCAACTGCTGGAGCTTGCTCAAACTCATGTACATTGAGTCAGTGATGCCAGTCAGCATCACCAGCATCACATTACATTGGTAATATTTAAGTTTTAGTAGGTGAGATTCAAATATCTATTTTTGATTACACAATGGCCTTCTTGCCCAAAACCACATTTTTCAACCATATTCCAAATAGTCCAACTGTTGTTGAACTTAATGATTTTTTAAATTGATGGTTTCACCTCTTTAATCTTAAAACCATGGGAAACCAAATATCAAGACAAAGAGATGTAGAAAAATCACTGGGCTGGAAGTTTTACTACCCACAGGGACTCTACCCCTGATGTAAATAAACCACTGTGAATTTCTTGGCCTCTGTTTCCTCATCTGGGGAAAGAGGCAACGGACCAGATGGTCTCTGCCACAATTAACTGTTCGGTGTCCAGTAGACTTCATCTGAAAATGGCTTGGGTCTTTCCTCAGTATGATACAGCTGTCAATTCATCGGATACAAAAATCAAACATAGACTAATTTTGCAAATTTGGAAATTTACATTAAAAAGTGTGTTTGGGATTAACAGATACACTCTACTGTATATAAAATAAACACCAAGGAACTACTATATACCACAGGAAACTATACTCAAGAGCTTGTACTAACTGTTAATGGAAAAGAATCTTAAAAAGCATGTGTGTGTGTGTGGGTGCGTGTATATATATATATATTTATGTTTGTGTGTATGTGTGCACTGTATATCTGAAACCAATACAACATTGTAAATCAATTATACTTCAATAAAAATAAAAAATGTGTTTTGGTGTTCCTCTTTTTAAATTAAAAATGAAATTTAAGGATTACAAATACATGTCTATTTTTCAGAAGGCTTCCTCTTGAGAGACCAGCTAGCTGCTCACAGACTCACACACTTAAGGAAAGGAGTGCCTCCACGCATGTGAAACAGTTGTAGAATATCTTCTTTCCCCACATGAGTAGCTGTTGTGTCAGTCATTAGTCTCAGCATACTTATTCAATCATCAATCTGATAATAACTATATTACCCCTTTTAATATAAAAGAAAGCTGAGGCCAAGAGATTATGTCTAACAAAGAAAAGTTATTACTTTTAATTAGCCTAAAAAAAATTCTGCAAAAAATAATAATGCCATGGAACACTCATATTAAACTTGATCCATGATTATCTTACCAAATTTGGTTAAATAGTTTTACTCAAAGCTGAAACCTTTCTTACAGGCAGTATTTGTCTAATCTGTGAGGAGAGTTGTCATTTACAAAACTATTGTTTCTAGCAGACTAGATCCAAAGTCATATAGGAAATGCATTTCATGATCATGTGTTTAGCTGGAATATGTTCTGATTCTATAATGCTTGAAAAAGGTAACTCCACACATGTATGCCAATTACCATGCTAATGTTTATTAATAGCACTGCAGAGAAACAAGTGCAATAATTGTCAGATGTAACCATCTTAGTAATGGACATATGTAACCACAGAGGTAGTTTGCATTAAGAAATATTTATAATGCTTGGGTCTCTTAATGGTCTAAATTATTACTATGAACTTTCTGAGACACACTGAAGGTCATAGTGTGTGTGTGTGTGTGTGTGTGTGTGTGTATACACACACACATATATATTTTATATATATATTTATTTATTTTTCATGAACAGTGTATTTCAGGAGAAATAATGAATGATGAGGGTGAAAAAAGGGAAACATTTAGGCTATAGTTGATCCTTTATAATAGCATGAGAACTGAAATTCCCTTTTCCTAACATTGGCCAGTCTTTTCACAAAGTATTTATTGGATGAGGGAGATGCAGAGAATAGTGTTTCCTTCCAAGGAATCGTGTGGGAGAACAATCTTCTCAGCATCCGGTTAGGAAATGTCTCCTGTGAGTGAGTTTGAAAGGAAAGGTCACACTATATTGAATCATCTGTATGTATCCATTGAGATGTCTATTATTGGATCCACTTCATCTGTCGTGGCCAGCCTTGGCAATGCTTCCTCTTCTTTATCTGATTTGTTTCATGAGAAAGCACTCAGGACAGTGTTACCACCTCTATTGCTGGCGTTTATACAGAGACCTTCGAATACCCATCTGTGCTGCCTGCCACTGACAAAAGAACAAAGGTGATTCTGGAAAATTACTCAAATGATACATCATTTCTCAATCTAAAACTAAAAGGGGGAATGCAAACAAAGAATCAGTAAACCTAAAAATCAATGGGTGAAGAGTAAGTATCAAATAATTCAAATTAAATGCTGTTGCAGCAAAACTGTCAATTACCCTGCCTTCTTTTATTCATTTTGCTTTTCATTGCATGATGGTTTCTGTTTCTTTCCTTGGAGCCATTATAGAGCATCAGCATGGCAGAAGAATGGGAAAATCTGGTAACCGGATTTGCTATCTATATTGTAAGAAAAAGATGCTGATTCAGAAGTCAGTGTATTTTTAAACTTTCTATAGTTGTCAACCCAAAAGACGTAACTCAGGATGAATAACCTCAGGGACTCTGGAAACTTTGGAGAACTTCCCTGCAACCTAGAATGAGATGGGATGTTTAACGTTGGGGTCCAAAAATTTGAATAGCTCACTGGACAGTCTGATAAACTGACCATCGTGAAGAGAATATAGACAGATTTTATTAGGGCAGAGACTTTACAGTAAAACTGATTAAATACCTACCTAAGCCCAGCACTGCATGTCCTTTTTTATATAATTATTTAATCTTAGAAACAATTGTGATTTGACATTGCTTTCCCTACTTTAAAGATTAAGACACTAAAGTTTCTGGTGGTTAAATCTAAAGGTATAAAGGATGGTTTTGAATCCACGTCTTCTGCTAAAGTCCAGGGATTTTCTTATTCTAAGACAATTATCTATTTAAACAAATAATATACAGAACAATTTTGATATTATAATTGCAGAGTTACAGTGCCTTTCAAATCACTTAGCTGCTCAGACATTGACTAAATCCATTTGAAACTCCTCTTCCTATCTTTTAAAAACTTACAAACTATAGCTTTTCCAGAATCATTTCCTACTATTTTCCCACAGAAGGAGCAAACTGACCAGTAAAGGATCAATGCTTTATACAAACTGACTGGTTTGCTGTTTCTCAAACCTGCCCTTTGATTTCTCATCTTGATGCCTTTATTCATGACTATCCCTCTCCCTAGAATACCATGCTCAATTCTTTTGTCTCTTTAAAAATTCACCTGTTTACAGATTATGTCATTGTGATCTTCCTTCTGAACCACCCTTTGATCATCTTCATTGGATATAATTTGTTGTTAATAATAATAACACTTAATTGCTATCATATCTAGATATTTTATACATGAACTTCTTTCATCATCACAATGGCTCTATCAGATAAGCATGGCATTTGTCATCATCTCCACCATTTTGCACTTGATGGAAATGAAAAGCAGAGAGAATGAGAGAATTATATGAGGACAGGGACTTAGTGAGGTGGTAATGATGGAGTTTGAACCCAGAGAGTTCAATCCAGGAATTTGGACCAGAATCTCTAGAAGCCAGCTCTACAAACCACCTCTCATTCCTTTGCCTGTGATATGACACAATTTTACCTTCTTTGTTTATATATTACTTTCATTATCTTAGTTGTCTTTCTAACTCTTTGACCTGAGAAGACTGACCTTCCAAAGAAAAGAAGAAACAAATCGTCCTCTTTACTCTCATGGTTACAGCATTTTGTTTTCTTACAATGATTTATTCAGTTGCTTTATCTTATTTCCAACTCCTTTGTTTAGAGTCAGAAGAAAAAGAACATACATATGTTGTACACATGTGATGTGCATCTTATGAATATTTGTGGTCTCTATAACACTGAGGATGAGATAGTTAGATAGCATCACTGACTCAATGGACTTAAATTTGAGCAAACTCTGGGAGACAGTGGAGGACAGAGGAACTTGCCATCTGTAGTTGAAGGGGTCACAGAGAGTCTGACACAACTTGTCAAATGAACAAGCACCGGAAATAGCACTGAGCATTTGGCAAATTCTCCAGAGTTTTATGTGCGTTTGGGCTGCTTTGGGAGATGAGGCTCATGAACTGTTGCAGAGCTAGATTGAAACAAACCATCACGGATGCACCATCATGTCGAGCCCTACTGTTTATGGCCTCTACCATTTTACTTCTCTTAGTCCCTATCTTTGGTTTTCAAGGTAATCAGATTCATTGTAATATCCGAGATAAAAGGTTGATGATACAGACTACACAGTCAATTTCTTCTGTTCTCACTGAAGAAGCTGAAGTAAACATAATTTCCAATATCATTAATGTCAGTGGCCTTGCTACAACCCTACACTGTGCAATGTTGTCCTCTGCTGGGAACATTCATGATAGGACTCCACTTGGAAACCCCCTAGGGATGTTTAGCATTTAGAGCATCTTTTGCTCTCCCCTTAATTAAAGTCTGTTTTCAACTACTTATAATCCAGGAAGAGCAAAATGTCTAATCCATTTTAAAATGTTACAGACTGATTTTAAAAACTTAGGTGTATTTTCTCTCCCAGTGGGCCAAGCATTCAATTTTAACATGAAAAACATATCTTCATCCTCAAATTCCCAAAATATATATATCTGAAATTGTGCTAAATGCAACATTAAGATAAATGCAATGGTGAGGGTAGGGAGGTGAAAAAGAGTTCCAAGGTTAAAGGAGTGTAGAAAATACTCATTCTTTTACATTCACAGTCACTATCTACTTGCATATTAAATAACCTAAGAAATCATGCAACAGCATTAACAAAAGTGACAATAACAACATACATCAGGCTAATGATACACATGATGTTTTCTAAATCTATTTCAACACATTAGATCTATTCTGCATTCAGACCACTGTCCCATTAGAACAGCAGTTTGGGAAGAACCAAATTGGCTCTATTGGTTATATAGCTGTGTCAACAGAACCGTGATTTGCAAACCACTCAAATCATGCCCAAGTGGGAAGACTCAAAGTCTACCCACTTATAGGTGTAGCTGCACTTGGGGAACTGACACGAAAAAGACACAGACAGAAGTCATCAGAAATGGGATTTGTGACAGGACTCAAAATGGAGAAGCTATATTACCCAAAAGGGTTTCAAGGCTCAGGAAACCAAAATATAGAGAGCATGGTTGTTCAATTGTGACTGTGGACTGATGATCCATTCCCCCAGCTCAGGAATTAGAATTGGAAGGAGAAAGACTGGGCTCAGACATAAAAATTCAAGGCTATATTAAACATAAGCCCTTTTCCTAGGACTCAGGTATGGAAATGTAGGACAATATTTATTCCTATCTAATGCTCTAGAAGCTCATTATGTCATTAACTTAAAGGGGAATTAAATTACCACATAGGTCTATTGTTTCACATCTTAGAAAAAAATAAAAAGCTCTTCCTTTCAGGGTTTTATGTTGATTTTCATATTATTGCTTATAATATGAATGATTATCACGTATATGTCTCTCTAATTCTGAATGATGACAATCAGGAAATCGCTTTTCCTTTTTCAGTAAACTCACTGATAGCTTAATTCCTTTTTTCTTCTCCTTTTCACAGAATTGTGGATTTATGGGACACTGAATATTATGATTGATTACAATATTTGTATTATAATGAATCAGATGATTGGATCTATCAGGCTGCTTATAGGATATCTGCTCTGCATTGCATCCTGTCTTGCTCATGAACACTAATGGAGAGTTGTTTTGACTCAGAAATACTGAGAGCTATAAGTAATTAAAAGCAAAATTGCTTTCTGTGCTTTGCAACAACTTTTTGAGACTCAAATTATAATACCTAAAATATAGAGAGCTATTCATTTATAAACCAAAACAAAATATGTAGAACATAAAAGTTTTGAAAACTCATCCCATATTTTTCTATCATTTATTTTAAAAATGAAGGGAAATTATATATACTCTTTAATGCAAGAGTCATTTCACATGCAAAAATCTTTAAAATGTATTCCAATAGACATAAGCAAAAGAAATGGAGAGAAGAGGGAGGCAAATTTAGGAAACCATATTAGTTGATTAATATGGAGAAGCAATGTCTCAGGGAGGGCAAGAAATATTCACTTTAAGGAAACAAAACAGAAAACCCTGAAATTCCAATTGAATCAACTCTATTAGTTTGATAAAAAGATTCCATGGTAACTTGTATTTAAAGATTATAACTATGGTGCAGTTGGGTTCCTAGGAAACTAGTTTTGTCAAATCAATTCAAAGTTTATCTTTGAAGGAGAAATTTTTTTAAATTTAGATAAACATTATCCACCTAATGAACATGTTTTGTATACTGTACTTCTTTTATCAGCATTGAATGCAATTCAGTGTATTTGTGGCTGACAGATGACATTTTGTCCCCTCAGAAACAATTACAAACCACTGCTTGACTTGATAGTAATTAAACAAACACTGTGTCTATAAAAATTCTGAAAGAGGGGTGTAAGACATAGAAAGAAAAGTATCATAGGAAAGTGCTTATATGTGGAATCTAAAAAAAAAATGGTATAAATGAACCTATTTACCAAACAGAAACAGAGTCACAGATGGAGAAAACAAATTTATTGTTACAAAAGGAGAAAAGGTGGGCAGAGGGATAAATTGGGATGTTGGGATTGATATACACACACTACTATATATAAAAATAGATAAATAACAAGGACCTAATGTATAGCACAAGGAACTCTACCAATACTCTAGAATACCCATATGGGAAAAGAACCTAAAAAAGAATGGATATATATATATAGCTGATTCGCTTTGCTATACACCTGAAATTAACACAACATTGTAAATCAACTATACTTCAATAATTTTTTTTTTTTTAAGGAAAGCTGCTACACTGGGACAACTCAGAAGGATGGGAAGGGGAAGGAGGTGGAAGGGGGGTTCCGGATAGGGGTGACACATGGACACCCGTGGCTGATTCATGTCAATGTATGGCAAAAACTACCACAGTATTGCAAGGTAATTAGCCTCCAATTAAAATAAATAAATTAAATAAAAAAGAAATGAATGGATGGCAAGTAAAGAGCTTTGCTAAAGTGAGGTGGTGATTAAGGGTGATCACAGCCCAACAGCACATAGGTATACAACTTTAAATTATTTAGTTTATCTGCGGTTCTCTGGCCAGCAAGAGTTGTATTCTCAAAACTGTGGGTCACACCCTAATCATCAGAATAGCTGTATCTGATTCAAAGAGAGATGGGGTACTGAGAAGATGAAAATAGCAGATGTATACCATTGTCATAGTGTTACACAACAGAGGTGTGAATATGTACATCAGAGCCTGAGATTTAAGCAACTCCCTCTAAAATATACCACCTGTAGGACTTTGGGCAAGTTGCTTATCTTCTCCAAGTATCTTAGAGAAGTTATCTTAGTTACTTATCTTCTCTAAACCTATTCTACACATTTGAAGAGGGGATAAAATCAACACGTGACAGTGATCCACTTAGAAAACTTCTGGGAAGAAAACTAAGCTATTACGTTTAGCATGAGATTTCAATGATCAAGAAACTGTAGTCTATCTCCAGTGACTTGCCGCCATATTAACTCAACCCTTTTCTCTATACGTATTTAATTTCACTCTTACTATGCTTTCTGATCTCAATTACAATAAACCTATGCTGACCCAACAGTCACCTATGATCATCATCAACAAAAACATCATAAATGTTAGAGCTAAAGGGAAATCCTAGTGATTATTTAACTATAACTCTTACATGAGACAGTTAGAAAATGCACCAAAAGGGAAAAAGACTACTGTTAATGAATGACTTTTTCACTGGGCTTTCACATATATGAAAAGAATTGAACAAGACTGGCACATATTCAATGAGAGACTCATTGATCTTTTACGGAGATTAAATCATATGTATGTCTCAATATGTTAAACCTTATCAATATAAGCATAATGAATAGCATAAAAATAAAGTAAATCATTAGAATTTTTGCTTGTTGGGATTCAGCATTTACAGTCCAAAATTGATCTTAAGTTTTGAACAATGAGTTTCTGTCAAAGCTACTATTAATGGTTAGCCTTTAGGATATACATGAAAAAAATGTCCACAAACTCTAACATCCTATGCCTTTAAGGGATCATCATGCTAAAACAGCTGTGATGACAACTGTGTATCTTTGATTTGTATCAAATGATGCTCTTACATATTAGTACAATCACAAAGTCACATAGAAGAATGTTGAACAATAGCTCAAGTTGGTGATTTTGGTTGTTGCACACATAAATAAATGTATTAAAATCAGTAGGAGTTGATAAGAAATCCACTATCTACATGCTATTAAGGTCTCAACTGAACCCAAGCATTCTGAGGGAAACAAGACATCTATGCTATCTCTACAAATATAACAAATCTCATCTTAAGAAAAAATGTCCAATTAATTATGCTGCATTTTGCAGTATCAATTTTAAGTAGAAATACACAGCATCTCTAATTGAATATTAATGGTTAGAGTCTTGGACGTGTCATTCAATTGCTTTAGTTATCATACAATGCTGCACTATGTTTGCAAATTCATAATTTTCTAGTAAATCAATTAAATGTGAGGAATTTGAGGGAGATGTTTTGTATCTCTTTTTGTGTAGGTTATCTCTTCCTACACAAGATTAATTCTTTACATTCTCATCAGTTATGCAGAGCAATTGTTAAGGGTTGAATTTTATCCTCCCCCCAAATTAATATGTTGAAGTCTAACCCATAGTGTAACTTCAGAATATGGCCTCATTTGGAAATAAAGTCTTTATAGATATAATTATTTAAGATGAGCGCATACAAGAGTAGTACGTGTTCCTACTTCAATATGACAGGTGTCTCCTTACACAAAGAATGCCAGGTGGAGAAACAAACAAGCATGTAGGAAGAACATCAGCCAAAGATGAAGTCAGAGGTCATGGCAATGCATCAGAAGCCACCATCAGAAGCTTGCCAGCAAACTACCAGGAGCTAGGGAGGGGTCTGGAAAGATTTTTCCTTCACAGACTTCAGAGGAAACCACCAGTTCCAGCATCATGATCTTGGACTTCTAAACTCCAGAACTGTGAGACAATAAACTCCTGTTGTTCAAGCCATCCAGTTTGTAGTTCTTTGTTATGAGACCCCTAGCAAACTATTATAGGCATGCTGCTGCTGCTGCTGCTGCCACTAAGTCGCTTCAGTCTTGTCTGACTCTGTGCGACCCCATAGACAGCAGCCCACCAGGCTCCTCTGTCCCTGGGATTCTCCAGGCAAGAACACTGGAGTGGGTTGCCATTTCCTTCCCCGTTACAGGCATAGTTATAAGAATAAACACTAAGTTGCACCATGTATTGCCACAAGTGCCATAATATATAACGACGTATTCTACACAATAAATTTTTTAATTTAGAATGTTTACAGATTAGAGATAATGTATGTATATCATATAGCATCTGATATACATGTGCATCATGTATACATATGCATATCACATATGTACACATGTATGTATATCACATGCTATACAGTGTATATATATATATATATATATATATATACATAGATATAGCACAAAGTTTAAATAGACAAGGGATTAGTCAATTCAGAGTCATGCCAGACTCAGATGATAATATGATTATATAATTTACTTTGATTAGGACTCATTTCTATAGGATGAGTGATCCAATTGAGAAGTGAGAGAAAACTAGACTTGAGAAAAGTAATGTATAAAAACTTCAGAACTGACAAGTTTGATTTCTTAAAATTGCTGACTCTATTTTTACAAAACTCTTTGTTGGCATGTAAAATATGTTTCTTTGAACTGGGAAATTATAACCATTTGAAGATATCAGAGGATTAGACTACTGACTCAAATTTAAATAATGAGTGACTTTTGCCCTATTTATTTTACATACAGCATTTTATTCATGGTAAGAAATTATATGTTTATAGAATCAAATGGCAATCAGTTTACCAGAGCAATCTGTTTTAATCAAGCTACGTTCTCACACATGGACAAATTCTACTAATGTGGTTGCTTTACATCAATTAAAGATAAGACATTTTGGACTTAAAAAGAAAAAAGATGAATGCCTTAATATAACTTGGGAGTCAAATCCACTTATAAAACATTTATGAAACCCTTGTATAGATTCATTCTAGTTTCCTTTAAATAATTTCCCCAAAGAAACTTTTTGTATGTGATGTAGAGAAAACATGATTGTATCAGAATCAGACTGTTATACACAAATCATATGAAAAATATAATCACATATTATTACCAGACTATACATGTTTTGAAAGCTGATATTACTAATCTCTGTATCCTGGTGTTTAGGGTAATGGCTTATACTTAGTAGACTTCACAACAGATAGTGGCTCAAGTGAACCAATCAATACTTTGTATCGCTCAAAAATGCAGTATTCAGTTGAATAGAGACAAAAAATAAAAATAAACAGTTCTGGCTCAGCATCTGAAAAAGCTCCAGAACTAAAGCAAAAATCCACTATCTTTGTCTTAAGTAAAGAACCACCAGTTTTATGTAGTCATTGCAGCTATTGCTCCAACTGTGGCCCTTTTTCATGGGT
Source organism: Giraffa tippelskirchi (assembly GCF_054371585.1). Classification (NCBI taxonomy): domain Eukaryota; kingdom Metazoa; phylum Chordata; class Mammalia; order Artiodactyla; family Giraffidae; genus Giraffa; species Giraffa tippelskirchi. Next base: position 58,962,355 of record NC_137279.1, on the reverse strand, counting down.
GATGAGCTTCAATTAATTTTATCATGTGCTTCCCCGAGGCTACAGGGAGATCTCTCCACATTTGTTTTCTTTTATTTTTCCCAGCATACCAAGTCCTCTCTTTTGGCTCATCCTTTGATTTTTATTGACCTTTTTATTGACTTCTACCTGATCACTTGATGGACTTTTAATTTTTATTCAACTCTGTTGTAACGATAACATGTAGATGTTATATAACCTTATTCTCTCCCTGTTTGTGACTCAGGGCAGAATACTCTTCTTTGATGAAAGGAATGGGCATAGCATCAGTGTAGCTATGAGCCCAGAAAAATTTCAGAAAGATAACGCAAGACTGGGATGGCAAAAGGAGAAAAGAGGCAGGATACCAGAACAGCTGACGAGTTTTTTCAATATAATTAAACTTTAAATATAATATATATAGATATATACTATATAAAATGTAAATATTTTGAATGAATATTTCTTCCTCTTGCTAAACCAAAACTACAGCCTCCATATCACCCCCTCACCTTAATACAAAGTATCGCCCTCTTCATCAGAGGCACTGCTCCTATGTTTGCCCCATCTTATTATCTATAATATTATCTTATTATTTACATATCCTCTAATTCTGGATTACTCTCCCTCTTTATTCCTCTTCATCTTCTCAGCCTCAGTATTTCCTTTAATTACCAACTGCTAAGGACTGTCAGCCAAGGTCAGGAAGCAAGTGTGAGAATTCCATCTTCCCTGTTCTGTCCATTTTTGCTTAGATCAGGCTCTCAATGTGCCTGAAATTGTTCCCAGGAGTTTACACTTGCCCATGTCACCACTTTGGAACAAAATTCATCTCCCATACCCCAGATACAGGCTTTTAAAAAATCTTGAAGTTATAATGGACCCTTGAGTCACAGCTGACTCAAGGTGTTGAATTATTTTCCCTTCTATAGGAAAAAAAAGATAAAAAATTCATTTTCTTTCCTTCTAGTCCTTGGACTACATGCCTATGTATTGCTGTTAACTTACAGATTGTTCAATATGCTTGATGATAACACTAATCACAGTTAGTGTTTTACCACCTGGAAAATAGACAAAGCAAGATCCTGACTTAGAATAGACAATAGTGCTGATGTTTATTTAGCCTTCCTAAAATGTACTTCTAAATAGATTCAGCTTAGTGACTTCAAAACCTATCAGCCAGATTTTTGATAATATAATCCTGCTGTTCAGTACTTTTCCTGAGTTCTAATTTACATGAGCATTGATCTGATTGCATGTTTTACCTTAAAAAGCTCTGCAGAGTCATACCCTATCTCTTTACTATTCCCAACTTTTGGGAACATACACACAAAATTAATTAGAAGGTAATTAACACACTACGAAAAATTCAAAACCAGATTACTTCAAATAAGGGCTGCTTTAAATGTATTTCAAATAACACAGGAAGGTTATCCTAACTTGCATCAAATGTGATCAAAGACAATTTGAATTTAAGTTGAGGTTTAAAAATGATCATTTTAAAATAAGAAGATAAATTTTTCATTTTGGTGAATCAACAAATAAGTAACATGGATTTCTGTTCACCTGCTGAACCCCATTAGAATGCAGTCCCCATGAAGGCAGAGATTTTGTTTCTATTGCTTCACACAGTCATGCACATAGAAAATGCTCAATAAATGTTCTGAATAAAGTTGAGTGATTTATATGAAATATTTATATAGAGCATGTACCTTCTCAGCTTCTTAAAGTCATGGATTATGCCTTGTTTGCTTAGCCATCTTTATGTTCTAACACAGTGCCTGGTACTTTGCTGCTGTTCAGCAAATATTTGTTTTTTAAAAAGAATGAAACTTTCACTTTCCCACATGGGTGGATCTAGTCCAAAACCCTCTCTCCCACAGAGCTGTGATTTGATTTCATGTGTTCCCTTCTGTAATTATCCCTAGAAGACTTCTAAGTGAACGTGCAGTCCTGGGGAGGACAAGAGGAGCCCAGAAACAGGCTGCTTCTGACATACCATCAAAGTGACATCTGTCAGATTAGCCTACCGTCTAGATCAGGGGCCTGAAGGGATGGGGCACAGACAGGTACGTTTCAGCTGAAGGGAGGCAGACAACTGCCCCAAGGTGATCAGAATGAAGAGGGGGCCTTGGGGGAAAGCCTCTGGAAGACACACCAGCAGCTGTGGGTGGACACAATGCCTGTAGGCCCCCAAGAGAGAGGGCACTGAGTTAGGCTGTAGCACTGCCAAAGGCAGAGGACCGACTTCAAGTTTTTCCTGGGGTCGCTCTGCTTCCACCACAGACGTTTCATCAGTTAACAACATAGGTCTTTCCTCCACAGATGAAATAGAATGGGCCCCTTAGGAGGTCTATTTCTTTGCATTTTAAACTTTGCAACACACTTAAAAAGAAAAAAAAAAAACAGGGGAGAGAGCAGAGATCCCATTTTCTCAAATACAGTTATCATTCTCCATCAGTCTTCATAATTTAGCAAATAGATTCTATTACTTGGTGTGCTGGAAAAGGGAGGTGTGGGGCATGTGATGCAACTTCCTGCAACTAATTAAGATACCATTTTGAACTTGCAATATTCACACATCAATCTCAGAAGGAAACAAAAACTCTCAACATTATGCACAGGGAGCCATTAAGCTTTCCTGTATGCTTCTAGTAAACATTCCTGCTGTAGCCTTCCTGCACGAATGCTGATGGGGGTACCGCGAACTCTGCTGGCAAGGATGGTACTCTACTGAGCACCTAAGGAGTTCACAGAGGCTGGAATTTTCCCGAAAACTCCATTCGTTTGTAAGCCCTGCCATGTATACCAAGAGTCTTTCAATGTAGTCTGCCTCCTGGATGACTTCTCTGTGGAGTCCTCAGCAGCCAATCAAATGGTCTTCCTTTGGTAAAGTTTGTTAGCTACCTCCCATTTCTGGGAAAACAATTCTTTTCTTTTTTTTATTAATTTATTTATTTTAGTTGGGGACTAATTACTTTATAATATTGTGGTGGTTTTTGCCATACACTGACATGAATCAGCCATGGGTGTACATGTGTTCCCCATCCTGAATTCTTCTTAGACAAAGTACTGTAATGGTCTGCAAGTTTGTCTCCCCTACTGGAATTTTAGTTCCTTGTATTTACAGGGTCTCAGACTCTGACATACAATGTTATTTACATTATATATACATATTATATACATTATATACATATAGTGCGTTACATAATAGCTACATCATTAAAGAATACATCAAGATTATTATATATAATCCTGTCAACTACAAACTGGCACTTGCCAAGGGCATTTGCCACCTGCTTCTGTGGAGATTGAACCCTGTGCTGCTGCAGCTGTTGACCTTCAAAACGCCCTGAAGGGAGTTCAGGATGGAGAATAAGTCATCTTGTGCTCCAGGGAAACTGGTGGAACAGGTCTTCAGATAGATATTTTCAGGAACTGATTTCATGATCCCAATCCTTCCATCTCCTCATATCTAGAAAAGCACTAAATCCCTAGCAGGAAACTTTTGTAAAATAAGTGCTTGATTTCACCTTCACCAAAATCATATGTATTGACCTTTCCCCATTACATTTTTGGAGCAGTTTCTCAGAGCTATCTGAGGTGCTGTTTCCTGGGCTGCAGTCCTCATTTTAACCCCCCAAAAAACTTATTTATGCACAACTCTCATGTTGTGCATCTTTTTCTTGGTCGACAGTACCATCAGTCTCTTGTTCACATCTCATAGTATCCTGAAAATATTTATTCACCCATTGCTTCATTCACTCACTCACCACACCTCACCAATACCTACATTAGGCTAGTAAATTTTAAATGCTAGAACAGACACTGGCTTTGTCCTCAGGGGTCTGAAATCAGAAACTCTAAAAAAATAAATAAAAACAAAGGTTTGGTTGAAATGAAAAGAGGAACAAATTACCAAATTAAAATAGCCACAACACAAAAACAATATATATTTTCTCCCACTCAAAATACTAAGTACAGCTTATAATTTATTTCTTTGAACAGGTCAAGGGACTTTGAGATCTTTTTTCTCATCTGATTCTCATTTAAGTCTGGAAGAAACCAGGAGATATTATGGATTTCATTCTACAGATAAGGGGTGTAACATTCATAAAAGATGAAATGGAAATATCTCCATTAGTAGGTAATGGTAGAGCAAGGTCTCACCATATCACCTTATCAAACTGCCTTCAAAGATTATATTAGGTTTGGTAATCATTTGTCAAACCTAATACCAAGTGTTGAATTTATTCCACAATTGTAAACAGGAGACAAATAATAGATATAGATAAAATAGGTATAAGTTCAATCATATTTCTTGTCCCTTTATGTAAACAAAATTGCTAATTGGTATATAATTTATATTGCTCAGTTCTCTCCTTCTAATAAATATGGAGAGAAAAGGAATTTCATGGGACATATTTGGCACCTTAAAAGCCAAAAAAACAAAAATGAAAAACTCAACTGAGTCAACAATAACTTGCTATAACAAAAATCTTATTATAAATGAAAAAGTATCAAGATTTGATGGGAAACATATTGACAGGATGTGAAGAATGGTCTTCTGGTCCTGCTTGTCTGGTCCCAGACCATTTGCTAGTTTTGTCTAATCTGGGAGATGGGGCGGGGGGCGGGGAACGTAGGTGGGAGAACAATGATATTTATCTCTCTGAAATTGAATTTTCTCAGCTATAAACCTAGTCGATACTCCCCCTGATGATTTCCTAAGATTGTTGCTGCTGCTGCTGCTGCTAAGTCGCTTCAGTCGTGTCCGACTCTGTGTGACCCCATAGACGGCAGCCCACCAGGCTCCGCCATCCCTGGGATTCTCCAGGCAAGAACACTGGAGTGGGTTGCCATTTCCTTCTCCAGTGCATGAAAGTGAAAAGTGAAAGTGAAGTCACTCAGACGTGTCCGACTCTTAGCGACCCCATGGACTGTAGCCTAGCAGGCTCCTCTGTCCACGGGATTTTCCAAGGAAGAGTACTGGAGTGGGGTGCCATTTGTGGTTGTTGAGAGATCAGTAAAATAATACATATGGAAAGTATTTTAAAATATTTTATATTTTATGCAAATATAAGCTCTTTTAATTATTAACCTTCATCAGATCTGATTTGTTTTCCCTTTCACATGCCTATGCCAATTCTAACTTGATTTAGTCTCCACAGCTTAATTACACTCAGAAACATAAAATTTTAAATATTTAAATTTCACCTAATTTAATCTAATATTTAACCTGCATTTCCCCCCTTGAGTTTTAAACCCATTATTTCTTGAAGTGTCTTTGTTGACTAATGAGAAAAATTGGTCCCTCTCCTCTCTGTAACACCTCTTTATGCATCTATAAACAGTTTCCATGTGTCCCCTCTGTCTTCCTCCTTAAAATTGAACATCCTCAGGTCTCTCAGCCTTTTCTTAGAGGCCCCATTTTAAAATCCCTTCATCATTTTTTGTTGCTCTCTTTTGAAACCTCTGGCAAATATGTCTATGTTTTTGAAAGTGTGCTATCCCAAATGGAACATGGTACTCCTCTCAAGGGCTAAGGATTGCCAAGTGGAGCCCAATAATCACCTTATTTATTTTATCCAAGGTAATTCTGCTAATACAACACAGAGTAACAATTGCTTCTTTTCCTTATTTTTCATAACAGTATCACACTTTTTACTTTTTCTAAGATGTTAAGTAGTGTAAATTAGAACTCCTGAGGGAAAGAATTATTAAAATTAACTTACTAATCTTTCTTTTAGTCACATTACCTAGGGCAGAATTTCATAAATATTAGGTACTTAATAAACATGGAGTGGGCCAATAAACAATACTTGTATCTACAAATGGTAATACTTAAACATTTTTTGATTTGATGAAAAATATGGTCCTTTCATTTCTGAAACATACTGAAGGGTAGAAAATATGCAGTTGACTCCTATGGGATTACTTAACACAATTAGATTAAAATGGGTTAAAAAAGATTTTACTGCATTTTATTTACATAAAGCATCTCTTCATTTACATGAAATTTTCTGGAAAGTCCACCGGAAAACCAGAAACACAAACCATGAAACTAATGACCAATTAACTTAAAATCAATTACTGTATGTAATATGATAGAAGACCTTACAGAATTTAACTGTACTGTCAAACTTGCTTAATATTTGATTTCACAGTACCAAATCTAGAGAAAATATCAAAGGATTTGGCAAGGTCAGTGACTAGCATGCAGAAAGCCTTCATCTTCTATCATATCTGCTACTGTTTTGCTGAATACAAGCCAGGAAACCAATAAATAGCTCTATCAAGACTTTCTTTGGGGAGAACTAGTAAATGAGAGAAAAAAAAACATAATCTCATGCAGATGAGGAGTTTGGATTTAAAGGAATCTGTGGTAGTGATGATACCCTTTATCCTCTAAGTATTATGAACATTTTATCTGATAAGACTGGCTAAGAATCTGTTACCACAATGTTGCACAGTGAGAAAATATCAAGTGCATCAGTAACAGTGTAGCTAATCTTCCTTAGCTATTCAGATGAGAAATGACCTACAGTTTAAACACAGCCCTTTCAGGGGAGAAGAAAGAGCAAGGGATTCTTCTAGAATGAGAACCATTGCAGAATAAATGATGTCTCCTGGACTGTAGATTTTTTCTAATGGCTGACAAACATATCTTCGGTATGGATTTTCATTGAAGATATACAGAGCCAAACTAATTCAAACATCTTTCATGAAACTTGGAGACTCTCATTGGCAAAAACAAATACATATCTTTTGAAAATTTCCCAAGAAATTATGATTTTTTAGTTATCAATTATGTTTTGGAAATTTACATTATACTACAAATTTCAGGAAAGGCCTAAAAGTTATAAAATACATTTAAAAAATAATTTAGTTAGGTAGCAGGACATAGAAATATAAAAATGATAAACTCCAACCAACAGTTTTTAGCCTATCAACATTTTATACTGATAACTGTTAATATATGAAAATTTACTGGATTTTCAGACAGTTTCTTCTCCTACCTATCTGGCTAATCTTTCTTGGTTATCCATCCCTGAATGCCTTTCATCCCCCAAGGCTTATCTTTGACCCCAAGTCGTTTAACACATTTTCATGGCTCTAACTTCCATCTACATGTTGATGGCTTCTTTTTAAGAATTACAGGTTGCATTTTCAAACTCAAGCTCTCTTGAAAAAAGAAAGTCATTATACAGAGATAATGGTATGTTCTAAATTCAAGTCTAGGAATAAAGCCCAGCCTAGGGAAAATCCTTGGACATAGAGAGAGTGGGAAAACCTTCAGGAATTTCTCCTCTTCTCTCTCTGCTGCTTTCTGTTCATATGCTTTAATTCTCTCTCTCTTTTTTCCCCATCCCTGCAGCAGTACATCTCTCTCTGCTTCTCAATTAATTTATATGTTTCAATTAATTTTCATGTTTTATTCAAAAGATAAGAAAGGCTGACTAGTTATCTCTGGATTTCAATTTCAAATTCCTGTGAGATCAGTCCTGGATTAGCCCTGCTTGGGTCAAACTTTCTTTCTTGTCCTAACTAAAATTAACTGATCAGTGGACTAAGGGTCCATGATTCAAAGAATGTGACCACAGACATTTTAAGGTCAATCTGCTCCGCCCCCCCCCCCTTTTATTTTTACTTTAACTGATATTAGCATTTATTTTTTTATATTGGAGAATAGTTGATTAATAAGGTTGTGTTAATAATAATTTCACAAGTACAACAATATGTTTCAGTTTTTCATGTATCTATTCTCATTCTTTTCCCATTTAGGATGTTACATAATACTGAGCAGAGATCCCTATGCTACACAGTAGGTCCTTGCTAGTTATATATCCTAAATATAGCAGTGTATACATGTCAATCCCAGCTTCCCAATTTATCCTTCCTCCCAACCCTTTACCTCTGGTAATAGTAAATTCCTTCTCTAAGTCTATGAGTCTGTTTCTGCTTTGTAAGTTCATTTGTATCATTTTTCTTTTTCTGGCTTCCACACATAAGTGATAATACAATATTTTTGTTCCTCTGTCTGACTTCACTTAGTATGACAATCTCTAGTTCATCTAAGTTGCTGCAAATGGCATTATTTTATTCTTTTTAATGGCTGAGTAATAGTCTATTACACACACACATGTGAGCACACACACACATGCGCGCGCGCACACACACACACACACCACATCTTCTTTATTCATTCATCTGTTGATAGATATTTAAGTTTGTATTTCTGTCTTGGTTACTGTAAGCAGCGCTGGCTAATTTCTAGCCAACTATTTGAGGATTTTTAAATTATTGCTACTGATTGGTTTTGGCTATCGCACACTATTAGGCAGAAGAAAAAAAAAAAGCGGTATTGATAATGGTTAAGAATAGTTAAATGGCTTTGTTTTCCCATAAGGCCTGTGAGAGCAAGAAACTGAATTCCAGCTACATCTTCATAGTCCAATAGTGTGTCTCAGATATAACAGACATTCACAACAGCAGCAAGAGCAAAGCAAATGGATAAATTAATCACTTTGGAAAATGACAACCAGCCACTGCTAGTGCCCTTGCCTGTGATGTGGTGTTTAGAAAGCTTCCATTTCATGTATGTGGTTTAGGTGAGAATTCCTAAGTATCATCTTACAGGGGCACACAAAATGGAGATAATGTTGCATATTGGACACACAGAAAAAAAAAGAAAGTTGAAAACAGGATACTTGCTTAAAGTTTTTAGTGAAGTATTAACAGTTTTATAATTTAGGTTCTAATTTGCAGTTTTACGAAGTAAACAAGGAGAGAACAGCATCAGATGTAGGCTGTTGCTTGCTGCCTCCACTCAACACATTCTAAGTGACTGTCAAATTGATTTTGCAATCCTCAATTATATTTCTCTAATTTTTTTGACTACTGAATTTATCAGTATGAAGAAAAAATCAGTTTTAAGTAAACTATTTTTCTCAGTTAAACTTAATAACAGAGCATATTAACACCAATTATGTGAGCTATAAAAATATAGAAGTGCCACAGCATCACAGAAGAATTAGTCAACTGCCTATTCAAATAGGCATTTGCATTTTTACTGATAGATTCTTTTTTATGAAAAAATACTTGAAAACAGACAAACTACAGCATTTTATCTATAGAAATTTTTGTCCTAATATGAATAAATTCAGAAGAAATTCTATCTTACAGAGAAAAACAAGTTATTTTGTTGAAATTATAGATTCTTGCTGCCGACATAGTTAAGTAAATCTCATTTTTACTGTGCTTTATAAATATAGTAGATATCAATTTTGTCAGTTAAATTTGGAATGCCAAGCTTAAATCTAAAGTATATACTTTGTGTAAGTCTATATCTGAAGGATATGGCAACCCACATCAATATTCTTGCCTGGAGAATTCCATGGACAGAGGAGTCTGGTGGGCTATGGTCCATGGGATCGCAAAGAGTCAGACAAAATTGAGCATCTGAGCACACACACACATATCTAAAGGAGTTCAGGACCAGTACATTAAATAATAGAAAAATTTATTGATTTTTCTCAAAATAGAGTTACAGCCATTTTCCCACCACAATGTAAATCACTGGTTGCAAAAATCACCTGGAGAACTTTTCTTTCATCCATTTTTGAGGTATAATTTATATGCAATAAACAATATCTATTTAAGGGGTATGGTTCAATAAGTTATGAGAAAATCAAAACCACAATGAGAAATCACCTCGCACCTTTCAGAACACCCATAATTAAAAAGAACACAAATGATGAACGGTGAGGATATGGAGGAAAGGGAACCCTCCTATACTAGTGGTAGGAATGTGAGGTGGTACAGGCACCGTGGGAAAGAATAAAGAGGTTTTGCCAAAAAAAAAAAACCCTAAAAATAGAACTACCATATAACCCAGAAATTTCACTCCTGGATACACACCCAAAAGGAAAAAAAAAATCAAAAACCATCATTCAAAAAGATATATGCACCCCAATGCTCACAATGACATTATTTACAATGGCCAAGATATGGAAACAACCTAAATGTTCATCAACAGGTGAATGAATAAAGATTATGTACACACACACACACCTGAATACTACTCGGGGATTAAAAAATAATGAAATTTTGCTATCTTCAACAACACAGATGACTGACTTAGAGGGCATTATGCTAAGTGAAATAAGTTAGAAAAAGTAAATACTGTATGATATCACTTATATATGGAATCTAAAAAATTTAACAAACTAGTGAATATATAAAAAAAGTAGCAGCCTCATGGACGTAGACAGCACACTAGTGTTTACCAGAGGGGAGAGGCAAATAGGAAAAAAAGTTATAAGAAATATATACTTGTGAAACCCTCACTACAAGTACTATGGAACATTTCCATCATTCCCTTTTCCTCAGCCCCAGGCCAACACTGATGTCCTCTATAGATTAGTTTGCATTTAAAAAATTTTTATATAAATGGAATTATAATTAAGTACTCTCCTGCTTTCTTTACCAACATATAAATTGAGATTCCTTCCCATTGTTGAGTAGTATCCCACTGTATGGATATACCACACTTTGTTCATTTGTCCATTCACCTATGGATGGATATTTGCATTGTTTCCAGTTTTTGACTACGCTAAAATAGGGGCTATGAATATTTATGTGCACAGACTAATTCTGACTCTCAGAAGGCTCCATTTTGCTTTTGTTCAGTTACTATCCATCTCCTGTCTTTCATCACACTAATTCATTTTCTGATTCTTGAAATTTATATAAATGGATTACCAGGCTCTTGTGTTTCTAGCCTCTTTTGCTCAGTAATAGGTTATGAAATTTACTCATGTTGTGTGTGATGCAATATTTGGTTCATTTTTATTGCTATACATAGTTCATTGAATTAATATATTATAATTTATTTCCCATTATTTTGTTGAAGGAAATGTGAGTTGTTAACAGTTTTTGATTATGAAGAATAAAAGTTTCTAAGAACAACTTTGCACATGATTTTGGTACACATATATATGCATTTGTTTTGGATATCTATGTGGTAGTATATTGTTGGTCTATTTTTGTCTATGCTTATGCCAATACTATACTCCCTTACCTACTGTAGCTTTATAAATAGTCCTGATATGTCATAGTATAAATCCTCCAGCTTTGTCTTTCTTCAGTATAACCTTGGCTACTCTAAGTCCTTTTCTTTTCCATATACATTTGAGAGTCAGGTTGCCAATTTCCCCAAAATCCTGGGATTTTGCCTGGAACTACATGGATTCTACAGATAAAATTAGAAAGATTTGATATTTAATTGCATTAAGTCTTCCTATCCATGAACATGAGTATCTCATCATTTATTTAGGTTTTCTTCAATTTTTCAAGGAAACACTTTGTAGTTGTCATTGCAGAAGTCTTGCATTATTTTTTTACCAGATTTGTTTCTAAATCTTTTATATATTTTAGCGATGTTATAAGTGGCACTAATTTTTTTTCTTTTTCTGATTACTTTTTGTTATTCCATAGAAACATTTGATTTAGGAATAGTTATCTTTACACAAAATCCTTGCTAAATGTACTTATTACACTGTACAGCTTATATACTATCTTGATTCTTCCAAATGCAGTCATTATATCTGCAAACAAAGATAGTTTACTTCTTCTTTAACATTCTTAATATCTTTTTTTTTTTTTTTTGCTATATTGGTCTGGCTAGTACTTCCAATATAATACTGAATAAATGTGGTGATAGTGGACTTCCTTGTCCTATTCCTGATATCTGGGAGAAAGTATGCAATATTTTATACTAGCAGTATTTTATAAAAAAAAAATAAAGAATGTTTCATTCTTAGTTTGCTGAGAACTTTATCAAATGTATTTATTGAATCCATAGAGATAAGTTAAAAGGTTTCATCTTTATTAGGTTAATGCGATAAATCATATAGATATTTTGGTCTTATTTTCTTCCTTACATTTTTGTCTTGTCCTATTTCATTAATTTTCGTTTTTATTTTTACTACTTCCTTCTTTCAAATTTGGGGGCTTCCATTTGCTTTTTTTGGTTTCTCACTGAGTTAGAAGCTTAGATACTTGATTTCTAACTATTCCCTTTATTTACTAAAACATGCATTCAAACATTCATAGCTTAAGATTAGTCTACTACTATTTACTCCAACAAGGATAGAGTGAAAACTCTTTCTACAGAGATTCGAATTTAGGTATTATTTTAATTCTAGAACTCCTATTCTAATATAGTCCAACTCTCTGTTTAAATTCTGCATCTTTTCATTAATTTTATTTACAATACTAATCATAGCTATTTTATACATATATAATTTTCATATACAAATTTTGTGCATGTGCATATATATATCAAATATGTCTATATTACTTGAGGATATGTATTTTTTCATTTATTAGGTCCTATATTTTTGGTATTCCTGGTAATTTTGCATTGAATAGCAAACATTGTGTATTTTAGAAATGTAGAATCATGTTGATGTTATCTTCTTGCAGCAAATATTTAAACTATTCTGGCAGAAAGACAACTTTTACTCTACCAGCAGTTCAGATGAGTTGAGGGTTTACTTCCTGCTTTTGGATGACTGCTCTATTTCTCATTTGTTCCCATTGCTAGAATTTCAGCTGAACATCTGACATATTTACCAAGGGCCTTCCTCCTTGGTAGGCCCTGAACTCTAATTTTTTTGTCTTTCAAGCCAAGCTTCCTCCACCTCCTCGCCGAAGACTATGCAATATAGGAATTAGGATAAAACAAATAGAAGGAAAATGCAAAAGATAAATCAAAAGCTCACTGAAATGGTTTTTCTTATTTCTGTTAGCTTGATCCCACAAGTCCTGGCAATCCTAAACAGTACTGTCTTAATATAACCATATTATTAAAAAAATTTATCCAGCTTTTTACTTTTTCTCAGCATGAGGATTTTTTGACATGCATCACAGCTGGAGTCAGAAATCCCTTGCAATTATTTAATTATATGTTTGATGACTGATTTCGTTGCAAGCTTCCAAGCTCCCTAGGTTAGGGGCTGTGTCTGTTTTACCCAATACTCTTTCTAAAACACCAATCATAGCATCTGGCATGCATGCATGCTAAGTCACTTCTGTCCTTTCCGACTCTTTACAATCCCATGGACTGTAGCCCTCCAGACTCCTCTGTCCATGGGACTTTCCAGGCAAGAATACTCAAGTGGGTTGCCATTTCCTTCTCCATGGGATCTTCACAACCCAGGGATTGAACCCAGGTCTCCTGCACTGCTGGCAGATTCTTTACCATCTGAGCCACTGGGAAAATGGTAAAGATTCACAATACATCCAACAATGATCAAGCTCCTCCATTTAAAGGTGGAGGTAGAAAGCAGAGTCAAAAGTCTGAAAATAAATATGCAGCAAACAGAAGGGGAAGTCTAGTGAGAAATGTTTAGTTTATTTATATGTTTAAAAGAATATAATGATAACATTATTATTTAGGGACACACAGTTGAGGATTAGAAATAGCCCTTCTTTTGAAAATTATTGATAATCTTGAAGGAAGCATTTACAAGAAAGCAGTGGGAAAAAAAAATACAAGTGACAGATTAAGGAGTGATTTGTTAAAGTGAAAGTCTCTCAGTCATGTCCAACTCTTGCGACCCCATGGACTATACAATCAGTGGAATTCTTCAGTTCAGAATACTGGAGTGGGTAGCCGTTCCCTTCTTCAGGGGATCTTCCCAACCCAAGGATCGAACTCAGGTCTCCCACATTGCAGGTGTATTTTGAGCCACCAGGGAAGTCCAAGGAGTGATTGGTAGGTGAGAAAACTGACATATTGAAAGTGTCTTCTTTTTTAAGGAGCATGCTAATGAGGAAAATACAAGAAATGGACTTTGATTTATAGATATATGTTAAAATGTAAAGTAATCACTCACAATTCAGTTATGAGAGATAAAACATCTAAATCTCTAGACAGGGAAGGCAACTTAAAAATAGAACTTCATAGACTGAATAACATGAAGTGAAAAATCAGAGAGATCTGGAGTAGAGAGAGGTTATAAAAAGAATATCATCAAGATTTATGAGGTTTAAGCACATAAAATACATGCATGAGTGTAAGAGCACATAGTTCAAAATCCTGAATTCCAAAACGCCAGCCATTAAATGCATATGTAATAATGACTATAATGATATTGCGTGACGGTAATCCAAGTCTATGCCCCGACCAATAACGCTGAAGAAGCTGAAGTTGAACGGTTCTGTGAAGACCTACAAGACCTTCTAGAACTAACACCCCAAAAAGATGTCCTTTTCATTATAGGGGACTGGAATGCAAAAGTAGGAAGTCAAGAAACACCTGGCATAACAGGCAAGTTTGGCCTTGGGGTACAGAATGAAGCAGGGCAAAGGCTAATAGAGTTTTGCCATGAGAACGCACTGGTAATAGCAAACACCCTATTCCAACAACACAAGAGAAGACTCTACACGTGGACATCACCAGATGGTCAACACCGAAATCAGATTGATTATATTCTTTGCAGCCAAAGATGGAGAAGCTCTATACAGACAGCAAAAACAAGACCAGGAGCAGACTGTGGCTCAGATCATGAACTGCTTATTGCCAAATTCAGACTTAAATTGAAGAAAGTAGGGAAAACCACTAGACCATTCAGGTATGACCTAGATCAAATTCCTTATGAGTATACAGTGGAAGTGACAAATAGATTTAAGGGACTAGACCTGATAGACAGAGTGCCTGATGAACTATGGACAGAGGTTCGTGACATTGTACAGGAGACAGGGAACAAGAAAATCCCCATGGGAAAGAAATGCAAAACAGCAAAATGGCTGTCTGAGGAGGCCTTACAGATAGCTGGGAAGAGAAGAGAAGCGAAAAGCAAAGGAGAAAAGGAAAGATATTCTCATCTGAATGCAGAGTTCCAAAGAATAGCAAGGAGAGATAAGAAAGCCTTCCTCAGCGATCAGTGCAAACAAATAGAGGAAAACAACAGATTGGGAAAGACTAGAGACCTCTTCAAGAAAATTAGAGATACCAAAGGAACATTTCATGCAAAGATAGGCTCGATAAAGGACAGAAATGGCATGGACCTAACAGAAGCAGAAGATATTAAGAAGAGGTGGCAAGAATACACAGAAGAACTGTACAAAAAATATCTTCATGACCCAGATAATCACGATGGTGTGATCACTCACCTAGAGCCAGACATCCTGGAATGTGAAGTCAAGTGGGCCTTAGAAAGCATCACTACGAACAAAGCTAGTGGAGGTGATGGAATTCCAGTTGAGCTATTTCAAAGCCTCAAAGGTGATGCTGTGAAAGTGCTGCACTCGATATTGCAGCAAATTTGGAAAACTCGGCAGTGGCCACAGGACTGGAAAAGGTCAGTTTTCGTTCCAATCCCAAAGAAAGGCAATGCCAAAGAATGCTCAAACTACCGCACAATTGCACTCATCTCACATGCTAGCAAAGTAATGCTCAAAATTCTCCAAGCCAGGCTTCAGCAATATGTGAACCGTGAACTTCCAGATGTTCAAGCTGGCTTTAGAAAAGGCAGAGGAACCAGAGATCAAATTGGCCATATCCGCTGGATCATCGAAAAAGCAAGAGAGTTCCAGAAAAACATCTATTTCTGCTTTATTGACTATGCCAAAGCCTTTGACTGTGTGGATCACAATAAACTGTGGAAAATTCTGAAAGAGATGGGAATACCAGACCATCTGACCTGTCTCTTGAGAAACCTGTATGCAGGTCAGGAAGCAACAGTTAGAACTGGACATGGAACAACAGACTGGTTCCAAATAGGAAAAGGAGTACGTCAAGGCTGTATATTGTCACCCTGCTTATTTAACTTATATGCAGAGTACATCATGAGAAACGCTGGGCTGGAAGAAACACAAGCTGGAATCAATATTGCCGGGAGAAATATCAATAACCTCAGATATGCAGATGACACCACCCTTATGGCAGAAAGTGAAGAAGAACTAAAGAGCCTCTTGATGAAGGTGAAGGTGGAGAGTGAAAAAGTTGGCTTAAAGCTCAACGTTCAGAAAACTAAGATCATGGCATCTGGTCCCATCACTCCATGGGAAATAGATGGGAAAACAGTGGAAACAGTGTCAGACTTTACTTTTTTGGGCTCCAGAATTACTGCTGATGGTGACTGCAGCCATGAAATTAAAAGACGCTTACTCCTTGGAAGGAAGGTTATGGCCAACCTAGATAGCATGTTTAAAAGCAGAGACATTACTTTGCCAACAAAAGTCCGTCTAGTCAAGGCTATGGAGTTGGACGGTGAAGAAAGCTGAGCGCCGAAGAATTGATGCTTTTGAACTGTGGTGTTGGAGAAGACTCTTGAGAGTCCCTTGGACTGCAAGGAGATCCAATCAATCCATCCTAAAAGAGATCAATCCTGGGTGTTCACTGGAAGGTTTGATGTTGAAGCTGAAGCTCCAATACTTTGGCCACCTCATGCGAAGGGTTGACTCATTGGAAAAGACCCTAATGCTGGGTAGGATTGGGGGCGGGAGGAGAAGGGGACAACAGAGGATGAGATGGTTGGATGGCATCACCAACTCGATGAACATGGGTTTGGGTGGACTCCGGGAGTTGGTGATGGACAGGGAGGCCTGGCGTGCTGCAATTCATGGGGTCGCAGAGAGTCGGACACGACTAAGCGACTGAACTGAACTGAACTGATATTGTGTGCTAATCTTTTATGGTGATTTCTGCTTTGAAATCTTATAATAACCCATTTTAGAGATGAAGAAACTGAGCTGGAGAGTATAGAAACGACTGAGGCAGAGTTAAACACCAGGGTGTAGAGGAGCCAAATTTTAAATTTGAGGAATCTGACTGCAGAACCTGCAATCTACTACTACCACTGCTGCCTTCCTTCTGAACAAGAATGTCGATGTTAACACCACCATTGCCCTTGAAATAGAATTCAATCAATTTGATGCTATTGATCCATCCATAGCATTGATCACTGTTGTTTATAAGGCACTTTCAAGATTAAAGGGCTTCCCTGGTGGCTCAGACAGTAAAGCATCTTCTTGCAACGTGGGAGACCCAGGTTCAATCCCTGGATTGGGAAGATCCTCTGGAGAAGGAAATGGCAACCGACTCCAGTACTCTTGCCCAGAAAATTCCATGGACTGAGGAGCCTGGTAGGCTACAGTCCATGGGGTCACAAAGAGTCGGACACAACTGAGCAACTTCACTTTCAAGATTAAAAGTGCTTCTTATTGTACTATATATGTTTATTATGACTTCCATCCTAAACCTATCACAATAAGTTCTAATGATATGTATAAGTGTCAAAATATTCATTAACCTCAAAATTTAATAAACCTAAGGAGATCCTGTGTATAAGATATATGTAACATCCCATTTCCAATAATATCATGTGACAGATATGGTGGGTGAGAAAATGACTCTAGCTGTAATAACAGAGAAGTAACTTCACCAGCAATTAAGGATCATTAATAAGAATCTCTTTTTGCCTCTAGTACTATATAGTTTAAAAAATACTTTCTTAAACATCTTAGGCCAATAGAGACTAGACAAATTGAGTTATCACTTTAAGCTGTCAGTATTTCCAAAACGGTAGCTTTCAACATTATGTGATGTGTTCTAATGTACTGCAAATCTCATTATTAAGAAATTCTTATAGCTAAGCAATCTTTCTTATAGATTTTTCATTTTCTATCCAACTCATTTAGCTAATACTTGATTCAACATTATTGGACATCTGGTTTGGGTCTTATGACATGCAAGGCACAAATGTTATAACTGAAGAAAACAGTCATAATTTCAGTCTATTTGGGATATAGATAAGTGAACAAGAAATTGTAAAGGTGTATGATGAATGTTAAAATGAAGACTCTTGGTTTCTGTGATCATACATTGGAGAGGTCCCTAATCTAGATTTGGCATGGGATTAGGGGAAACTTTGGGGAAGCAATTTAAGGAATAGCTCAGTTGAGATTTTAATGATCTGTAGGAATTAATCATATCAAACATCCTCTTCCAAAAACACAAGAGATGACTCTACACATGGATGTCACCAGATGGTGAATACCAAAATCATACTGATTATATTTTTTGCAGCCAAAGATGGAGAAGCTCTATACAGTCAGGAAAAATAAGACCAGGAGCTGACTGTGGCTCAGATCATGAAATCCTTACTGCAAAACTGAAACTTAAATTGAAGAAAGTAAGGAAAACCACTAGATTATTCAGGTATGACCTAAATATCCCTTACGATTATACAGAGGAAGTGACAAATATATTCAAGGGATTAAATCTGATAGAGTGCCTGAAGAATTATGGATGAAAGTTCATAGCATTGTATAGGAGGAGGTGATCAAAACCATCCCTAAGAAAGGGAAATGCAAAGAGTAAAACGGTTGTCTGAGGAGGCCTTACAACTACCTGAGAAAAGACAAAGGACAAAAAACTAGCTGCTAAAGGTAGTTATCAGATATCCATCTGATGCAGAGTTCTGAAGAATAGCAAGGATAGATAAGAAAGCCGTCCTAAGTGAGCAATGCAAGGAAATGGAGGAAAACAATAGAATGGGAAAGAATAGAGATCTCTTCAAGAAAATTAGAGATACCAAAGGAACATTTCATGCAAAAATGGGCACAATAAAAGACAGAAATGGTGTGGACCTAACAGAAGCAGAAGATATTAAGAAGAGGTGGCAAGAATACAAAGATTTATTTAAAAAATGATCTTAATAACCTGGATAACCAAGAAGGTATGATCACTCACCTGGAATCAGACATCCTGGAAAATGAAGGCAAGTGGGCCTTGGGAAGCATCACTACAAACAAAGCTAATGGAGGTGATGGAATTCCAGCTGAGCTAATTCAATTCCTAAAAGATGATGCTGTGAAAGTGATGCACTCAATATGCCAGCAAATTTGGAAAACTTAGCAGTGGCCACAGGACTGGAAATGGTCAGTTTTCACTGCAATCCCAAAGAAAGGCAATGCCAAAGAATGCTCAAACTACCGCACAACTGCACTCATCTCACACGCTAGCAAAGTAATGCTCAAAATTCTCCAAGCTAGGCTTTAACAGTATGAGAACTGAGAGCTTCCAGATGTTCAAGCTGGGATTTAGGAAAGGCTGAGGAATCAGATATCAAATTGCCAACACCCGCTGGATCATCAAAAAAGCAAGAGAATTCCAGAAAAACATCTACTTCTGTTTCATTGACTATGCTAAAGCCTTTGACTTTATGATCACAACAAAGTGTGTGGATCACAACAAACTGTGGAAAAGTCTTCAAGAGATGGAAATACCAGACCACCTTACCTGTCTCCTGAGAAACCTGTAGGCAGGTCAAGAAGCAAGTTAGAACCAGATATGGAACAACAGACTGGATCAAAATTGGGAAAGTAATATGTCAAGGCTGTATATTGTCACCCTGCTTATTTAGCTTATATGCAGAGCACATCATGTGAAATGCGGGGCTGGATGAAACACAAGCTGGAATCAAGATTGCTGGCAGACATGTAAATAACTTCAGATATGCAGATGATACCACCCTTATGGCAGAAAGCAAAGAGGAACTAAAGAGCCTCTGGATGAAGGTGAAAGAGGAGAGTGAAAAAGCTGGCTTAAAACTCATCATTTAGAAAACTAGATCATGGCATCCGGTCCATCACTTCATGGCAAATAGATGGGGAGACAATGGAAACAATGACAGACTTTATTTTCTTGGGCTTCAAAATCACTGTGGATAGTGACTGCAGCCATGAAATTAAAAGAAGCTGGCTCCTTGGAAGAAAAGCTATGACCAACCTAGACAGCATATTAAAAAGCAGAGACATGACTCTGCCAACAAAGGCTGTCTAGTCAAAGCTATGGTTTTTCCAGAAATCATGTATGGATGTGAGAGTTGGATCATAAGGAAAATTGTGCACCAAATAATTGGTGTTTACAAACTGTGGTGTTGGAGAAGACTCTTGAGAGTCCCTTGGACTGGAAAGAGATCAAAACAGTCAATCCTAATGGAAATCAATGCTGAGTATTCATTGGAAGTACTGATGCTGAAGTTGAAGTTCCAATACTTTGGCCACTGGATGCCAAGAGCTGACTCACTGAAAAAGACACTGATGCTGGGAAAGATTGAAGGCAGGAGGAGAAGGGGATGACAGAGGATGAGATGGTTGTATGGCACCACCAACTCAAAGGACATGAGTCTGCACAAACTCAGGGAGATTGTGAAAGAGAGGGAAGGCAGGCATGCTGCAGTCCATGGAGTTGCAAAGAGTTGGGCACGACTGATTGACTGAACAACAACAAAGGTATTAAGCAGGTGATAAGAAAATGAAGTGCTTGCTACTAAAGAAAGGCATTTAAGGCAAAGGTATCAATATCTTCAAAGAACTAGGCCTCCAAGAGAGTGTGATATATTCAAGTAGCTGGGACTGAAAGATAGACACAGACCTGGAGAGTAACCTAGGAAGTATACAAAGAGGTGAAGCTGTGTGGTAGGAAAGTAAGCAGAAGAAATTTCATGGGGCATCTTATTAAGAAACTTATAAAAGGTTTTAAGCAAGAGGATGATAAGAAAGGTGATTAATTTGAATAAATAGTCTCTAAAGGAGTCAAAGTTTTGGCTTAGAAACCCACAACATAGACCTGGATGAGGAAGTAGCTATAGGACTAGTGCATATTTCGAAGAAATATATCCGAGTTATAATGGCTGGTGGGGGACCAATTAACAGACCATGAGGAAGGGCATGAGAAGCACTGTTCAAAGACATTTTCCAGGTGTCTGTCTCAGATACCCAGTTATATTCACTCTGTTAAACAAAGTGGTAAACCTAGAAGAAGGAACAGGCTGGGGGAAGGTTGGGTATGAAGAGACTGAGAAGCCAAGAAAGAGGCATCTACATTTGTTTTCCATTTTCTGCCTTGTTTAATGGGAGAAGCATTAAATTATTCATCTTTTTAAGCTTCTCACAAGTCCTTGTCTTTCATTTATCAAATTCTCCTATGATCCATTTTATTTGTGAGGATGACATGGCCACCATTGCCAGGATGACTTATCACCCAAATGACTAAGCAGGTATATCTTCTCCTTTTTTCCTCTTCCTGCCTTTCTTGTGAGGTTGCAATTAAAGTCAAAGAGACTCCAAAGTGAGACTGTGCCTCAGTCCAGAGAATGTACATAACTGAGTTTCCTTTCTTGAATCTCCAAACAAATACCTGAGGGATATGTTTGTGAGCTTCCTTCAACGTGTTCTTCATAATATCACTTGATATTTCCGTAGTGCAATGGAACTCTTCATGCATGATCTTGTAAACATTTCTTCAGACCACTAAAATTCAGATTTTGAAAGATCCAGAATTTTGACAATGACATTACTGGAATTCTTTCTATCTGATTGGAAATAAAGTTAATCTTTTTTTCCCCAAAATATTTTAACCTACAATTATGTATATGTATTTTTTTCAAAAAATTTAAATTGTAGTATAGTGGATTTACAGAGTTACTTTTTCTCCTGTACAGCAAAGTGTTTCAGATAAACATATAGACACATTCTTTTTTATATTCTTTTCCATTATGTTTTATCACAGAATATTGAATATAGTCCCCTATACTATATAGTAGGACCTTGTGTTTATCCATCCTTAATATAATAGTTTGCATTTGCTAACCCCAAACTTCTAATCCCCCAGCCCCCACTCCCTTGGCAACCACAAATCTGTTGTCTATGTCTATGAATCTGTTTCTGCTTTGTAGATAAATTTTCATTTGTGTCATATTTTAGATTTCACATAGAAGTGATCTCATGTAGTATTTGTCTTTCTCTTTCCGACTTATGAAGTTAATCAATATTTTATGAATGTTACATTTATCCTAACTGATATAAAATAATTTTAACTACAGATCTTTAAATATGCTTAATTTCTTCTGAGAAAACACATACAAAATTATTCATTTTATTAAATCAAATAGCAATCACCTTTATAGACACTAGTTTTGCTATCACTGCTGACCATTACGCAGAAGGCAATGGCACCCCACTCCAGTACTCTTGCCTGGAAAATTCCATGGACAGAGGAGCCTGGTAGGCTGCAGTCCATGGGGTCACTAGGAGTCCAACACGACTGAGCGACTTCACTTTCACTTTTCACTGTCACGCGTTGGAGAAGGAAATGGCAACCCACTCTAGTATTCTTGCCTGGAGAATCCCAGGGACGGGGGAGCCTGGTGGGCTGCTGTCTATGGGATCGCATAGAGTCGAACATGAATGAAGCGACTTAGCAGCTTAGCAGCTGACCATTATGATTCTTTTTCCACTGTAAGTTCCTTTCCACCCATTTAATTGGTTGAAAAGAGAACTAAAATTACTCTCTTATTGATGCTGAATGTTATTAAGAGACAGAAATGTTTTTCTTTCACAATGAAGCCTTAAAGAAGATTCCAAAATGGCCAACATATTGTAACAAAAAGACATTGGACAATTTAAGTACTATAGGTAAATTTGAGACTACTAGGCAACCTGGGAATGGGGGTGGGAAGTGTGTGTTTGAGAATATGGAATGAGTGTGCGAGAACACAGGTACAGTAGTCTATCAGGCAGCAATACATCTTTATTTGGTAATACAAGAGATGGGGAAACCAGATGCTTTAAGCTGGTTAAAAGAGCATTAGCATCTAACAAAAATAGTTTATTGCAAGGAAAAGATTATTCTGTTGTATTGACATGGTCAATGTTGGGTTGAATTTCTGGCCACTGAAGACTCTGTTGAGCAGAAAAGATTCTATTTCAATATATGTTAAGTTATCAAGCATTACTGTCTACTTTGTTGTGCTGGTTTTTCACTCTTACTTCTTTTATCTGAGCTCCTTTCCACTTATCTTTAGGCTTCCTAGCATTAAGGCAGAAGAAAGAAAAATGCTTCATTAATTATGAAATTATGTATTGATCTTTTTTAGAACCAAAGGGAGGCAAACTTTAGACCAGGAATAGGCAAACTACCAGCCTGCTGACCTTTTTTGTAAAGAAAATCTTTTTGGAACATGGCTACCCTTCTTTGTTCACATACTGTCGATGGCTGCTTTCATGCTACCATGACAGAACTGAGAAGCTGTGACAGAGATCTCTTGGCCCATACAGTCAAAATCACTGTCTGGACCTCTAGAGAAGAATTTCATAACCCTCTGCTCTAGACTGATTTGAGAGAAGTTTACAGAAAAGGAAAGGTTCTTCATGCAAAGGCAAGTTTGCAATTTCATTCATTTTGACCATCTCAGCAAAATAAAACCCCCCAAAAGGTATAAAAATTTTGATGAGAGGAAAAAGTCCTGCTGAAATGATTGTTTCATGAAATCTGAGATAAAATTCTGAAGTGAAGCAATTTACTTGAAGACCAACCTACTGTTAACTTTCCAAACACAAAGCAACATTACAGAAATGTGCTTCAAAATTAGTCACCTTAAAAATGCAAGGTTAAAACAAATGTAGTCCTCTGAAACCGGCCTTTATGATGAATACAGAAGAAAACACAGTCTTTTCCCATCTTTTAATATTATCTGAAAGCATTTCTAAGAGCTCACTGTACCTCTCTACCAAAGGTAATAAAAATGAAACAATCTTAATAGTTACTTCTATCTCTAGTTATCATGGGTTAGTTTGACTTATTTTATCCTAAGAATATGCATTTCATCCTTTTCCCTCTCAGTCAATAAAGATGAGCTCAACAGACAGTCACATCTCTTCTGATTCTGCCATGTCAGAAACACCCATGGGCTCTCATTATTGCTTGAGCTCCATTTCTTTACTTTGCTCCCAAGTTCTGCATTCTTACTCTTGCCTTTATTGTTCTATATCATTAATGCCTGCTTGTTAAACTGGTAGGCCATGTAGTTGATGCATATGTTTGCTTTTCAACAAATGATTTGGTTGAAATCTAACACCAAAGCTTAAATAAATTTGTGATTTAAATATGCCTTGAAAAGACTTGGCATTTAGTGTTTTCTTTCTTTTCTTTTAGAACTTTCTGGCAAAACTACTTGCTCCTAGACAGAGGAAAACAAATAGTGGGACACCAAGGGTATTGAAGGTCAGAATTAATATGCTTTTACTAATTAGTGTATCTGAAGAAGTTTGCCCTACTTACACCTTCACTATAACTGCTTAGAATCAGCTTTCCTTTAACGTGGTGTTTTAGTGTCTCAGTTCACTAAAAATAATACAAGAATAATAAAGCATAAATATCATATAGTAAAAATATAAAATATATGCTTTTAAAGGATATTGATTTGGGGGTTGCATTTCTCTCTTTATGAGTCAGTAATTAATTGTATTTCTGGATCCTAAAGCATTTAGTTCAGCCATTTTAGGGAAGGTAAATACTAAGAGACAAAACTGTAAGACAATCATTTGGTGTCCTTGAACAGCATTATTATGAAGAAAGTGTACAGAGTTCTCATCTGCAAGATATTCAACATCAGTAATCACATTTTTCATGAAGACAAATAAAAGGGAATTACATCCAGGTGCACATGTGTGCTTATCTCCCCAGTGGGTTGCTACAAAGATCTCCCCAAAGGCAGTTCCTGATTTCTGGGCAGGGTCACCAGTAAAGGCAGTTTAAAAGGCTGGTGTGATTGGCATCTGGATACTACAATAGTCAAACCTTCCCCCAAATGATCATGGACCTGTTTTCGCTAACAGGAAAAAAAAGTGACAAGGAGAGAGAGGGTCACCTTTGGAATGCCAATCTGAACAGTATTATAGTTTGCTATTTTTTACCAGGGTCCGTTTGGATTATTAGTGAAATTCTTTTTGTAAGTGGATTTACTCTGCAATCCTGAAAACAAGCAAAAAAATTTTTTCTCCAGAATTGCTCTGTTAACTGTTTTGGAAAGACAAAGTACTGTTAACGCCATGCAACCAGGGAAATGACTCTTTATGAGTGTGCACACTATTTTCTAGCTCTAAAATCATGATCACGAAATTATGTTGAATTTAGGTCTTCTTTAAACCCTCTGATATAACCCAAGATTTGAGTATCCATTTTATATTGAGTAATTTTCCCCATATCACGTAAGTTATTCCTAGAACTTGCCCCATAAATTCTTAAGATTAGCAGAGAAAAAGAACAAAATTATGTTAATCCTAAATTGTGAATGCGGTAGTTTGAGCACTCTTTGGCATTACTCTTCTTGGAACTGGAATGAAAACTGATCTTTTCCAGTCCTGAGTCCACTGTTGCGTTTTCCAAATTTGCTGGCATACTGAGTGCATCACTTTAAAAGCATCATCTTTTAGGATTTGAAATAGCTCAGCTTGAATTCTCTCACCTCCACTAGCTTTATTTGCATCCTAAAGTCCACTTGACTTCACACTCAACTGGACTGAATCATAGAGAAAGCAAGAGAATTCCAGAAAAACATCTATTTCTGCTTCATTGCACTAAAGCCTTTAACTGTATGGATCACAAAAAACTGTGGAAAATACTTAAAGAGAGGGGAATACCAGGTCACTTTATCTGTCTCCTGAGTAACCTATATGCAGGTCAAAAAGCAACAGTTAGAACCAGACATGGGACAATGAACTGGTTCAAATTTGGGAAAGGAGTATGTCAGTGCTGTATACTGTCACCCTGCTTATTTAAGTTACATGCAGAGTACATCATGCGAAATGCTGGACTGGATGAAACACAAGCTGGACTCAAGATTACCAGGATAGATATCAATAACTTCAGATATGCAGATGACATCAAGCAGATAGCAGAGAGCAAAGAGGAACTAAAGAGCCTTTTGATGAAGATGAAAGAGGAGAGTGAAAAAGCTGGCTTAAAACTCAACCTTCAGAACACTAAGATCATGGCATCTGGCCCCATCACTTCACGGCAAATAGATGGGGAAACAATAGAAACAATGACAGACTTTATTTTCTTGGGTTCCAAAATCACTGCAGATGGTGACTGCAGCCATGAAATCAAAAGAAGCTTGCTCCATGGAAGAAAAGATATGACAAACCCAAACAGCATATTACAAAGCAGAGAGATCATTTTGCCAACAAAAGTCCATCTAGTCAAAGATATGATTTTTCCTGTAGTCATGTAAGAATGTGAGAGTTGGACCATAAAGAAGACTGAGTGCCAAAGAATTGATGTATTCCAACTGTGGTGCAGGATAAGACTCTTGAGAATCCCTTATACTCCAGGGAGATCAAATCAGTCAATCCTAAAGGAAATCAATGCTGAGTATTCACTGGAAGGACTAATGCTGAAGCTGATGCTCCAATACTTTGGCCACCTGATGCAAAGAGCCAACTCACTGGAAAAGCCCCTGATGCTGGGAAAGATTGAGGGCAGGAGGAGAAGGGGACGACAGAGGATGAGACAGTTGGATAGCATCTTCGACTCAATGGACATGAGTTTGAGCAAACTCTGGGAGTCACTGAAGGACAGGGAAGCCTAGAATGCTGCAGTCCATGGGGTCGCAAAGAGAAGGACATGACTGAGAGACTGATCAACAACAACAACAACAAATTGTGAATATAGTGAATTATTATTAAATCTAAGTGTTTTTAATATCACAGATGCCTCAGTAATAGCTTCTATTTTGAATTTTTGAGCCTACTTAAATGTCCTATGCTTATCTATTTGGAATTTTAGAAGTTAAAGGAACTGACCATTCAGTACAAGCCTCAGGTTAACAGATGAGCATGATTAGACCCACAAAAAATAGTTTATCTAATGTCTCAACACCAGGTAGATTAATTTAACTGTTTTCAGTAACACATTAAATATCACATTTTAATATAGAAATTTCATATTACTCATGCCCCAGATATGACATTTAGGCAAACATATGTGCAGCAGCAGATGAATTAACAGAATAATGATTTTACAAATTGCAGAAGATTTTATAAAATCTCCTGTCTAACAGTAGGTATTAATAAATATTTGTTAAATGAGTAATAGCTGATAGCTAATGTTGAATGACTATAAACTTATCTATGTGGCAGACAATGTGCAAAGTTTATTTATTTAATCCTAACCTACTTGCTTGATATCAATATTGTAAGTAGCATTATGTCAATTTTAATAAAGGAAAAAGAGCCACACAGATGATTAAGTGGTTTGTCTAATTACATTTAACTAATAAATAATATGGCTTAGATCTGCAACATATCTGTTAGTCTGCTCCCAAATCCTTTATTCTTTTTTTTTTTTTTTAATAAATTTATTTATTTTAGTTGGGGGCTGATTACTTTATAATATTGTAGTAGTTTTTGCCATACATTGACATGAATCAGCCATGGGTTTACATGTGTTCCCCTTTCTGGACCCCCCTCCCACCTCCCTCCCCATCCCATCCCTCTGGGTCATCCCATTGCCCTGGCCCTGAGCATTTGTCTCATGCATAGAACATGGAATGGTGTTCTGTTTCACATATGATAATATACATGTTTCAATGCTATTCTCCAAGAACGTCCCACCCTCACCTTCTCCCTCAGAGTCCATAAGACTGTTCTATGCATCTGTGTCTCTTATTCTGTCTCGCATATAGGGTTATTGTTGCCATTTTTCAAATTCCATATATATGCATTAGTATACTGTATTGGTGTTTTTCTTTCTGGCTTGCTTCACTCTGTATTATGGGCTCCAGTTTCATCCATCTCAATAGAACCGATTCAAATGTATTTTTTTCTAATGGCTGAGTAATATCCCTTATTCTTAATTGTAAAGAAATTGGGGGGCGGTGTTTATACTATGATTCAAATGACTGATAATATACCCTTCCTAAAAATGAGACTTTTGAAAGAATATTTGTATCAGAAAGGAAAAGGACTAATGACAGATTGTAAAAAAGATTCATCTGGTTCATTTTTCAACCCCAAAGTAGACTTTGACAGAGTTCATTTATATTACTAAGCTTAATGATTTCTATATTAAGCAACATAAACATATATTCAAATATTTGAATTGATATTTGAATTGTTTTCTTTCTACCATTTGAGGTAAAAATATTTAAAGCAAATATATGGAAGAGGAGTGAGTTATATGAGAGATTCATTCATTGAACTATAGTAATAAGATAATTTATACTGAGACTTTTAACATATTACTATGACCATGAAACGCATTGTGAGTATATTTACAAATCCTGTTATTGATGGGTGAAATTTCACATTTTTCTTACATAAAATATGTATAAAAATACACATCATTGTATATTTGTGTTTGAGTTATCTGATATCTCCATTCATATTTCAGGAATCATTTTTAGTTAGAGTTTGAGATTTTGAACTGAATCAAAATAAAAGACATCTGAGTTCTTATAATTATTTACTTTTTAAATATAATTCATCATCTTAGAGATGTTGAGGATTTGCTCATTAAATTTTCCTCAGAATATAGAAATTGCATGAAATTTATAGGAACATGAGTTGAAAGCACTGTTTGACACAGAGTACTTCAGCACATTTAAAGTAATTTTGCTCAGTGTTAGAAAAATCTAGTTTTAGGAACCCTCTAGAATTAACTGACACAGAAAAAGTAATCTCACTCCCAGAAATCTTTGGGGATACAAGTAAATAAATAATGTCAATACTATTATATATTTTTGTTACTTGAAAGGGCTTCCCAGGTGGTGCTGGTGGTAAAGAATCTACCTGCCAATGCAGGAGACACGGGTTCTATCCCTAGGTCAGGAAAATCCCCTGGAGTAGGAAATGGCAACCTCCTCCAGTATTCTTGCCTAGAGAATTCCATGGACAGAGGAGCCTGGCGAGCTACAGTCCATGGGGTCGCAAAGAGTCAGACATGACTGAAGCAACTTAGCATGCACATTACTTGAAAAGCCAAAAACCAAAAGACAAATCCAACAAGTTTAGCAGTGTTGGGTAAGACCTACTACTTGGGTGATCATTACTTAGCCTTCCACCCTCATTTATTACTTTTAGATACTTCTTGTTCTGTACCTTCAAAAGAACTGTCCACGGTTGCTCACTCCCCCTCTGGCAAAGTACCAGCTTTTGAACCAGAAGACTCCAAATTCACATTTCAATTCAGCAGCTGTGGCAATTTGGGGGACCCAGTTACTGGAGCCTCATTTCCTCATAATCCAGGAAGGGGAAAATATTTTCCAGGGTTGCAGAGGGAATGAATGACAGAATGTACAAGGAAAACAAATGTGCAATGCTAGCTATACACTTACCTTTCTACATAAGAAGATACAAGTTAAAGAAAGGCTATTAAGTTGCTTTTGTAAGCTTATCTTGGCTCATTGATTGGGTTAATTTAGTTAAACCATGACCCAACTCAATACAAGTATCCAACCAAACCTGCCAGGTAAGCCAAAGGGTCAAACCAATAAATAACTTGATGGAGACCTGGTTACTTTCAAAGTTAAGACAGCCTTCAAAGCAAGCCATGCGGAGCATACAAAGGAGCAAGCAAGGCCCCAAAACGTGCCTAAATGCAGAACTCTTTACTCTCCAGGAATCACCAAAGCTCCTGGGAGTCATTCAAGCCAAAATTGTGATCTCCCTGCCTTGTCCTTCAGATAATGTGGACTCCAAACACATTTTCTGTGCAGCTGGAGGCTTTGTTACAGACAGAAGGATCCTGCTTCGTGAGGCCGGTGTTTATGGACTAACTTTTTTAAAGAGGAATTTGGAAAACTTCCCAGACGCTGCATCTGCCCCTAGCCCGTGCACCTCGGAGTCTAAGGCCGGCGAGGGAGGCAGCGCAGATGACTAAATTTATTAACGGTGGATGGGCCACTCTGTCTTTCACAGCAACAGCAGTAGGTGATCCCATCGAAAATCTGTCTGCTGGCTAGCTAGCAAATCCAAGCTGACATGCCTGCTGCAGCGCTACCCAGATGAATGGAAAGAAGGCTGATTCCTCAAAGAAACACATCACAAGCCAAAGGCGGGACCAGGAAGGCAGTTCCAGCTCCATCCGAGAGAAGTCTTTTACTTTCTACCCACAGGTTCTTTTCTAGATATCTATGTTTTCTTTTCTTTCCTTTCTTTAATCTTTAGGAATAGTAAGCAGAAGTTGAGTGTTATAGGGGAGCTCAGTGATTGAATTTCTAATACTCAGTGAGGAGCTGGATGTACTAAGCCAGTGGTTACTCTTAATATATTAATCTTAATATTTCACAGCTACAGCATAATCATGATTCATTGCAAACACACATCAGCAGCCAGCCTCACGTAAAAGCAAACTATTTACTACTTTAAGTAAAAAGAAAATGATACACAAGCTACGTTTTAGAGCTCAAATCCCATTTCAAAGTCCTCAACATGCACGATATTTGAAAGTCTAGCTATTGCTCCAAAATTACGTTCTCAGGAGTTAAATTAATATCATTCTGAGTTTATAGAAACATATATATTATACACTTGGTAAATTCTTTAAGAAATGGTAAACTATGTATTATGAATAGTTACTATTTTCTATACCTACAGTCAAATAGTGCTTCTAAAAACTGTAATTCATAGAGCAAAAGACTTCCAGACTATAATACCCGTAAAATCAGGAACTGAGAGAGACGCACGAGGTTAGTTCACACAGCGAGGGTTGGATCTTGTGTTAGATGAATTGAGAGACTGGGATTGACATATATACACTATGATACTATGTATAAAATGGATAACTAATGAAAACCTTCTGTGTAGCTCAGGGAACTTTACTCAGTTGTCTTGTAGTGACCTAAATTGTATGGCAGTCCAAAAAAGAGGGGATATATGTACACATATAGTTGATTCACTTTGCCATACAGCAGAAACTAACAAAACATTGTAAAGTAACTATACTAGAATAAAAATTAATTGACAAAAGAAAGTAGAAAAAAACAAGAAAAGGTTTATATTTTCCTTTGTTGCACTGATTTTTATTTGAAAAATATTGTATTAAAATACCATTTACATGGACAACTGAGTTTTTGGTGCCTTAAATATTGTGCCTCACTTGCCTTACTCTACTTCTGACCCACAGAAGGTAGGCTTTCTCTGAAATTACTTTTTCCCATAATGCTCTCAATAGAACACAGGGTATGAACAGTTGTTACATTTTTT
Organism: Giraffa tippelskirchi; assembly: GCF_054371585.1. Taxonomy (NCBI): domain Eukaryota; kingdom Metazoa; phylum Chordata; class Mammalia; order Artiodactyla; family Giraffidae; genus Giraffa; species Giraffa tippelskirchi. Next base: position 58,931,293 of record NC_137279.1, on the reverse strand, counting down.
AAAAAACAGTTACAGCAAATAAGTACTAGGAATAGTTAGTTAGTTAAACAAAGTTAAATAGATTTTTTACACTTCTTTTCAGAGACTGTAATAACTCAATGTGTACTAAGCACCTCCAATAGGTGGGGCATTTCTCAAACTCATTTGCCACAGAACTCTTTTCCACAAAGGAAGTGAATAATACTCTGAGGAACACATTCTGGTAAATAGCATCCAAGAATCATGTCCACAACATACTTTGATTCAATAAGGCTGCCTTCCCACATCATTTTCTTTCTTTTTTTTCCTCCACTTACCCCTCTTTTTTACCCAGAATGCTAAAAAGAAAAGTATGTTGACACAATCAAGCTAAATTATAAAAAGACTACATTAGCATCTCTATAAACAGGCATAGTAAAAACTCATTGAAAAGGAGTATTAGAATAATAGAAAATACTTTGGGGCTTAGTGCCTCATAAGAAAAGTGACATCAAGCACACTTACCTGTGAAGTCTGTATTGACTGGGTGAGTGGAGCTGGGGAACTTATAATATCCATGTCCTGTGAAGCGAGTCCCTTTCGTCACCGTGGCCCTTGGAGCTGGTAGAGATGGCTCTCTCCTTTCCAGTTGATACACAGGAGAAGGTCCATTCTGCTCTTCAGGTGCCAGCCACCTAAGATGCATGGTTGTGCTGTTGATTCCTTCAACCAGAGGTGGCCTCAGTTGGGCTGGTGCTAAATATTAGAAAACCCTTGTTACTGTCAAGAACTTGGCTTCCATATCTAGACACTGATATGTACATATATGTTCACATGCCCTTGTGTACATCATACTCCAAATCAATTATGGTCTCAAGGATTTCTACGGTTCAAGGAACTGAAAACAAAAGATATGATTTGTATTAAAGGCAACTAAAGAAAATTTAGATGACTAACAAATACTCTTATTAAACAGAGTTTTTTCTTGTATTTTTATCTATTTTTTCTTGCTACCTAACAGACACTATATACAGACACTATACACAGACACTATATATAACAGACACTGGCTGCCCCACCCAGATTCCCTTTCCCAAGCGGGTGCTTCAGTGCTCCATCTTCTGTGCTTGGTCTCTAGTGGCTCATGGCTGCTCCATTTTTTCAGAGAATTACCCTGCCTGAGTGGAAGCTACAGGATCCCTTGTGAATCCTGCAGCCAGTGACTACCAGCTAATGTCTACCGATCACAAAGGGCAGAGTCCCTTGTCTTAATGTGGTATCAAGTCAGGGCTGCGATTCACAGAAGCCAAATAGGCAAAGGAAATGTTTGAAATGGGCTAGTTAGGGAGACGAGGGAAAGTGTGGGGACTGAGAAAAACCAGGTGAGGGTGAATGGTCACCAATTCATGCCAGCCAATGGATGACTCAGGAATGATGACCCAATGTCGCCAAATCTTTTAGTTTGTTTTTTTAAAAGTCATTTTTTGTGTAATTTTCTGATTTTTTTAAAGCTTAGAAACTGGTCTAAATTAAACAAATAAGCAAAAGCTGCTCTGATAACAAAACAAAGCATCCACATGGAAGAAATAAGCCTGAGAGCTCAGGGGGTTGCAAACTCTTCTCTGGGCACCACAGACTTTGGGCAGCCTCAAGGGTCCTAAAAAGACCACACAGCCACTAGCTGGAGCCTGAGCCTTGGGCAGTCAGTACCCTGTGCTCACACGCATGCTGGGGCCACAGCATGATCTGAGGTTCAGGGACACTGGAAATTCTGTGGAGCCTCCTGGCAAATCCTCAGAGGGACAGATCTAAGACTTCCCCTAAAACCTACTGGAAATGGATCAGATTAACAACCAAGTTGTTGAAAATGAAGGCCCATTTTGACTTTTATTTTCTTAAAGAGTCTGTAGGATGAGATTAATATCCACTGTGAGTGTGTCAGCTGGATTTGAGGGGTGAAAGTGAATTAAAAAAATCACATGTCATAATCACCAAGCTTATTTACTAAGGACCCAAAACTAAAGCTGTGGACTTTAGTTTACACTTGTATTAACACAGCCTTGTATAGGCACAAAGTCTTTGTCTGTTTCAATAAATGTGAATGAAAATGATGTGAATAAAATCGAATACCCTTAAACCAAGAAAACAAATTTACCTTAAATCAACTTAGAACAATTACCATGTTACTTTCTAGAAAGCTTGGCCAGCTTTCTAAAGAGAAACAATTAATTGTGATTCTATTTTCACTTTTAGTAAAGAGGAAAGTGTGCCGAGCAAAAAGTTTAACAACTTAGATAATTAACAATTTTGTTCATCTTCTGCCACTGTGAACTATGTGGTATTTTTATTCTTATATAAATCTTATGCATGATTTCCTTTACTATTCTTTGCCAAAAATGAGCTAAATGGTGGGCTCTCAAAGATTTCATTCTATATGCTATGATTTCTCTTGAAAATAATCTAAAACAAAACAAAAAGCTAAGCCATGCAGAAATTTCTTCTCTCACTAAGCTCATCTTCAGAGTTTGGAGTTCTATCTTTCTATTAAATTTTTAGCAAGCCATCGCTGGCTATAAGCTTAACTGGGAGGAAGGACTGTCAAAGATTTCTGAGTTTTGGGCTCAGGGAAGCAATGAAGGACCAATTAAATATTTTTATATTGTCTAAATTTTGCTACTTAGAAGCACAGAAGAGGAATTTTGAGTATTTCTGCTACGTTTTCTGTATTCCACTTAAGATTCCCTAATGATCTAGGATACAAAGACTTGAACTTTTTAGTTTGAAAAATATCATCTATTTCAGAGATGTTCAATTGAACTTTCTCAGTGAAAATATTCTCGATTTGTACTGTCTAATACAATAAGCACTAGCCGTATATGATTACTGAACACTTGACATGTGTCTATTGAAACTAAGGGCTTGAACTTTTAATTTTATTAATTTTAAATTTAAATAGTAATATATATAGCTATCATGCTGGACAGTAAAGACTTAGCAAATCACAAATTATATATATTTGATGTGTTGAGAATAGAAATTCCATTTTAACTATTTCATGAAATTATGAATAAACCTCCTATACTTCTTAATAGCAGAAGAATATTATTATTTCTTTTTATTTTAAAATTTAAAAAAATTTTTATTGGCGTATAGTTGATTTACAATGTTGTGTTAGTTTCTCCTGTACAGTAAAGTGAATTAGTTATACATAAACATACATCCACTCTTTTTTTAAGATTCTTTTCCCATATAGGGGCTTCCCTAGTGGCTCATAGTAAAGAATCTGCCTGCAATGCAGGAGATCTGGGTTCGATCCCTGTGTCAGGAAGATCCCCTGGAGAACAGAATGACACCCTACTCCAGTATTATTGCCTGGAGAATGCCATGGACAGAAGAGCCTGGTGGGCTACAGCCCATGGGGTAGCAAAGAGTTGGACATGACTGAGTGACTAACACTTTCACTTTTACTTTCCCATATAGGTCATTACGTTGTATTGAGAAGAGTTCCCTATGCTGTATAGTAGGCCTTGTTAGTTATCTGTTTTATGTATAGTTGGGGATATATATCAACCCCAATCCCCCAAGTATCCCTCCCCCTTTCCCCCAATGTTTATTGCAGCACCATTTACAATAGCCAGGACATGGAAGCAATCTAAACATCATCAAAAGAGAAATGAAAAAACAAGATGCAGTACATATAAAACAATGAAACCACGCCATTTGCAGCAATGTGAATGCACCTAGAGGATTGTCATACTGATTCAAGGAAGTCAGAGAAAGACAAATATCCTATGACAGCGCTTATATGTAGAATCCAAAAAATATGTTACAAATGAAATTATTTACAGAGTCACAGATGTAGAAAACAAACTTATTCTTATTTAAAAGCAGCTGCATTCTCAAGGTCCCACTTGTTTGACATTTGATACTGTTTTACTTTACTCCAATCACCCAGCTGGAAGGAGATAATGAAGCTTTGTACCATTATTTTATTCAAAACCCTTACCCCAATGATACATCATCCATAATCACTTCTTAATCAAGAATATAATTTCAGAATCAAACAAAGCAAAAGGAATGCCAACAACTCAGTTGTTTTATTTTTTTTGTGGAGGGGATGTTTGTTTTAATATCTACTAAAATTGAGAGCATGCAATTTTAAAAATATGACAAAATGATTGTAATCAATAAGGACAATTCTGCATTAAGAATCCACTAAAATTAATGTCGACTATTTAAACTCTAACAAGTAGGCAAGCATCTCTTCTAGATTCACAGGAGAATTATTCTACTGGGCAATGACAATATTCTTAGGAGGTCAACTACAGAGGAGTAGACCTAGAATGCGTGTGTGTGTGTGTGTGTGTGTGTGTGTGTGTGTGTGTGTGTATTTTATTCACTTGTTAAAAAATAAATAACACCTCTCAGCTGTCTTTTATAGTTTCACTTGGAGTCTACCAGGCCACTGGAAAGGATGAGCATTTCGTCATTATCTTCAGAGTTCCCTTATTACTAGAGAGGGAATTTCAATCAACTAAATGAGACTGGTCTCATTCACAAGTATTAACAGAATGTTAATAAGATAAATAGATACTCCTGAACTATTAAACACATGCATACAAACTTAGACTCACTAAGAGACCAGGGAATAGAAGATTAAATCTCGGATCACCAAAGTGGATGGATTATAGGTATACATTTGCTTATCACAAAGCAATAAATTAAGAGACATTATGGGATTATAGAAAAGTCATTGGAACCTTCTAGAGATTATAATTTTCACTTTTTTCAATCCAATTCTGCCTGATTTTAGAAAAACATTTCAAAATGATGTGCCTCAGGTTTCCCTCAGACAATATAAGAATAAATTTTCAGTGAGACACTTTGAAAATAAAAGTTTTTAAAAACAATATAATCATGTTAGGTTTTATAAAGCAAATTTCTATATAAACACAAGGCACTATTATAACTAGCCAATAAAGTATCTTTCATATTACATATTATAAAATGATTCAATTCATTCACATTCAGAATCTATCTGTATTTACTTAGAAAATCCTCTTATAAACTTCAATATCCATCATTTCAAAGAATAACAAAATACAAATTCTGTTTCCACTTGGAATAAAATTACAATGCTCTTGTATTTTTTGCATCAGCTCTGTAATCCAATTTCTAGTCTCACTCTTCTACTTATAAACATTCTTTTACAAAACACTCTGTAATATATATTCTTTTTTATGCAGCCTTTATTACTTTATAATCTGATTAATAGCATATCATAATGCATAAATTTACACTTGCAAAATTTATGTAGTGTGGAGTTTGAGCATCTTAGGGTAAGAACTGAAGACTAAATGAGCAGAAGCTCTTGCTGATGACAGCTCTTTAAAATCGAATCCATGTTTTCAAGGAAGAGTTTGTTCTCTATGAAGACTGCATGGCTGTGTCAACATCTTCAAGCATCCTCAATTACTAGGAAGATGGCAATCTAGGAATAAAAGCCTTTCCTCATTTCCGGGGTGTAAGGGGAACACTAATATATGACATCCTCAGGCATCTTGTCAGTGAAAAATGATTCTGACTTTTTCTCAGAGATGCAAACCGTCACAGGAAATGTGGTTTGCCAAACACTGCTAGCCACAAACACCTGTGAAAAAGGGCACTGGGACCAGGACTCAGACATGATATCCAGGTTGATCATGAAGCCATGATTTCCCAGTTAGCAAGCACTCTCCAGTCAGGCTCAGAAGAGGAAAGGATTCTCCTCCTGACTTTCCGAGATCTCCCAGCACTCAGATAGACCTTGTTGACTGGTCTATTCTCTGGCTGAGGAAAGAACACAGCACCAATTTTCCCATTCCCTTCTTTGTTTACTAGTCTCCTTCAAGAGAGAAGTTGTATAGTGGAACTGATCTGGAAAGGATAAAACTTAGTTTCTAGGCTGGTCCTTTAAGACCCTACTTATGGAACATTGGCTAATCCATTATTTGGTCTCTCTGTCAAGTATTTTGTGCATTCATTTTTTGGAAAAAAAAGTTTATTGAAGTTTAGTTGATCTACAATATTATACAAGTTACAGGTGTACAACAGAGTGATTCACAATTTTTAGAGGCTATACTCCATTTACAGTTATAAGATATTGGCTATGTTGCCTGTTTTGTACAATATATCCTGGTAGCTTATTTTATACATAATAGTTTGGACCTCTCAATCTCCTACCCCTATGATATAACTTCTCTCTTCCATCTTCCTGCTTGTAACCACTAGCTTGTTCTCTGTATCTGTGTGGCTGCTTTTTGGGTTACATTCATTAGTTTGTTGTATTTTTTTTTAGATTCCATATATAAGTGATACAATATTGTCTTAATTCACTTAACAAATGCCTTCCAAGTCCATCCATGTTGTCTCATTGGCAAAATTTCATTCTTTTTAATGGCTGAATAGTATTCCACCAGGTATATGTAGGTCCATCTAGTCAAAGCTACGGTTTTTCCAGAAGTCATATACGGATGTGAGAGTTGGACTATAAAGAAAGCTGAGCACCAAAGAATTGATGCTTTTGAACTGTGGTGCTGGAGAAGACTCTTGAAAGTCTCTTGGACTGCAAGGAGATCCAATCAGTCAATTCTAAAGGAAATCAGCCCTGAATATTCTTTGGAAGGACTGATGCTGAAGCTGAAACTCCATACTTTGGCCACCTGATGCAAAAAACTGACTCACGGAAATGACCCTGATGCTGGGAAAGATTGAAGGCAGGAGAAGGGGATGACAGAGGATGAGATGGTTGGATGGCATCAACGACTCAATGGACCTGAGTTTGAGCAGGCTCCAGGAGTTGGTGATGAACAAGGAAGCCTGGCATGCTGCGTTCCATGGGGTCACAGAGAGTCAGACACGACTGAGTGACTGAACTGAACTGATATGTACTACATCTTCTTTATGCATTTATTTGTTGATGGATGCTTAGGTTGCTTTCATATTTTGTCAATTATAAATAATGCTGTTATGAACATTGGGGTACATGAGTCTTTTCAACTTAGTGCTTCTGTTTATTTCAGATATGTACTCAGGGGTAGAATTGCTGGCTAGTATCTCATTTATTGAAGAGCATGACAGACCCAATTATACCTATGATCTCTTCCAGTTAGAAAATTCTGGCTGAACATTTGCAAGTAGTGCTTCTCAGGAGTAAATCATGAAGGGGTGTTGGACATACAGGTCCCTCATCCCTCCAGGAACCCAGCCAACTTACCCCTGCAACTCTAAGTTACCTTGTTCTTTAACATGGCACACAAACATTATGATTTTTCTATGTGTTTTACGACATAAAGAAAGTCCAGAAAGCGTTGGTTTTCAAGAATTTAAGGCGAATCACCTTCTTGGTGAATATATACTACCTTAACAAGCTGTCATACTGGTGATCCTCAATAATTTGCACACAACTTGCATCCTACACGTAAAGCGGGTGAGTATCCATGATTTCTGAACTGCACATAACAGCAGCGATGACAACAAGCATTGTTCCCTAAAGTCCCCCATTAATAAAAGGTAGTTGCTTGGACTGTAATTATGGCATCCTTCCTACCCAAACTTGAAGCTTTTATAGGGCTTATGCAATTAACTACTTAAATGCATCGTAACACTTGCTTCTCTGACAGCAAAGTATTGATTTTTTAATCATTTTCAAGTCTCCTCTAGCACAAATAAATGTACTACAGTTACAGTTAATGCACTGTGTACATGCATTAAACGTTAGTGTGACAGAATTTATTATTTTGTGATATATAGAACTGAAGTCAGGCTTCTCAGAAAGTGGCATCATGGATCCAACATCAGCATGGAAACTACCGTTGTCCTTGATACTCCAAATTCTCTAACTTTGAAAAGCTAGAGATCTTACTTAGGCTTAAAATAAAGGAGGGGGTACTGAGTATAAATCTTTCCTAGGTGTCCGTGTAGGAGAAAATTAACAGTAGTCCACCAGAGAAGATAACAGCTTACTTTCCCCTAAAGGAGTCACCATAGGTGCATGGTAACTTTGTTCATATGAATTTCAGTGTAGATTTTCCCTTGCATTTATTTAGGACATATCAAAATATTTTGCATACAATAGTCGATTTCAATTCTTACACATTTTAATTGTGCTGTTTTAATGCCTCACTGTGGTTAATACATCAGAAAACTGAAACAGTGTTTCACAAAGTGTGATTTCCACATGCCATTTCTGCTGTGCCAGAAAGGTCAACAGAGGTCTCATGAAAGTCACTTATCTAAATACAGACCTGGCAACAAAGGTCATTACACAGTGTATCAACAAGCCTTTTCCTTGGGCACAGCACACATTCAACATTAAAGTTGGTGAGTAAAAAGCAGTTAATTTTGTTTTGTTAGAAATAATATCATTTTAGTTTTAGCATCTAAGACAGATGCCAGCATTTCACTCTGAACAGATGGTAATTCCATCTAATAGTGCATGTCTGTATTAGTAAGGTCTGTTGTGTATACAAACAGTAATAAACAGTAGGTAAGGATCAAAATAAATTTTAATTGTTGACATTAAATTCTGGCAGCCACAGTTCTAAGGCTGCAATATTCCTTTTTCAAGTCTGTCAGATTTACTAATGCTACACAAGCTTTGTCCAAAGCTGCCAGATCCTAGTTTCCATAAAAAGATATTGCATCCTCCCAGCTCCTGGTCTGCACCAGGGTTGCCTGTTTTCCTACACTGAAATAATCATTCAGGGATAACATGAGATTGGTACTACCACTGATGCGATGCTCTTGCAGGATTTTTTTAGAATGCTCCCAGAGGACTGAACCTTTAATTAAGAGGTTGCTTTTTAAAATGTTGTATCCAATTGTTACACTGTGGGTTCCAGTGTTATCACAGCCACTTTCCTATCCTGCTAAGTAAAGGTCTCTCATTCAATTCCATCTATTCTTGTTGCAAATCTGGGCATTCCTGAACTTCTATGAGACTGACATCATCCCTTTCATTTGATTTGCTTTGCCAGAATCTGAAGGATTTCCCTAACAATCTCAGCTCTCATCGGCTGAACTCTTCTGTAGGTTTTACTGTGGATCAAGCCTGCCAACAAGCACCGATTTGGTTCTCATAACGTCTCCAACGATCTGGTATTACAAGTAGTAGCTGCTATTTATTTTGGGAAGCTGCCACGTCAAAAAAAAAAATCATTATAAAAAACCCCAGTTTGGCATTCAACTGACTGTTCAATAACAAACATGCTTTGCAATCAAATTTCTTTAAAAAAAAATGGATGTATTTTTTTGAATCATGAAAAATATATTGCTTCCACCATATGGGACAACCAACGACTCACCAACCGATTTCAGATGCAGCATATTGAGCTGACCATATGTTACAGTGCTGTTGAATGGCTGAGTGATTCATGCCCGTCACATTCTAGTATATCAATTAAAGCTCCTTGAAGTCTGCATGATTTGTGTCTCTGTTATTAAACCCTGCTAATTCATCCCACTTACACATCTGTTATAAATCTCTAGGAGTGCTGCATGATTCATGGCAATCTGTGAGCATGCTACAGCAAATTCTTCTCCTTGTAATTAACAGTAAATTGTTTTACTGCCATGCAATGAATTTTTCAGTTATATTGCAAATGAACTCCTAAATGTGCGGTTCTTTCCTAAGAACTGACTTATATCATTAGGCAATTAAAAAGTATTGCTTTGAACCAAAAGCTTTTAATCAAGAGAAATACAACTTCAACATTGCTTGAGAGCCATGGAAATTTGACATGGTGGTTAGAAGTGCAAAATAATTTCTGTTGTTGAAAAAGCAAAACAAACAAACAAAACCAGCCCTTCTGCGTACTCTCAGGATTTCCCTGATGCTAAGACGTGAGAACGGCTGCCTGGAAATACTGGGTGAGACAAGTTTGCACAGATACTGTTTATCTTAGAAGTGACTTAAGTCAGCTGTCATTACCAAATTTCTCAGATTGCCTTACACTTCTCTAATTGTAAAACAGAGCCTTTATTCTTGAAATAAATAATTGGATAATTAGCCAAGTTGAATCAGCAGAGGATTTCACTGCTGTTCAAGTGTTCTTGTCAAAGGTGAAGCAAATTCATTTCAGCTCGCCTCTGCAGCTCTTCGAAGAGGCTTTGATTTTTTTCCCCCCACTTTCTTGGCAGCAGCCTGAGATTCATGAGTCCATACATCAAGTTGGTAGTTTAACAACAAATGGAATTAAATTCAAAGAAGGGAAACTAATTGAAGGACAGCAACAAAAGTGTTTGGTAATGTGCTTTTTAATATGGCGTGCCACATTTGCATGATAATTTTTCCTTTTTAGCATGGAGCAGAAAGTAACTAGCTTAATGAGGGATTATTCAAGACAGGAATGAACAAAATGCATTCATAACTAAGAACAAAGATTGTATTATGAAACAAAAACAGGCAACCTCAGAGAAGTAACTGGATGATTGGTTTATGCATTATGAATAAAAAGATAGAAAAATATTTATATTAGTATTCACTAATGACTATATATACAAGATTGTTGTAATTAAAATTATAAATTAACATATTAAGAGTGCTTGTTTAATCACTCTGGGTCCTATTTACAATGAAAAGACTTATGTACCTGCATACAAAACAATGTGTGTTTTCAACCCAGCAGCAAACAACCCATACATTCTACTTTGGATGGATTCAGACAGAAAACTTAATGCACCACTAATTACTTGCTTAATGGGAAATGGGCACTTCTAAGCTTGTAGTGTAGAGGTCAGTTTTTGATGGGTAAGAGAAATAGGACATCGTTCCTCCAGGAATGGATCTCCAAAAGGAATTTCTCTGAAGGAAGGTTTAATTTGTACTTAGTTCACAAAGGATGGAAATGTACAGAGTTATTAGATTAAAAGGGTAATCTTAAAGAAAAGGACTAGAAGCTTCTAAGGGCCCAGTCCATCAGCTCATGACCCATATAAAACCCAGAAGCAACTCCAAAGCCACCCATCACACTTTCTTGAAGATTTTGCAATAGAGTTGCAGCTGCTCCTGGGAAAGTACCTCTCTCAAATCAGTTCTGGAACTGTTCATGGGCACCCAAACTAAAGGAGTAGTGATAAACATTTTGGATGAAATGTGCCAATTCTAATGATACATCTAATCGAAAAAACACTTGAAAGAGAGCAAATTGCAATTCTCAAGCTTTTTAATGAAACAGATATATCTAACAAGTATCTTTTTGATTTCTGTGACTGAGGTTTAAGGAAAAAAACATATTTTCATGATTCAGTGCTTCAGAAAAGCTGAATATTCCTTCCAATTTATGGTGCTCTTTTTCTTTCTTTTTTTTAAAAAATAAATTTATTTATTTTAGTTGGGGGGTAATTACTTTACAATATTGTAGTAGTTTTTGCCATACATTGACATGAATCAGCCATGGGTTTACATGTGTTCCCCTTCATGGACCCCCCTCCCACCTCCCTCCCCATCCCATCCCTCTGGGTCATCCCATTGCCCCAGGCCTGAGCATTTGTCTCATGCATTGAACATGGAATGGTGTTCTGTTTCACATATGAACACATGAAAAGATGCTCAACATCACTCATTATTAGAGAAATGCAAATCAAAACCACAATGAGGTACCATTTCACACCAGTCAGAATGGCTGCTATCCAAAAGTCTACAAGCAATAAATGCTGGAGAGGGTGTGGAGAAAAGGGAACCCTCTTACACTGTTGGTGGGAATGCAAACTAGTACAACCACTATGGAGAACAGTGTGGAGATTCCTTAAAAAACTGGGAATAGAACTGCCATATGACCCAGCAATCCCACTGCTGGGCATACACACCGAGGAAACCAGAATTGAAAGAGACACGTGTACCCCAATGTTCATCGCAGCACTGTTTACAATAGCCAGGACATGGAAGCAACCTAGATGTCCATCAGCAGACGAGTGGATAAGGAAGCTGTGGTACATATACACAATGGAATATTACTCAGCCATTAAAAAAAATACATTTGAATCGGTTCTACTGAGATGGATGAAACTGGAGCCCATTATACAGAGGGAAGTAAGCCAGAAAGAAAAACACCAATACAGTATACTAATGCATATATATGGAATTTGAAAGATGGTAACGATAACCCTATATGCGAGACAGAATAAGAGACACAGATGCATAGAACAGTCTTATGGACTCTGAGGGAGAAGGTGAGGGTGGGACGTTCTGGGAGAATTGCATTTGGTGCTCTTTTTCAGAGGTTTTAAATGGTCATTCTGATCCCTGGCGATTCACTCACATGAACTACATTTCGACTTAAGAGTTAAATTTCCCACAGATCTATTGGAATTATGTACCCTCCAAACCATAATTTTATTACTGGAAGAGACAGAGCAAGAAGAGTCATAGTGCTGCAAGTCAACTTTTATTCCTTTCCTACAACAAATCTGTTGACCATTCAAAAGCACTGACCTTCTCATTGTTTATTTCTGTGACTTAAAATCTATCAGTTACACAGATGTTTAATCCTAGGAAAATTAAGACAAAGAAACACCCTATTTATCTACTGAAAACAAAGGAAGCAAGAAGGATATTGGATCTGTAATTTCTGAGGTTTTCCTTATATTCTAATAAAAACAAGTCCATTTTCCCTGGGGTGAACATCCCTGAAAACAATGCATTTTACCATAAATCAAGCGGCAAGCAAAAATTATTTTTCCATACTTTTGTCATGTAAGTGACTTCATTCCCTGTCTGGCAGATGAAAAGCCACAGAGTTCTGACAAGATAAATTAAGAGATTTAGAAATAAAAATTTTCCCAGAAAAACACTAATTCCTCTCTCAGAAAAGAAAGGATCTCACATGTGAACAAAATTAATGTATATTTTTATGGAAATTGAGTAGAAGGAACATTTTGGCAAAGAACAAAAAACTACACATATAAAACTTACCATCTTCTGCAACTGTTTACTTTTTTTACCTCCCAGCTTTTGCTCTGACTATGCTAATCAGAGTGCTGCCCAGGGGGTCATCAATGACCCCACATTCCTTGTATCTTACATTTCTTTCCCTTTCCCTACAGTCTGTGACTCTACTGACATTCTTCCAGAATTCTCTCTGCCCTTGACTTTTTGAATAGTGCTCTTTCTAGATTCTATACCTAACTCTGACCATGTCTCTGTCTCTTTAATTTTTCCTTTTCTCTTTCTCCCAGAACGTGAGCATTCACTGAGGTGTAAACTTTTCTTTTGTATTTTCTCTGCCTTCACTAATACATTACCATCCATAGTTTTACCTCCTTTTATATGCAGGCAATTATAAAACTTACATCCTTCTTAAGCTCCAGATTTGCATTTTCTGCTGTTGGCTGGTTATAATTGTCATGATATGTTTTGGTCAAATAATTAAATTGAAACTCATGGCTATATTTCTCCCATATGGTCTTTCTTCGTTATTTGCATTACATTTAGTGGCATCACCATGGTCTAGGATATTTACTGTCACCTTCAGTTCCTCCCTCTTCTTAACCTGTGGATTTCTTTTCCTTGATCCATTCCATTTCTTCTTCTAATATTTCTTTGTATTTATCTAATTACTTTCTCATGACTTTTTTGGAATGTCCTGTTGTTTTTAGTCACTAAGTCGTATCCGACCCTTTTTGACCCCATGGACTGTAGCCCACCAGGCCCCTCTGTCCCTGGGATTTCCTAGGCAAGAATACTGGAATGGGTTGCCATTTCCTTCTCCAGGGGAATCATCCCAGATCAGGGATTGAACCCAAATCTCCTGCACTGGCAGGAATATTCTTTACTGCTTAGCCAGCAGGGAAGCCCCCTTGGAATGTCTACCAGACTCTATTTCCACATTCTCTTCTAATCTATACTATACTATACTCTGCTGACAGAGAAATCATCATAATCCCCAGCTTTCATCATGTCAGTATGGAACAGCATCTGAAACAGCAACAAGCACATGATATAAACTCAAAAAATATCTATAAACATCTGTACCAAGTATTTATAGTCCACCTCAAATGCCATTTAACCTGACATAATTTCCCAATCTGCTAAATCAGTCACCTATCCCATATTCTCTGCACCCACAGCTTTCTTTTATCCTTTCCTCCAAGGTGTTAATCCTACTTGTTATATGTCAACATCTTAATACATACACCATTAAAGCAAGAATGGTTTCTATTAGAATTCACCCCACTTCCTAGTGCCTGAAATTAGAAATTAGAATCTTAATAGAAACTTAGTGAATCGAGCATTCACAACAAAACATAGCAGTGGTATGGTATGGCACATTATTAACTTTATATTGTAAACAACAAATTTGAAATGTGCAGTTTTTGATCAAAATCTTGAAATACATGTCATAATTCAGGACAACATGCTCCTCACAGAACTGAAAAATGATGCTTTTCAATGTTAGTCCCCAACAGTTTACTTTTGCCATTGAATCCTTAGTTTTAGGACTCTCCATTGTTACATTTATGTTAAAATAATGTTTGGGAAACAATGTTGCAAAGTAAAACTTCATGACTTTGACAACAGAAATTCTATAAAACACTGTGACTAATAAAAAGATTATGTAATAGTTATGACAAAAACCTTGATAGAAATAATTTGTTTTGAGATTTGACTTTGTGCTAGACACCGCCTTAAATATTTAACATGTATTCACTCTTTTCATTCCTCAGGAGAACACTAAAAAACAGGGTATCCTTATTTGTAATTTGGAAGACAAAGGCACAGAGATTATGCAATTTACTTAAGGTCATAAAGCTAGTAGATGGCAGAGCCCAAATTCAAGTCATGGCATTCTGGCTTATCATTTTTCCCTTAGATGTGTGAGTAAATTTTATTTGAAAAAGTCAATGAACTTGTGCATCTCATGCCTTTCAGAGAATATGAGAAGTTTCCAAGTTCTGTTCTCAGGGATAAAGAGTCAGAGAGAGAACACTGAGAGGGCTTAGATGAGTTCTACTCCACTCATCTTCCAGTAGATAGAGTGGCCTTAAGCATCCTCACCAGAGATTAAAACAAGAGCATAGACCACTGGGAGGGGGTGAGTTCCATATCACAGGAACACTTGCTGAAACCACTGAGGACAATATTCACACAGATGTAATAGCTGGTGCTTTAAGCAGGAAGGATGCCACTCTACAGACATCTTCCCTGCTTTTCACTTTCTATCTCCAGGATCTGTCTAGTCTCTAGGGACCAGCATGCCCCTAATTCAGTTCTTTCAGATTGTGTCTATGAAAAGACAAGAGTAGATCTCATCTAGAGGAAAGAGCCTGTCCTAACAGTGTCACAAACTGGAGCAGGTAAGGTGCAGGTGGGAGGTAGTTTGGTACACAACCTGAAGGAAAGAAGACTTGGGTGGGAGGTATTATTATTGAAGATGTTATCGGAAGTGATGTCATGAGGAATATGAATTAGAGTGAGGAAAGCCCCTAAGGGATTGGAAGGAGAATGTTCAATAGAAGCCAGAAGGAAATATTTTGGATCATTATCCGTCTGAAAATTGCCTTTTCAAAGAGGTCACTACACATGGTCTGATTTGCTGGAGAGGTAGTAATTTCTCTACTACTAAAGGATCAAACACACGGCAGACAAACACTTGGAAGCAATGTTCCCAGAGATGTATTAATATTGGCGAGATGGTCACCCTAGATGACTTTTAAATGTTTTAAAGCCCTGAAAAGCTGTGATTTCAGTTCTGCTTAAGCACATGATTGGGGTCCCTTTATCCTCCACTAGGCCTCGGGCCAATCTTCAGGTCATGTGGCTTCTGTTTTCACTTTCTCTGGCCCTCAGGACTGATTACTCTTTTAATTTTTGTTCTCATCACCCACTTGTATCATTTTTCCTAAAGGAGACAGATACTATTATCTACACTCTGTAGCTCTCTAATAACATAACATATAACAACAAATAAATGTACAGGCTTACAGGAAAATGGTGTTTTGTTCAAGCTAGGTACTCCATAAATATTTGTACATATAGGTTAAATATGTGAAAAACACAGAGTTCACTCATGCAGATAATAAAACATAATTTCTTGAAACTTTGGAGTCTTCCTCGCTGACAGAAAATTTGAAGAAAAATTACTTGCTATATTTGATATTTGTTGTATATTAATATAAGATAACTTGGGCCAAACAAGTTTTTCCAGAACTAAAACAAAATATAACAAAAACTGTGGAGCTTTATATGGAAACAGTAAGGAAGAAGGTCTGAGGAATATTTCATAGCTAAATATGTTTGCTAGAAATCTCATAACCTCTTCACATCTGGACATTTCCTTAAAGAGTGCCAGGAAACTAAGCCTTGTTGGATGCTGACAGAGAAACTGATTTGAAAATATCTTAACTTGTAGGTAATTGGGTATATAGGTGTTAATAATACATGTAATCAAGTTAGTATGAACTTAATTTGTTCTAAGTGAAGCAAACAAAAAATTATACAAGCCATCTCCTGCTAGATTATACTTGATATTAAGTTTTTTATTTCAATTTTATGCACCTAGGAACTTTACATTTATAATAAACAGATAATAAGAACACTACTGCCTATCCAATAAAGGCAAAATATGACACCAGGGCAGCCTACTAACTTATGGATGTCTGCTGTTAGCTCCATGGGGCAGGAATGGGTAGACCCAATCCCACACTAAAGGTTAAGACTGAGGAGAGAAGTATTCCAAATTCTCACAAGAAGCCTCCTAAATACTTCAAACAATTGTTGGGACACCTTTAGGACTTAGGGTGGTGGCTGAGTCCTAGAGTCACTCTGCATCTAATTATATTTATTATGACACAACAACTCAGGAATCCTCCAGGCTCTTAAATTTATTTTTCTGTTCAACTATGTCAAGGTCAGTAGCAATCGGAGTTTGTGAGGGAGCAAGAGAAAGCTGAAAAGACAAATATTAAGTCCAAACTAGAGTTGCTATTGAGCTTTGAAGGTGTTTTCTTTGGAGAATGAAATGGCAACCCACTCCAGCGTTCTTGCCTGGAGAATCCCAGGGTCGGGAGAGCCTGGTGGGCTGCCGTCTATGGGGTAGCACAGAGTCGGACACGACTGAAGCGACTTTCTTTATAAACACACAATATATTTTTCACATTTACTAAAACTTGCTTACCTGATGCTAAAGTCTGTCCTGCTTCTGAAGCACTGGTTACACAGCCAACTGAATTGCAGAGAGAAATAGTAAAGTTGTATATCCTATAAGGTTTTAGTCCTTTTACAATATAAGATAGTTCTTGGGATTTAGCAGTGTACAATACCTGCAAGGTAAGGAAAAAAAAAAAGTCAGGTAATAGATATCTATTGTGAAAAATATAAGCTTGACAAGCAAAG
Organism: Giraffa tippelskirchi; assembly: GCF_054371585.1. Lineage (NCBI taxonomy): Eukaryota > Metazoa > Chordata > Mammalia > Artiodactyla > Giraffidae > Giraffa > Giraffa tippelskirchi. Next base: position 58,913,964 of record NC_137279.1, on the reverse strand, counting down.
TTCCAGAAATTTCAACAGAGGAAATTACTGCCAACCACAATTAGGAAAAGGAATTTCTTTTTGAAGGGACTCAACAAGCTAGGATTTAATTGATAATTGTACAATCACACTGTTTTATGAGGTAATAATCCAGTTCCTGAGTGGATAAATGAGGAAACCTAGTTATTGCCTCATAAAGCAGCGTGGTGGTGTGGCTCTTGTCACCGACAGTGGAGATAAAGAATGGTGACACTCTCATTGTTATTGTGAAAAAGTCCAAATAAAACCACAGGGCTTGGCCAAGATGAACCCAGTGCAGTAATGTCCACATGCTAGCTGATGGAGCTGGTACAGAAAAATGTCATCACTACATTAAATCAATCTCATCATTTGCTCTTAAAAAAAAAAAAAGAAAGAAAGTCGCAGGAGGGAAGAGGAGAAAAAAGGAAAGATTACTGAGCATCCACATGAAGTCAATTCTCATTTGCCTTTCTTGTACAACTATGTGTAAGCATATTGATCAAACAGTAACTTTTTTTTTGAAATACTGTCTTTATCACACAATTTCAAATGAAAATAGCAATGTGAGCAAAGGAGACTCTATGGTCCATAAACAAATAATTAAACAATCAACACCAAGAGCTAGTCTGTCAATATAACTAGAACTGATCAAAAGCAACCATGTAAATTTGCTTTGTCTATAGATACAAAGGCCCCTGGTGATTATATTCAGAAAAAAGTCATTAACCAACAGTCTGACAGCACGTGTGAGCACAAACTATTTTTCTAAGAGATATTGATAACAGTATATCAAATAATCTTCGATACATATAAATACTACATATAACTAAATATTAGTTACATTTGAAGTCAATTTCCAGATTTTGTTTTCCCTTTAGGAGTACAATAAAATTCATTTGGATTATATGCCTGAGTATTGACTTTAAATTTTCATAAGCTGAGTAGTTCTTGAAAGCAGTGTGATTAGAATATAAATTACACTGTTAACATAAAATTTTTCAGAAATAGAGGGATTTAAAGATTCTAAAAATCTAGAAAATGTAAAAACATTAATACCACTTCCTTCAATTACATTTGGAAATCAGAAAAACATCAAACACTGATTTACTAATCCTTTTTCTAGTTTCAAAATGGCTACTTAGGTTTTGAAGATATAAATTTTTTTTCCTTTGTGCAATGTGATTTAAAGTTTCCCCCCACCCAAAAACTACTTGGAAATGAGTAAAACTTACTTAATATTTCTATAAAATTTATCCTATTTAGAACAATTTTGATGAAATTTAATGTAGATTTTCTAGAAAACGCAATTGTTCTTAAGATAAAATATATTATTTATTTAATTTTAAAAGTTGTATCTTTTTAAACAATGTATTCTCTGTCTCAAGATCACATAATGAAATCTAATAAAGAGAAAATGTGGACTAATATTAATTTTGATTAAATTTTACTTCTCTACATATAGTTAATATAAATTATGTGATTTTTAAAAGACATTTATCCTATAGCTTGGGGCATGTAAAATTGTCACTCAGATGAACTGTGTCTTTATCATGTATACAGAATCATCTTAACAAGTTTTAAAGGATATATTTAATTGAAAACTTTTTTAGGGGATTAATCTTTAAGGAGTGTGAAGAACTTTGCCAAAGCTTAAATCCTACAATGATAATATCACCACTTCTATAAATGTCCTCTGCCACATTCTTAGGGAAAAAAATCCTTAAATGTTACTTTTTATAGTAGGCTTTCCCCAAAATTTTGGCTATTTATTTATCAAGATTATAATGCGACACATTCGGGTCAGTGTGGATATAAATTTAATTGTTGAGAATGTAAAAAAAAAAATTTGACTTTGCCACTTGTGATTTAACTTTCTTGAGTATATGATAGAATACTTACAGGAGGGGGTACAAAAAAGAAAATAAACTGACATATCTATATCTTTATTTTAATTCAACCACACACAAAAAAGACTTTTAAACAAATAAAGGGGACTTCCTTGGTAGCTAAGTGGTTAGAAACCATCTGCCAATGCAAGAGATATGGGTTCGATCCCTGGTCCCAGAAGATTCCACATGCTGCGGAGCAGCTAGGCCCATGCACCACCACTACTAAGCTTGTGCTCCAGAGCCCAGGAACGGCAACTACTGAGCCAATGTGTGCAACTATTGAATCCCGTGTTCTATAACAAGAAAAGCCACTGCAATGAGAAGCCCAAGCACCACAACTAGATAGTAACCCTTGATTGCCACAGCTAGAGAAAAATCTGTGCAACAACAAAGACCCAGAACAGTCAAAATAAATAAATAAAATTATTTGAAAATGATAAAAGATTTTTGTATACCTGTTTTCTCAATATAAAAATATTTTCCTACCCTTTTGAATATTTTATAAACGTATGTAAACCTATCCCATTAATAACAATCACTAAAAACAATATCTAATATCTGTTTAGCTTTTTAAGCTCCACATAAACTATAGATAAGCAGAAATCGTTTTTGCATTTAACAAATTAGTGAAATCTCAAGCACAGAGGTGTGAGATATGCCTAGTAATTGGTAAAAATGGGATCAAAACAAGTTGATTTCTGGGACATGTTTTATAAACTATGTTTCTTTTCTAATTTTACTTTCTTGGAGTAGAATATTATAATACAAGTAATAGCCAGAAGACATAATATGCTGTGTCCAGATCCCATGTCCACAATTCTGAAGAGCCAGACATCATGTAATGCGAAGTCAAGTAGGCCTTAGGAAGCATCACTACAAAGCTAGAGGAGGTGATGGAATTCCAGTTGAGCTATTTCAAATCCTAAAAGATGATGCTGTGAAAGTGCTGCACTCAATATGCCAGCATATGTGGAAAAACTCAACAGTGGCCACAGGACTGGGAAAAGTCAGTTTTCATTTCAATCCCAAAGAAAGCCAATGCCAAAGAATGCTCAAACTACCACACAATTGCACTCATCTCACATGCTGGCAAAGTAATGCTCAAAATTCTCCAAGTCAGGCTTCAACAGTACATGAACTGTGGACTTCCAGATGTTCACACTGGATTTAGAAAAGGCAGAAGAACCAGAGATCAAATTGCCAACATCCGTTGGATCACCAAAAAAGCAAGAGAGTTCCAGAAAAACATCTATTTCTGCTTTATTGATTATGCCAAAGCCTTTGACTGTGCAGATAACAACAAACTGTGGAAAATTCTCAAGAGATGGGAATACCAGACCACCTGATCTGCCTCCTAAGAAATCTGAATACAGATCAAGAAGTAATAGTTAGAACTAGACATGGAACAACAGACTGGTTCCAAATTGGGAAAGGAGTACATCAAGGCTGTATATTGTCACCCAACTCATTTAACTTCTATGTAGAGTACATCATGAGAAATGCTGGACTGGATGAAGCACAAGCCAGATCAAGATTGGTGAGAGAAATATCAATAACCTCAGATATGCAGATGATACCACACTTATGGCAGAAAGTGAAGAACTAAAGAGCCTCTTGATGAAAGCGAAATAGAGTGAAAGAGTTGGCTTAAAACTCAACATTCAGAAAACTAAGATCATGGCATCTGGTCCCATCACTTCATGGGAAATAGATGGGGACACAGTGGAAACAGTGATGGACTATTATCTTGGGCTCCAAAATCACTGTAGATGGTGACTGCAGCTGTGAAATCAAAAGACACTTGCTCCTTGGCAGGAAAGTTATGACCAATGTAGACAGCTTATTAAAAAGCAGAGACGTTACTTTGTCAACAAAGGTCCGTTTAGTCAAAGCTATGGTTTTTCCAGTAGTCATATATGAATGTGAGAGTTGGACTATAAAGAAAGCTGAGAGCTAAAGAATTGATGCTTTTGAATTGCGGTGTTGGAGAAGACTCTTGAAAGTCCCTTGGACTGCAAGGAGATCCAACCAGTCCATCCTAAAGGAAATCAGTCCTGAATATTCATTGGAAGAACAGATGCTGAAGCTGAAACACCAATACTTCGGCCACCTGATGCAAAGAACGGAATGATTCGAAAAGACCCTGATGCTGGGAAAGATTGAAGGCAGGAGGAGAAGGGGACAACAGAGGATGAGATTGTTGGATGGCATCACCGACTCAATGGAAATGAGTTTGAGTAAACTCCAGGAATTGGTGATGGACAGGGAGGCCTGGTGTGCTGCAGTCCATGGGTCGCAAACAGTCTGACACGACTGAGAGACTAAACTGCCCCTTGTGCTGATAGAAAGGACACTGGCGACATCATATCATGGAAAGTAACAAGAGCTTCTTATCTTCCAGGATTGTTATACATATCATGATTTAGTCTGTGTACACAGTAAAGCCTCAATAACTGTTATCTATGATCATTATTCTCATTACTGCTGACTGGAGATTACCCACTAGTAAGCAATATGTCACTACATATCCTAAACCTTGAAATGTTCATAATCTTTGCTATAAGCTGTAAAATAAACTGCATCCCTCAGAAATTTTTCTTAGGAACTAGAAATATACAAATGTACATATAAAATGTTCTTATCAATGTTATTTACATTTCCAAAAGAATTCATACAATATACATATCTATTGATTGTGCATTGGTTGAATCATTATTGTGTACCTAAACAATACAATAGTACACAGCTACTGAATCTCAAACTCTTAAAAGATACTTGAGGATATATGCTAAGTAGAAAAAGCAGATTTCATGAAACAAAATAATACCCATATTATTTCCATTTATACTAGAAAAAGTAAGTGATGTATTTAGACCCTTGTATATATAATATTAGGAGAAGGCAATGGCACCCCACTCCAGTACTCTTGCCTGGAAAATCCCATGGATGGAGGAGCCTGGTAGGCTACAGTCCATGGGGTTGCTACGAGTTGGACACTACTGAGCAACTTCACTTTTACTTTTCCCTTTCATGCACTGGAGAAGGAAATGGCAACCCACTCCAGTATTCTTGCCTGGAGAATCCCAGGGATGGCGGAGCCTGGTGGGCTGCCATCTATGGGGTCGCACAGAGTTGGACATGACTGAAGTGACTTAGCAGCAGCAGCAGCATACATAATATTAAGGAAAAAATTCCCCATTTAAGGATTGTATAGGTGAAAATTCTGCCAGAATTCTACAAACGCAGAAACTATAAAAACAAAGACATAATTCAACTGTAGAAAGACATGAATTGGAAATAACAATACCTGTGGAACCACCACTGGATGAGACCATTGAGGTGATTGTTCAGAAATCATACTGATGTTATACCCTACAACTTTTCCTCTTGTAACACTGTCCGGTGGCATCTCCCAGGACACATTGAGTGAGTAAGGAGAGAGTGGGGAGACTGAAGGGGGCATCACAAATACAGGCGCTGTTAACGACAACAATAATAACAGCCAAAACAATGAATGTCACATTAACAGGTTTTCAAGCTGAAATCACAAGTTTATCTTATTAATAATTTCAGAAACATCACATTCCTTACATAATACTCTAATTTTAAAAATCAAAGAATATGCTGGTATGCATATAAAAAACTACTCACTTAAAAAATATATCTTCAAGCATGGTCTCTACCTCACATTACTAACAAAGATATTTTCCATTTACAAAATAAAAATAGGAATTGACCTGTGTTCATAAAGAAAACTAGTAGGTAATGGGGGAGGAAATAATAAGTTGTATGAAGTCTTTAAAAGGAAAAAACACAAAACAGAATACGTCTCAGTCCACAAAGTTTAGAACAATGCATAGTGACATATTGGATTTCTTCTATATACAAGTATTTCACAGAACTTCTTAGAGAATATTACTCTTTAGAAAGTGGAAAATTGAAAATGTTCTAAATAACCCTGAATAAATCTGAAAAGTTTTCAATAAATCTTGATAGAAATGTTCAGGGATGTACATATATACATTCTCTACCTACCATCCTTGAGATCATAATATGGATTTTAAATGTGCTAACCAAAGGTGTATTATCAAAGGACCTCATTGCACTTTCATTAGCCAGTGACCCATATGATTATGAGGGTCCAGTATTGCTATTTCACACGTTACTTTTCATTTCTGACCTTGATTTTCCCCTTCCAGAATGCCATGGCTCATCACTTGTGCTATGATGGCACTATTATTTGGCCAAGATGGCTGGAAGTCACTTAAGAGATGCTCAAGTACAATGCACATTTTATTTATGAAATGATTCCCTTGGACATCTAACCTGAAGTTCCCCTTACCCTTCACAATCCTAACATATCCCATTTAAATCAGCACTTGGGTCTCTTTGGATATCTATAGCGTCAAAGCATAGCAAAAGTGTATTTTTTTTTTGTTAAGGGCTCATGAAATTTGAAGTGTTTATAATATAAAGAATGAGGTGGAGGATTAAAAATTTCTCACTTGCTTTAGTAATAATAGCTTAGAAAAATTAAAACTTTTCACCATCCTTCCTTACCATACTGCTTGTAAACATACTTGTGAATTACAAATTTTGATGTCTGGGATTATATTTTCAGGTCCAATTTAGTACCTAAACTATTTGTTTTAGAAAGAGAAAGAAAAACAAAAACAGATTTATGAAACTGCCAACAGTTATCTTTTTCATTGAACATAAATTGTACCGAATTTGGAGCAAGATGGGACATATGGCCAACCCACTTCAGGACTGGAAACCAATTGCTATTTTTGATAAATGCTCCCAAAAGACTATGACTATAGTTTGGTCATTTTTCTCCCTTGAGGTAATAGCTAAAACATTAAATTTTCCCTAAAACTTACTGCAAGAACTTTATGACTTTGAATTATATATGCAACCAATCCATGTATTCAATATTTCCTTGGCTTATGCAAGTTTATTAACTCTTGCTTTTCCAATGTAGTTAGTACTGATGACTTTAATTTGAGGAAATATTTTAATTCAGGTGTTTTCAAAGTAGAGTTCAAAGCACTGATCTTCACCTGATTCTCCCGTTCTTCCTGTGGTCCAGGCAGAAGACACACTCCCAGCCATGTTCACAGCTAAGACTCTAAACTTGTACTTGGTGTATGGCTCCAAGCCAGTGATGACTGTGGTTGTTTCTGGAGGTTCTAGCGCATTTTCATTGGCTGATTCTGCAAGTGGGTGAGGACTGAGCCAGCCACTGCTCTGAAAAACTTGACTTTCTGCTGACCTTGTTTCTCCATTAGACCTCAGTCTTTTCATATACAGTTCATATCTTATAATTATGCCTAGAAAAGTAAAACAGTGAACAAAGATGACGTATTGGACAAATGGCCTATTTTATTGATGGTGTGAGGTTAGATTATTTGAAGAGTCTTTGCTTTCATTGTTCTAATTCAATTACCTGCCCATTTCCTTGGTAATATAGATGATAGGCACTTCTAAAAAAACAAAAACTCATAGCTACATGAAAGTATGAAATATTACTAAAAAGCATATTCATAGAAAATGAAAAACAAATGGAAAATGCACAAACAAAATAATAATAATTTATGATAGGTAAATTCAGTATTTTTCAGGATGATTGATTATAATTTCTACTAAGAATCGCTATTTGTTTTTGGAAATTTGATCAATGTGTATATTTTCAAATTTGGGGATTTAAATTTTATTATCTGCTTAATATAAGCCTTATTTTCATAGATATTAGAATATTATAGTTTATTTATATCTACTTTAATCAAGTATCTTAAAAATTCCAAGAAAAAAGCTTTTGCCATAATATGTACATGATATTAAGTTATTAAAAAATCTATGAATGTCTGCTGGCCTGTATAACCAAAGGTTCAATTATATGAGCACAAAAATTAACTTAATGGAGTTGGCTAGCCTATATACATATTTTTTGTATTATTTCATATCTTTTTCTTGCTTAAAAGAAAATTTACTACTTATGGGTGCCCTAACTTGTGACACAGTCAAATATAATGCATTTCTTAAGTGAGTTTCAAATTAGAAACATCATTTGTGTTATGGCAGATGTCATTAAGAGCAAAGATAACATTAGCCTTTTAGGGGGCAATTTAAATGAGTGGAATTTGTTATTAGATTAAAGAAATATACTTATTTTACTAACCAGGACAAACAGTATCTTATATCTTCAGAAATGGTTTCCCAATTACAACATCCTGCAGTTATAAAAACAAAAAGTTTCCAGAATCTTACTGAAAATTCCAAATATCCAGATTCACCTCCTTCTACCCCCAAATGGGAAATCTAGGCCTTGAATTCCTACCATTTGGTTCCATCGGTGGAGCCCATTCTACGTGAAGCTCTGTGGAACTGATCTTCCGCACCTTGGGTGGACCCAGCCTTCTGGGAGCTGCCTGGGCTGTGGTCACTGTCAAAGGGGTGCTGTGTAAACAGCCCCCACTAGTACACGCCTGAACAGCAAAACGGTACTTGGTGAATGGAAGCAGATTCCAGATGGTAGTGGTGGTTTCAGGGCCTTCATAGGAAGAACAGGGCTGGACGCCATGTAGAGGAGCACAGGACAAAATATACTTCTCAATAGGACCAGAACGATTTGAAGGTGAAGCCCAGGTAAGTTTCACAGAGTCTGAGCTAACAGGACTGATATAACTTAAATTCAAACTTCCCACTGGGGCCCCTGGTTTTGTCCTGTAGGTGACAGCTGCACTTCGTGTTGAACCATGCACGCTGCTGGTCAAGATGTAATAGGAATACGAGGTATATGGCACCAGGACAGTGTCTAAGAAGTATTGAATATCTGAAATTAAAAGAACAAAAGAAGAAAAAGAAGGTTTATATTCCACAAACTGATAGGGAATCATTTCTAATTGTTTTTCTATTAAGTAACATAATTATCAATACATAACCACAACAATCTACCCTTTTGAATAAGAATATGGCTCATATTTTTAAAAACTGAGATAAAGCAAACACTGGTTATTTTTATTGTGTAGTATAATGTAAGAAAAGTGCCTTTTGTAATGATGCATTCTTAGAAGCTTAAACTCTTGTTTTGTTCTTTACATGATACAGCATCCTTTTTATAGCATCCTTGCAGTTCTCTGCAACAGAAATAACTATATTTCCTATTGGAGTAGGAAATGGCAGCCCACTCTAGTATTCTTTCCTGGGAAATCCCATGAACAGAGGAGTCAGTGGGCTACAGTGGATGGGGTCACAAAGAGTTGGACATGACTGAGCACGTATGCACGCTAGTTTCTTATACTTAATCAGACTGTTTGTTAGACACTGATACACTAGATCAAGAACTAGCAAACTACTGCCACAGGCCATGTCTGTCACTACCCAACATCTTGACTAGGACCTTTCCTGAATTTATAACCCATGGAAACTGAAATTATAGATGATTATTGTTGCTTTTGGAGAAGGAAACAGCAACCCACTCCAGTATTCTTGCCTAGAGAATCCTGTGGACAGAGGATCCTGGTGGGCTGCTGTCTATGGGGTCACACAGAGTCAGACATGACTGACGTGAGTTAGCATGCATGCATGCATTGGAGAAGGAAATGGCAATCCACTCCAGTGTTCTTGCCTGGAGAATCCCAGGGACGGAGGAGGCTGGTGGGCTGCCGTCTATGGGGTTGCACAGAGTCGGACACGACTGAAGCAGCTTAGCAGCAGCAGCATTGTTGCTTTAATCTGCTATGTTGTAGAGACTCTTTTCATTTTATCAGCAGTGGAGAATTCACACATGAAAGATTTGAAGAGAGAAGGAGGTGGAAAAAGGAGGTATTAATAAAAGAAAAAAATTGGGGAGTGGACACGATCAGGTACATGCCTGAAACTTTCCATTCCCTAAGGGACAGACAGTGTACAGCAGGATTGTGAGACATACAAATGTCTAATCCCTCCTGCTCATGTGTGGGGGAAGGGGAGGAAAGGTTCATCATGCAGAGGTCGCCTATATTAGAGGGAGGATGTGGCACTATTTAAGGGCTAAAAGAAAAATAGTTCACTGTGTAAAGTGTCATTTTGCTTTGTTTCCTGAGTGATGATGTTGGGTTGAGATCCAGCAAGTGTGCGATTTGACCTTCCATGGCTGGGACAAGGTGACCCTCCAGACTTGGGTGAATCAAAGGTTGGATGGAGAATGTGGGAAACCAATCCCAGTGAGCTCTCAGCAATAGCTGGAGACCACAGGAGGATGAGATAGCAAGGTACTCATGAGGACCCAAGCAAGATAAGGATTAAGGCATGCTCTCTAGCTTCATGCATCAGATGTCACTAGAGTTACATGAGCACCACCCCTTAAATGAGCCAGCATCCTCTGATGTTTCTGCAAATGCAAAGGACCAGAGAGAGGCTATCCTTCCCCCCAGCACTGTCATGATGGTTGGGGAGAAGGAATAATTGAAGACTGAATAAGAATGACTTCTACAGACTAAATATTGTATATTCCCCATGTTCAGATAGTAGGGACAGAATGCCCAAGGTGATGCTTTAAGAAGGTAGGGTCTTTGAAAAGTGATGAGGTCATGAGGGTGGAGTCCACAAATGGGATTAGTTATGAAAGAAAAATCTGGAAAAATCCCTTGTTCCTTTCACAATGTCAAGACACAGGGAGGAGCTGGCAGACTGCAAACCCAAACAGAGCCCTCATTAGAACCCAACCATGCTGACACCTTGACCTTGAACTTCCAGCCTCCAGAACACTGGAAAATAAATTTCTGTGGTTTAGAAGCCACTCTGCCTGTGGTGGAAAATTGGATTAAAGATTTACTGAGCATGGCCCTGCCTATCAGAACAAGACCCATTTCAGTCTTTCCCATCAGGAAGCTTCCATAAGCCTCTTATCCTTCTCCATCAGGGGGCAGACAGACTAAAAACCACAATCACAGGAAACTAACCAATCTGATCACATGGACCACAGCCTTGTCTAACTCAGTGAAACTATGAGCTATGCCATGTAGGGCCACCCAAGACAGACAGGTAATGGTGGAGAGTTCTGACAAAACATGGCCCATTGGAGAAGGGCATGGCAAACCACTTCAGTATTCTTGCCTTGAGAACCCCATGAACAATATGAAAAGGCAAAAGGATAGGACACTGAAAGATGAACTCCCCAGGTTGGTAGGTGCCCAGTATGCTACTGGAGATCAGTGGAGAAATAACTCCAGAAAGAATGAAGAGATGGATTCAAAGCAAAAACAACACCCAGTTGTGGATGTGACTAGTGATGGAAGCAAGGTCCAGTGCTGTAAAGAGCAATATTGCATAGGACCTGGAATATTAGGTCCATGAATCAAGGCAAATTGGAAGTGATAAAACAGGAGATGGCAAGAGTGAACATCGACATTCTAGGAATCAACGAACTAAGATGGACTAGAATGGGTGAATTTAACTCAGATGATCATTATATCTACTACTGTGGGCAAGAATCCCTTAGAAGAAATGGAGTAGCCATCATGGTCAACAAGAGAGTCGGAAATACAGTACTTGGATGCAATCTCAAAAACTACAGAATGATTTCTGTTTGTTTCCAAGGCAAACCATTCAATATCACAGTAATCCAAGTCTATGCCCCGACCCGTAATGCTGAAGAAGCTGAACTTGAATGGTTCTATGAAGACCTACAAGACCTTCTAGAACTAACGTCCAAAAAAGATGTCCTTTTCATTATAGTGGTCTGGAATGCAAAAGGAGGAAGTCAAGAAATATCTGGAGTAACAGGCAAATTAGGCCTTGGAGTACAGAATGAAGCAGGGAAAAGGCTAACAAAGTTTTGCCTAGAGAACGCACTGGTCATAGCAAACATTCTCTTCCAACAAGAAAAGAGAAGACTCTACACATGGACATCACCATATGGTCAGTACTGAAATCAGATTGATTATATTCTCTGCAGCCAAAGATGGAGAAGCTGTATACAGTCAGGAAAAACAAGACTGGGAGCTGACTATGGCTCAGATCATGATCTCATTATTGCAAAATTCAGACAAATTGAAGAAAGTAGGGAAAACCACTAGACCATTCAGGTATGACCTAAATCAAATCCCTTACGACTATACAGTGGAAGTGAGAAATAGATTCAAGGGATTAGATCTGATAGATAGAATGTCTGAACAGCCACAGACAGAAGTTCATGACATTGTACAGGAGGCAGTGATCCAGACCATCCCCAAGAAGAAGAAATGCAAAAAGGCAAAGTGGTTGTCTGAGGAGGCCTTACAAACAGTTATGAAAAGAAGAGAAGTGAAAGGAAAAGGAGAAAAGGAAAGATATAGCCATCTGAATGCAGAGTTCCAAAGAATAGCAAGAACAGATAAGAAAGCCATCCTCAGTGACCAATGCAAAGAAATAGAAGAAAACAATAGAATGGGAAAGACTAGAGATCTCTTCAGGAAAATTAGAGATACCAAGAGAACTTTTCAAGCAATGATGGGCACAATAAAGGACAGAAATGGTGTGGACCTAACAGAAAGAGAAGATATCAAGAAGAGGTAGCAAGAATACACAAAAGAACTATACAAAATAGATCTTCACAACCCAGATAATCATGATGGTGTGATCACTCACCTAGAGCCAGACATTCTGGAATGTGAAGTCAAGTGGGCCTTAGGAAGCATCACTACAAACAAAGCTAGAGGAGGCAATGGAATTCCAGTTGAGGTATTTCAAATATAAAAGATGATTCTGTGAAAGTCTACACTCAATATGTTAGCAAATTTGGAAAAATTCAGCAGTGGCCACAGAATTGGAAAAGGTCAGTTTCCAGTTCAATCCAAAGAAAGGCAATGCCAAAGAGTGCTCAAACAACTGCACGATCTCACTCATCTCACATGCTGGCAAAGTAATCTTCAAAATTCTCCAAGTCAGGCTTCAACAGTACATGAACCATGAACTTCCAGATGTTCAAGCTGGATTTACAAAAAGCAGAGGAACCAGAGATCAAATTGCCAACATCTTTTGTTTCATCGAGAAAGCAAGAGAGCTCCAGAAAAACATCTACTTCTGCTTTATTGACTATGCCAAAGCCTTTGTCTGTGTGGATCACAACAAACTGGAAAATTTTTCAAGAGATGGGAATACCAGACCACCTGACCTGCCTCTTGAGAAATCTGGATGCAGGTCAAGAAGCAACAGTTAGAACTGGACATGGAAAAACAGACTGGTTCCAAATTGGGAAAGGAGTACGTCAAGGCTGTATATTTTCACCCTGCTTATTTAACTTATATGCAGAGTATACCATGAGAAATGCTGGACTGGATGAAGCACAAGCTGGAATGAAGATTGCCAGGAGAAATATCAATAACCTCAGATATGCAGATGATACCACACTTATGGCAGAAAGTGAAGAAGAACTAAAGAGCCTCTTGATGAAAGTGAAAGAGGAGAGTGAAAAGGTTGGCTTAAAGCTCAACGTTCAGAAAACTAAGATCATGGCATCTGGTCCTATATTTCAAGGCAAATAGATGGGGAAACAGTGGAAACAGTGGCAGACTTTATTTTTGGGGGCTCCAAAATCACTGCAGATGGTGATTGCAGCCATGAAATTAAAAGATGCTTACTCCTTGGAAGGGAAGTTATGACCAACCTAGACAGAATATTAAAAAGCAGAGACATTACTTTGTCAACAAAGATCCATCTAGTCAAGGCTATGGTTTTTCCAGTAACATGTATGGATGTGAGAGTTGGACTATAAAGAAAGCTGAGTGCCGAAGAATTGATGCTTTTGAACTGTGGTGTTGGAGAAGACTCTTGAGAGTCCCTTGGACTGCAAGGCGATCCACCAGTCCGTCCTAAAGGGAATCAGTCCTGAATATTCTTTGAAAGGATGAATGCTGAAGCTGAAACCCCAATATTTTGGCCACCTGATGCAAAGAACTGACTCATTTGAAAAGACCCCGACACTGGGAAAGATTGAAGGTATGAGAAGAAGGGGACGACAGAGGATGAGTTTGCTGGATGGCATCACTGACTCAATATAGATGAGTTTGAGTCAACTCCAGGGGTTGGCGATGGACAGGGAAGCCTGGCGTGCTGCAGTCCATGGATTCGCAAAGAGTTGGGCATGACTTAGCAACTGAACTGAACTGAACTGCCTGTGGTATTTTGTTACAGCAGCCTGAATATACTAAGACAGTGAAAATCTGAGTGAAGGGTAATGTTGATACTCTGATTTATATGTCATCGCCAATTCTTCATGAAAACATATTATATGTTAGACTAGAGTTCAATCGGGTTACAGAAGCCATAGAGTAACCTAAACAAGGAAAGTTGAATACAAAGTATGATTGAGTACAGAAGGGTGTTACCTACTGAGGAGACCAGAAATCTCTAATGAATGCAGAAGAAAAGAGATGGAAAAGTCACTACTCCCAAGACTGAGGCAGAACACCCAGGGGAGGAACAGAACCCAGAGAGTTGAGACTTGGGATGAGACTAGACTTTGTTAAAGAGGATGCAGCCAAAGCCCACTTGATGATGAAATTTGCTGAGGTTCCAGGAAGGCAGAACTCCTTTGGTACTTGGTCTCTAGCAACTGAGTTGCTCCACCACAGAACTTACTGGAAAAAAAACTTACTGGCAGAGTCCCAAGGAAAGCTGCCCATGATAAGGGGCTTTACTGGAGAATTCACTGGAAAGTCACCATCTACAGTGGTAGCAGAAGATGCCACCTGAGCATCTTCTGAGAATTTACTGGGACTGCCACGTGCTATCTTCCTGAGTTTACCTTGTAGAACTCATTCTTATGAGGCCAGCATGTAGGGAAGTTGCCCTTTGGGGTCCTCAGTGGAAGCTACCCAAGGGTGCTGCTGTGTATGGCTGAACATCACCTTCTGAGAGAAATGCACAGCACAACTAGGAAAAGAAACCTCCAGCTTCCTCAGGGTGCCTTCCTACAGCCTCTACTGATAGAATTCAACATCATCCCAGTGAGTTAAGGAGAAATGTTTATAGGTTCCAGCTCCATTGTCACAAAGCAGGCAATGAAGTAAAGCTTAGAAACCGAGAGGGAACAACTTAATAACTTGCACAAGTATACAGTAAGAAATCTTTTATGAGACATGACTGTTAGCCAAATTCCTAGGAAACATTTCCTTGGGAAGCCTATAAATGATCAGTTGATATTTATAATAGGAAATGTTTAAAGTAGAATTTCTTCATGAGTTATATTATTCTAATATTACATTAATAGGATGTTATATAGTTATTTTAAGCAAAAGTGATGAAGACCAAACAGCAACATGAGAAAAAAATAGAAAATGTAACAGTACATAGGCTTGTTATGAAAAATAAACTGAAGTACATATTTTCCCTCCCAGAAATTTTCCAAAATGAAATTAGTTTTTGCAATAAAATGCTGGACTTGAGATGCTTTAATTTTTGCTCTTTTAAATTTTCTTAATTGGATATACTACATTTATAATAAAAAGTTACATACACTCAAATCAAAGTCAGGTGTTTAGACAAACTACTGCACAAAATCATCAGCAATTTCTCTTTAGAGATGCACTGAGTCACAATCTTGACTGATCCCACCTCCACATGTGGCACCACTCACTAGAGCTCATGAACTCTGCAAGTTTCCTGAATTAACCCTATTTTTTCACCCACCTTCGTGCCTTGTCATATACAATTTCTTCCATGAGACTAATTCTTCCTCTACTGCAGTATCTGCATAATTCAGGTCATGTCACCTGCTTTTCAGAAATTTACAGTGGTTTTCAATCACTTTCTTTGCCCTTAAAAGCATGGTTGCTTTTTACTCCTTCTCCACTTATAAGATACTTATATATTCTATAAGATACTTAAAGAATACTTATATATATACTTACATAAGATACTTATATATTCTCCACTTATAAAATACTTAGAAATATTCTAAAAAAGATTTAATACTCTTTAAAGTCAATTCTAGTTCAATATTTAATATACTACATTGTAGTTTTGGTTTATTTATCTATGTCTCTTTTCAATAATGTGAACTATTCCTTTCAGCCTTGTATTTCTAGTGGTTGATACTATTGCTGGTATGCAGTAAGCAAAGAACAAAGTATAATTGAATGAATAAGTCTTCATATAGATATGAACTATTTTTTTCTAGGAAGTAGTATTAAAAAGCCTTATAATAAAAATCCTTGATTTTCATCTTCTGTTTTCAACCTTATCCCCTGCTTATATTTTCTGGGTTTGTTTATTTGGTTGGTCGGTTGATTTATTTCTCTCAGGGATAACTGAACTCTCTTTCCACTTATTACATTGATCCCTTGATATAGTGTGGAATAATAAATGATAAAGACATTAAAGGTAGAAATGAAATCCTAGAGTTCACTAAGATACAGTGTTGTCTAAAACTCTCCAACGAAACTATACTAATGTCCCTAGTGATGTAAACAATGGTCACATGCAGAAATAATCTTCCTCTAGTTTCCCTGTGGAAACATTTTCATAGAGTAACAATTAAGCACTATTTGCCCCACTCATGGTATCCCAAAGGAGGAAAGATTTAATTGATTGTGAATTGAGGAGGGAAAAAAAGCAAAGAGTACTCAATCAACTCATTGATTTTTTTTTTTTTTTCTTTTCTAATCTGTAGGACAGAAGTTATACTCTCCAATCTGGCTTCTCTTAATAATGAAGAAGACTTTTATTTTTTATTTCCATCTTATAGATGGAATTCTTATGTCTAGTTCGCCTTTAGTTTGAAACTCAAGTAGGAAAAAGTGATTTAATAAACGCCCCCTAAAACTTCAGTACAATCAAAAGCATGCTATGTCCTATGATAGCTATTCTCTTCACCCCTGCATGCTAAGTTGCTTCAGTCATGTCGGACTCTTTGCAACCCCATGGACTGTAGCCCACCAGGCTCCTCTGTCCATGGGATTCTCCAGGCAAGAATACTGGAGTGGGTTGCCATGCCCTTTTCCAGGGGATGTTCCTGACCCAGAATGAACCCATGTCTCTTACACGTCCTGCATTTGCAGGCGGGTTCTTTACCACCAGCACCACCTGGGAAGCCCTCCCTTCACTGCTCTGGCACATAAAATACCAGTGGGCAACCCTGATTGATGTTGCAGGGGAGATAAATAATATTAAAAGTGCTGATTATGTACAGTTCCCAATGTACTAACTTTACCCCTACAGCTTTCTCTTCTACTCTTGAAAACTAATGAGGATGCAAAAACGAGTGAAATGTTACTTAGGGAAATCACTGACTATACTTTAACTTCATTTAAAAAAATTATTTATAAACTTTAAAATGATTCCATCCTTATTAGCGGGTATTGTTAAGAACAAATAATTTCCAAGTTCTAAAGATGAAAATATCAGTGTATTATGATCTTAGGGTGGCAACTACCACTGTGGAGAATCCCACAGTGCATCAGGCCAGCTAGGAAAAGTTTTATTCTAACAAGGAATTCTATAATAGTCTCAACCAAATGGTCAAACTTGCTTGGAAGACGACACTATTAATTTTCTTTGAAAAGTTCAGTGATTCTCCACCTATAATTCCAAATGCCTTTATTTAACCCAAAGATTTGTGTTCATCCAACTGAATATAAGTACTGTTTCCTCTCCATATTACACGTACTATCCACACATTGGAAATAGAGTAATAAACATGAGAGTATTATTAGAATGATACAATGTTCTGACAACTTTAACCAATTGTTCTTACTGTTCAAATGCCATCAGGCAGATAATTTTCACATCATTAATTATAGTCATTGTCAAGAAATGCCAGAAGCAGCATTTTTTAATGAAAGATAAGGATTTAAGAAATAATACCTTGTTTAATGGGATTATATAAATGTCTGATTAGTCAATAAGCACACATTATGTAAAAAAACTGTTATTTAGATTCTATATTAGTGCAATCGTGTGAAAGAGCCAGAGTGTGGTGTTCACATGCAGTGTTCTATAAAATATTGATATATGGAAAACAGAGTGACCCTAATTCACAACTGTAGAATTAATCCAACCAGTGGTACTGTCATCTTCTAAATCACTCTCAATATTAGTATAACCCTCTTTTCTCCTATCACAAAAGCTTAAGTTCCAGGACACCTGGATCATGCTGATATTTGGAAGAAAATAAACATCCTAATAGCAGGTTTTTAGGATGCTTTGCCAGCATGGCAGATGTAGACAGATGTTCATTTCTGTTTGCAATCTGCATTGTGAAGTTCAGAATTTCCATTAACTTCAAAGAAGACTTGGAATACTGAAGCTACACTTAGAGATAACACAAAGTACTGGGTGTAATAATGTAAGTCATACTGAAGTGGGTGCAAAGTGTAACCTAGCACAATATATATAAAATAAAAATGTATGCTATGCAAAAGTTGTAATGCCAATCTATATGTCAAAACAAGGTATCTTACTAATCATTTTGAGGAAGATTATGGAACTTCAGTGTTTCTATATACTTTTCTAACTAATTATGCATGTTAAACAAGAATTTGGAAAATTGGGTCTTATATGAAGAGAATGAAGTAGAAACCTGAATTGGAATAAATGTTTCAGTATTACTTAAAACCAGTTTCCTAAAATAGCTTGTAGCTAAACATAATGGAAGCAAACATCAGAGAAGACAGAGTTAGAAGAATATAAAAATTTCTAAGTCTTCATTCTGCTTTTAGGGAAACAGTATCTAAAATATGAGTATAATTTTTTAAAGATAATGGGTCTCTATAGTGTGATTTCTACAATATCCTTTAAAATTCATACAAGTTACAGGTGCAAAGATAATCTTCATGGTTTGTTCATATCCTTCCCCTCTCAATTTCATTTCATGTTACTGGGTTCTACCTCTGTGAAAATGGCAATGTATGCATAAATTTAAGCTATTTGCTTTCATGTTAACACTCTCTTTTCCCTTTTAGAGAAGTTCACTTTTTAACCTGAGAATTTAAAATTTGAAATGCTTATAACAGAAATATTTGATAAATTTTCTATAGTCCTCATACACAGAGAAACCTACACATCAGTTTGTTGTATTTTATATTTTTAATTAAATGTGTATGCTGCTGCAGCTGCTGCTAAGTCGCTTCAGTGGTGTCCGACTCTGTGCGACCCCATAGACGGCAGCTCACCAGGCTTCCCCGTCCCTGGGATTTTCCAGGCAAGAGTACTGGAGTGGGTTGCCAGTTCCTTCTCCAATGCATGAAAGTGAAAAGTGAAAGTGAAGTCGCTTCACTCGTGTCCGACTCTGCGCGACCCCATGGACCGCAGCCTACCAGGCTCCTCCGTCAATGGGATTTTGCAGGCAAGAGTACTGGAGTGGGTTGCCAGTGCCTTCAAATGTGTATAACTGATGGATTATTTTTCATATCTTTTGGTTATCAATAGATCACAATATGTTACTCTGGAAAACATGCCTCTGCCTCTAGATTGAAGGGTATAATTGATGTTTGATTTTACTACTGAATTAACCTATTGGGTTAGCTAAAAGGTTCATTTAGTTTTTTCTATAAGATCTTAACCCAATACCTTAAACAGTATGTCATGGACATTTTTGGTTCACTGATAAGTAAACTAAGACAGCATTTTATAGGTAACCATATTCTACAATTTACTCAATAATGTACCAGATTTTATCAAGCCGTGTACCATAATTTATTGAAAGTTTTCTGAGTGTCTGACTTTTCCAATATTTTGATACTACAAATAGTGGAGCTTTGGAAGTATTTTGTGATTTGCTGTCCACTAATGGTTTCATTTGAAATAAATTTTCTAAAGTAGGTTTGCTGAGTCAAATGGTTTACAAAAGAGTAAGGATTCAAGTTGTCCCACATGAAAAGTCATACCAGCGAACTCACACAGATAGTCCAGCAGTTTATGTAAGTTCTAGCTTCTTCATGTCCTCATCAATGCTGTAAAAGGGATTTTTTTTTTCATCTTTGAAGGTTTGATAAGCATTCATGACTTATCAAATACTAAGCATCTCATTTTCACTGGCTTTCTTTGACTGCTAGTGAGATCTGTGATTCTCTCTCTGCTTGAAACACTCCCCGTTAAACAACAGCATTTCTCCTCAATGTCAAGGAACTTAACTAATGTATCAATTCTCAGAATATTTTATCTTTCCAACACCAAACCTTGAAACTCACTGTATGGGTATTGATCTTCAACTGTGTAGATTTCAAAACCATCCCTGAGTAAACTGTAAGTAAGCTGGTGGGCATTTGGAGAATCAGGTGGACTCCAGGAAAGATTGATAGCAGAAGAACTTTGAACTTGTCCTCTGGGTGGAGGTTGCTGGGATGGAGCTAAATTACAATGAAGAGAGCATGTATTAGCAAAGGCAATCAATAATGACACAAGTAAACTGAAGTAAGATACCCAGCAAAGAGGTCTTTCTGATTCAGGGTTACTTTATCAAGAAGACATGTGGTTTACCAAGACATTAATAAACAAAGGGCATACATCATGTGTTCTCTAAAACAAAGCTTTTTATCTATAAATATAAAACACATTTGTAGGTCAACACAGCTGACATAAATATGGCTGGGGAGAAACCACAAAAGTTTACATTAAGCACTTACTTTTATTGAAGTATCATTGACGTATTCATTTCAGATGTATAACATAGTGATTTGATGCTTGTTTAGATTATGTACCATACAGAGTTATTACAGTATTATTAACTATATCCCCTGCATTGTACATTACATCCCTATGACTTATTTTGTAATAAGTTTGTACTTCTTAATCCCCTTCATCTATTTCACCCATTCCCTTACCCTTACCCCCACCCTACTCCTTTGGCAACCACTAGTTTATTCCGTGTCTGTTAGTCTGTATCTGATTTATTTGCTCATTTTTTAAGATTCCACATATAAATGGAAACATACAGTATTTGTCTTACTCTTCTTTCTTTGAATTTTTTTGAGAAATCATCCAAAGATGCGTATTTATTTTCTACTTAATTAATTTAAAAGTTGACATAAACTATGTTGAAACTTGAAATTTAAATCATATAATTTTTAGACTTTTAAGAGAAAGCTTTCCATTCCATTAAGCACAATGTCTCATCTAACTCCACAGAGCACAGTGTGAAAGAATAAAAGTTAGTGATACAAATAGCTATGGATGCTAAGAAGGTTAGTCTAAACATTCAGCTCAGTCACTCAGCTATGTCTGACTCTTTGTGACCCCATGAATCGCAGCACACCAGGCCTGCCTGTCCATCACCAATTCCTGGATTTTACCCAAACTCATGTCCATCGAGTCGGTGATGTCATCCAGCCATCTCATCCTCTGTCATCCCCTTCTCCTCCTGCCCCCAATCCTTCCCAGCATCAGGGTCTTTTCCAATGAGTCAGCTCTTCGCATCAGGTGGCCAAAGTATTGGAGTTCAGCTTCAATATCAGTCCTTCCAGTGAACACCCAGGACTAATCTCCTTTAGTATGGACTGGTTGGATCTCCTTGCACTCCAAGGGACTCTCAAGAGTCTTCTCCAACACCACAGTTCAAAAGCATCAATTCTTTGGTGCTCAGCTTTCTTCACAGTCCAACTCTCACATCCTTACACGACCACTGGAAAAACCATAGCCTTGACTAGATGGACCTTTGTTAGCAAAGTAATGTTTCTGCTTTTTAATATGCTACCTAGGTTGGTCATAACTTTCCTTCCAAGGAGTAAGCATCTTTTAATTTCACGGCTGCAATCACCACCTGCAGTGATTTTGGAGCCCCCCAAAATAAAGTCTGACACTGTTTCCACTGTTTCCCCATCCATTTGCCATGAAGTAATGGGACCAAAAGCCATGATCTTAGTTTTCTGAATGTTGAGTTTTAAGTCAACTTTTTCATTCTCCTCTCTCATTTTCATCAAGATTTAGTTCCTCTTCACTTTCTGCCATAAGGGTGGTGTTAGCAAGAAACAATTTAAATGTACTACATGAACACACAAAGTACTTGTTGGAGGTGCCATGACTGCTTTTAACATCTGTTAAAAATGCTGGGATTGCAGCATAGGAAACAGCTTATGGTTGCCAACGGGGAAAGCAGGGGGCAGTGGGGCATTAAGGGATAAATTATGAGTTTGGGATTAAAAGATACATACTACTACATATAAAACAGATAACAAGGACCTATTGCTTAGCACAGGGAACTATATTCAGTATCTTGTAATAATCTATAATGGGAAAAATCTGAAAAATATTAAACACCCACACATATATATAACTGAATCATTTTGTTGTACACCTGAAACTAACACAACATTGTAACAACTATACTTCACTTTTAAAATGCTGTGATTGTTAGAGATTATATGATTGCTTCCATTAGGAATGTAACAGCATCCATCTCATGATTTTACTGATATATTTATAGTATATAAATATATTTTATGAATACTTTGTTTCTTATCACTGTGTATTTTTTCTTAGTCTCTCTATTTTGAAGAGTAAGTGTACATTTTTCTCCAGAATATATAAATGTGAAGGAGAAAAACAATATCTAGCTATATTTCAAGGGCAATCAACCACCAGTTTATTTATCCCTTTCTGGTTTAAGATACATAACTCTTCATTCATTAGGGAAGCATAATCTAATCAGATTTTCTCATTAAAGAAGATGACAAAGGCACAGGTTACTGTTAACTTATTTTTAAAACCATTACTTTTTCTGTTGAAAAAAACTAAATCATTAATCAAATAATTATCAATATTTTTATATGAAATATCCACAGTCACTAGGTGATAGTCAATGTTTCAGAAGACAAGAGTGCACTCACATGATTTAATAAAGATCTAAAACTATTTTCAAAATGGTGGGCAGAGGGTAAAGAAATTAAAAGGCATGGAGCAGTACTCTGGGAAGTAATAGCAAAGCTCTTTTACTCTTTATGTCATGGGCCAAGACCAGCCCCAGCTTCAGTGATTCACTAGAAACTCATTCACTCATCAAAGTCCTACCCCTGGGTAAGATTTATTACAGAGGAAGGATACAGAGTACAATCAACATAGGGTAAATACACACGGGGAAAGTCTGGGGGAAGTCGAGCACAAGCTTCCTATCACACAGGATGTGTTTAATTTCCCCAGAAAGACATGAACACACACATGAAATGTTGCCAACCAGGGAAGTTGATTAGAAACTCAGCACCCAGGGTTCATACTGGAAACCGTTCATGATAGGCACCCTCTATCTCCCACATACCATAATTTCAGACTCCCAGAAGGAAAGCAGGTGTTAAGCAAAAACCATGCCATTTATGCAAAATTTAAGGGACAGTGAGCCACTCAACAATTCTTAGGATGGTGAGAAATGTTAAAAAAAAAAAAATCCAAGTTCCCAGATGGCCACCAAATGCCAACTTTGTAAGCAAATTTTTCTGAAGATAAGCATTCAAGCCTACTATGTCAGCTCTTCCTACACTTATACCTAGCTCAAAGGGGCACAGCTCTCAGGGACACAGAGGGATGTGAGAAGAGCATGATTTGACCACTCAATGAAGGGGAGCGCCAGCTCAAGGCCACTCCTACACTGAGTCAAGGGGCTAGGGATTAAATATTCTGACTTCCCTTTCTCCCAGTTCTCTTCCAGATGACTGGAAGGTTCCTACTTGTAGCTGAAGCCAACTGAAAGTCATGGAGCAAGGGAACCTGCTGACACGGACCATACCAAATCTTGGGGGACCGAGTACAGTTAGAAGTATAGAGTAGCAATGTTAAGTCATCCTACACACCAGGCAAAGACTCTCAAAGAGCTATTACTAATTCATTGGTACTCATACACTCCACTTTAAAGCCATGCTATAGACGAATAATAACATTTTAAGAAAGTATATCAAGACCACTGAATTTGAAACGTGTAAAATTCCATACCTTATACATAGGCTCCCTAAAGAAAATGTCTCCAGGCCTATAGTAGATAATATTGATATCATGTTTTTGAGGAAAAATATTCAACCTAGATACATTCTCATTCTTCCTCTTTTATCTTTTTTTGGGGGGGAGAGGGGTTCATTGTTATGTTGGGCTTCCCTGGTAGCTCAGCTGGTAAACAATCTGCCTGCAATGCAGGAGACCCCTGTTTTATTCCTGGGTTGGGAAGATCCCCTGGAGAAGGGAACATCTACTCACTCCAGTATTCTGGCCTGGAGAATTCCATGGACTATATAGTCCATGGGGTTGTGAAGAGTTGGACACGACTGAGTGACTTTCACTATCACTTTTCACATTGTTATGTTAAAATTCCAACTGTCTGTGTGCCTATTTAGATATAGGACAAGAGTATTAACAATCTCAAAATGATACACAAAAAGAGAATTATTTCCAAATAGCACCTTATATATTTTAATTCAAAGTCCTGCCATATTTTAATACAGTCACTGATTGGTTTAATACTGACAGCACATCTGAACTTCCAGTGAATTTAATTTAGGGCTCTAAATCCAATTTTTCTTGGTGGAACTTCAAAAACTCCTAGACTGTCTCATCTACAGTACTCTCAGAGAGTCTTATAATCCATGGCAACATAATATTTTTTAGAGAATATTAGTGATTACATCTAAAACTATGCATGCTCTCAGGAACACAAAAGATTTCAGAGTTAGAGCAATCAAAACTCACCTTCAGATTATTTTCGAAGATAGCAAAACACTATCTTAGTGTTTTGTGGATGATTGAAACAGAGATATTTCAGTCCCATGTCAAAGAATGCAGAAAATGATTTGCATTGCATGAAAATCTCCTTGGCAATATACACAATCGCACACATATATACACACCTAGGCTCTTTCAAATATTTAAATTTGATTACTTTCTATGACCATCTCTAACAACAATCTTGTCTGACTTCACAATATAAATGAAAAGTGCTTGTTTGACATTTAAATGAGAATTTTCAAAGACCTGAGGTTTAGATAGTTTGATATCACTCTAAGAATAATTATTTGGAAATCCTGGGCATGAGATGACTTAAACCCACTTTTATGTGTTGAAAGTGGATTCTAATGGTCATACACTCATTAATCAAAATAGCAAAGAATGTTATTTGTATATAGACTCTCTTTTAAGGAAGGAAAGTATAATATTGTGACTATATCTATCAGTTGGGGACTCTATCCCAGCTTTGGGACTTTGGTAACTGTCTGATTACAGCCAAATTTTAGTCGGATGCTCTGCACCTCTCCTCATTTATAATAACATAATAATGTATACCTCTGAGGGCCAAAGTAACTATTATAAATATGTTCTAAAAATTAAAGGAAAATATGATAATTACATTTCAATAAAAAAGGGAATTTCAATAGAAAAACAGAATGCATAAAAACACCAAAACCCAAAGTTGAACAACAACTATAACTGAAATGGAAAGTTCTCTAAAGAGGGCTCAATGGCAGATTTGAAATGAAAGAAGAAAATCAGAAGAAAAAAAACTTCCATGGTCCTCCAATGGGTAAGACTCCATGCTTCCAATGCAGGGGGCCTGGGTTTGATTCTTGGTCAGGGAACTAAATCCCACATGCCACAACTGAGAATTTGCATGTCACAACTAATGATCACATGTGCTGCAAAAGAGATTGAAGATCCTATATGCTGCAACTAATACCCAGCATGACGAATAAATATTAACACAAGAATCAGTAAACTTGATACAAATCAACAAACAGAACTTAAAGATACACAAATATGACTTATCCAATCCAAATAACAAAGAAAAAAATGAACAAAAGTGAAAAGAGCCTCAGAGACCTGAGAGAAAATGTCAGATATACCATGGGCCAATATATGTGCAATAGGAACGAACTACAAAAGAGAGAAAAGACACAGAAAAAAGATTTGAAGAAATATTGGCCCAAACTTTTCAAATTCCATGTAAAACACTTATCTCCAGTTCCAAAAAGCATAATGAATCCAAGCAGGATACACACAAAGTTATTCAGACCTCAACACAGCACAATCAAACCTGAGAAAGACAAAGACGAAATCTCGAAAGCAGCAAGAGAAAAATGGTCCATACACAAACAAAGGAAAATACAACTAAAGGCTTACAGAAACAATGGATGCCAGAATGTAGTAAAATGACATATTTAAAGTCCTAAAAGAAAAAAAGAGTTGGTACCAAGAATTCTCTATCTAGAAAAAACTACTCATCAAAAATAAGATTAAAAAAAAGGTATCCTCCAGTATTTTTTTTAGAAAAACTAAGCAATTTAGCCCTACAAAACCTAGAAATACTGGATACAGATTGAAAATAATAAAGCACTCCATTAGGCTAAAAGGAAATGATAAACAGGGTATATTGAATGATGTCAAGGTAGAAAAAAACACAAGAAGTGGTAAATATGTGGGTAAATTATGTGGATAAATATTGAAGTTGGGCCTGATTTCAAGACTAAAGCTACAGTAATCAAAACAACATAGCATAAGAGACAAAAGGATAAATGGACTAGGAGAGAGAACTTAGTATGATCAATTGACTTTCTTATGTGGTAAAATATAAATAACAAAATTTACCATTTTAGCCATTTTTAGAGTATGTTTTAGAGGCATTAAGTACATTTAGAATGTTGTATAACCATTCTGCTATTTATTTCTAAAACTTTTTAATTATCCTAAACAGAAAGTCTGTACTCATTAAACAACTTTTCATTCCCCTTCCACAGCCTTTGTTAATGACTACTTTACATTTGATATGTATATCATGTATGTGCTCAGTCACATCCGACCCTTTGTAGCATCCTGGACTGTAGCCCTCCAGGCTCCTCTGTCCATAGGATTTTCCAGGCAAGAATACTGGAGTGGGTTGCCATGTCCTCCTCCAGGGGATCTTCCCAACCCAGGGATTGAACCCACATCTCTGGTGTCTCTTGCATTGGCAGATGGGTTCTTTACCAGTAGTGCCACCTAGGAAGCCCTGTGTATATGTATGAATTTGCCTATTCTAGGTATCTCATATAAATGCAATTATGTAACACATATTTTTCATGTCTGACTTATTCTGCTTAGCATAATATTTTCAAAGTTTAACCATGTTGTGAATGCTCAGTCACTAAGTTGTGTTCGACTCTTTGTGACCCCATGGACTGTAGAGCCCAGCAGGCTCCTCTGTCCCTGGGAACCATATTATAATATATATTAGCATTTCATTCATTTTTATGGATGAATAATATTCAATTGTGTGTATACATCACATTCTTCTTATATACTTATCTTTTGATGGACACAGGTTTTTTCTGCCTTTTGAGTATTGTGACTATTGTTACATGAACACTGGTATACATATATCTGCTTAAGTTACTGCTTTTAATTCTTAGGAGTATTTACCTAAGGGGAGAAATTACTAGATTATATAGCAATTCTGTGTTTAACATTTTAGGAAGCATCAAACTATTTTCCACAATGACAGTACCATTTTACAGACCCACCAGCAATGCATATCTGTACCAATTTCTCTGTAGCCTTGCCAAACTTGTTATTTTACATATTTTGAGATGGGGTATCTAACTCAGTATAAAGTGGTATCTCATTGTGGCTTTGGTTTGCTTTCCCTAGTAAGCAATGATATCGAGTATCTTTTCAAGTGTTTATCGGCTATATGTATATTTTCTTTCAAAAAGGCCTATTCAAATCCTTTGTCCTTTTTTAATTAAATTCTTTGGTTTTTGTTGTTGACCTGTAGTTCTTTATATATTCTAGATACTTATCCCCTATCAGATATTGATTTATATTATTTTCTCCCGTTCTGTGAGTTGCCTTTTCACTCTCTTAATAGTGTATTTTGATGCCAAAATTTTGAATTTTGAAGAACTCAGATTTATCTTTTTCCTTTTTTTTTTCCTATGATTTTTGTGTCATGTCAAGGAAAACCTTTCCAAATCTAAAGGAGTGAAGCTTTTATCTTATGCTTTTCATATGGCTTTGGCTCTTAAATTTAAGTCTTTTATCTACCATTAGTTAATTTCTACATATGGTGAAAGGTAAAGTGTTCAGTTTCAAACTTTTGCATGTGAATAAGTTTCCCCGAGATTATTTATTCAAAAGACTGTCTTTTATTCATTAAATGGCCTAAACACCTTTGTTTAAATCAACTGACCAGTTTATAAGGGTTTATCTATGGGTCCACTAATCTATTTCATTGGTCTATATATTTATATTTGTGCCATTACATTATTTTTATTATTGCAGATTTCTCATTATTTTTGAAATCAGAAACTATAAGTCCTCCAACATGAAAAGGTATTCCAATTATCTTCTTTTCCAAATTGTTTTAGCCTTGAGATTTCATTTGAATTTAAGATGGGTTTTCCTATTGTTGCAAAAAAATGCCATTGGGATTTTGATAGGAATTCGACTGACTCTGTAGACTGCTGGTGGTGTTAACATCTTAACAATATTAAGTCTCCCAATCCACAATATGGAATGTCTTCAATAATTTATGCCTTATTTAATTTTTTAGGAATGTTTTATAGTTTTCAAGTGTTCAAGTCTTTCTTCTTCTTAGTTAAATTTATTACTAAGAATTGTATTCATTGTGATGCCATTGTAAATAGAATTGCTTTCTTAATTTCCTTTTCTTTTGTTCATTGCTAGAAACACAACTGCTTTTAGGTATTGATCTTATATCATGCAACTTGGCTGAATTTGTTTATTAGTTCTAGTAGCTTTCTTGTAGATTCTTTGGGATTTTTCTCTATATAGGATCATGTCATCTGCAAACAGAGATGGCTTTACTTCTTTCAAATTTGGATGTCTTTTATTTCTTTTTCTTGTCTAATTGTTCTGGCTGTAACTTCTAGTATAATGTTGAATAACAGCCACAAAAGTGGGCATCCTTGTCTTATGCTTGATCTGAGTGGAAAAGCTATTAGTATTTGAATACAATACTATTAAATATCATTAATACTATTGAATACAATACTAATATGTGAACATTCTAGGAATCAATGAATTAAATGGGCTGGAATGAGGGAATTTAACTCAGATGACCATTATATCTACTACTGTGGGCAAGATAGAAGAAATGGAGTAGCCATCATGGTCAAAAAAAGGGTCCAAAATGCAGTAATTGGATGCAATCTCAAAAATGACCGAATGATCTCTGTTTGTTTCCAAGGCAAATCATTCAATATCACGGTAATCCAAGTCTATGCCCTGACCAGTAACACTGAAGAAGCTGAAGTTGAATGGTTCTATGAAGACCTACAAGACCTTTTAGAACTAACACCCAAAAAAGATGTCCTTTTCAATACAGGGGACTGGAATGCAAAAGTATAAAGTCAAGAAACACCTGGAGTAACAGGCAAATTTTGCCTTGGAGTACAAAATGAAGCAGAGCAAAGGCTAATAGAGTTTTGCCAAGAGAACACACTGGTCATAGCAAATACCCTCTTCCAACAACATAAGAGAAGACTCTACACATGGACATCAACAGATGGCCAACACTGATTCAGACTGATTATACTCTTTGCAGCCAAAGATGGAGAAGCTCTATACTGTCAGCAAAAACAAGACCAGAAGCGGACTGTGGCTCAGATCATGACCTCCTTATTGCCAAATTCAGACTTAAATTGAAGAAAGTGGGGAAAACCACTAAACCATTCAGGTATGACCTAAATCAAATCCCTTATGACTATACAGTGGAAGTAAGAAACATATTTAAGGGACTAGACCTGATAGAGTGCCTGATGAACTATGGACAGAGGTTCATGACGTTGTACAGAAGACAGAGATCAAGACCATCCCCACCAAAAAAAGAAATGCAAAAAACAAAAATGGCTGTCTGAGGAGGCCTTACAAATAGCTGTGAAAGGAAGAGAAGCAAAAAGCAAAGGAGAAAAGGAAAGATATAAGCATCTGAAAGCAGAGTTCCAAAGAATAGCAAGGAGAGATAAGAAAGCCTCCCTCAGCAATCAATGCAAAGAAATAGAGGAAAACAATAGAATGGGAAAATCTAGAGATCTCTTCAAGAAAATTAGAGATACCAAGGGAACATTTCATGCAAAGATGGGCTCAATAAAGGACAGAAATGGTATGGACCTAACAGAAGCAGAAGATATTAAGAAGAGGTGGCAAGAATACACAGAAGAACTGTACAAAAAATATCTTCATGACCCAGTTAATCATGATGGTGCAATCACTCACCTAGAGCCAGACATCCTGGAATGTGAAGTCAAGTGGGCCTTAGAAACATCACTATGAACAAAGCTAGTGGAGGTGATGGAATTCCAGTTGAGCTATTTCGAATCCTAAAAGATGATTCTGTAAAAGTGTTGCACTAAGTTCAGTGCAGTCGCTCAGTCGTGTCTGACTTTTTGCAACCCCATGAATCGCAGCACAGCAGGCCTCCCTGTCCATCACCAACTCCCAGAGTCTACCCAAACCCATGTCCATCAAGTCGGTGATGACATCCAGCCATCTCATCCTCTGTCGTCCCCTTCTCCTCCTGCCCCCAATCCTTCCCAGCATAAGGGTCTTTTCCAGTGACTCAACTCTTGGCATGAGGTGCCCAAAGTATTGGAGTTTTAGCTTCAACATCACGCCTTCCAATGAACACCCAGGACTGATCTCCTTTAGGATGGATTGATTGATCTCCTTGCAGTCCAAGGGACTCTCAAGAGTCTTCCCCAACACCACAGTTTAAAAGCATCAATTCTTCGGCACTCAGCTTTCTTCACCGTCCAACTCTCACATCCATACATGACCACTGGAAAAACCATAGCCTTGACTAGACGGATCTTTGTTGGCAAAGAAATGTCTCTTCTTTTAAATATGCCACCTAGGTTGGTCATAACCTTCCTTCCAAGGAGTAAGTGTCTTTTAATTTCATGGCTGCAATCACAATCAGCAATGATTTTGGAGCCCAAAAATATAAACTCTGACACTCTTTGCACTGTTTCTCCATTTATTTCCCATGAAGTGATTGGACCAGATGCCATAATCTCAGTTTTCTAAATGTTGAGCTTTAAGCCAACTTTTTCACTCTCCTCTTTCACTTTCATTAAGAGGCTCTTTAGTTTTTCTTTGCTTTCTGCCATAAGGGTGGTGTCATCTGCATATCTGAGGTTATTGATATTTCTCTCGCCAATCTTGATTCCAGCTTGTGTTTCTTCCAGCCCAGCGTTTCTCATGATGTAATCTGCATATAAGTTAAATAAGCAGGGTGACAATATACAGCCTTGACGTACTCCTTTTCCTATGTGGAACCAGTCTGCTGTTCCATGTCCAGTTCTAACTGTTGCTTCCTGACCTGCATATAGGTTTCTCAAGAGACAGGTCAGATGGTCAGGTATTTCCATCTTTTTAAGAATTTTCCAAGTTTATTGTGATCCACACAGTCAAAGGCTTTGGCATAGTCAATAAAGCAGAAGTAGATGTTTTTCTGGAACTCTCTTGCTTTTTTGATGATCCAGTGGATGTTGGCAATTTGATCTCTGGTTCCTCTGCCTTTTCTAAAACCAGCTTGAACAACTGGAAGTTCACGGTTCACGTACTGCTGAAGCCTGGCTTGGAGAATTTTGAGCATTACTTTACTAGCATGTGAGATGAGTGCACTTGTGCGGTAGTTTGAGCATTCTTTGGCATTGCCTTTCTTTGGGATTGGAATGAAAACTGACCTTTTCCAGTCCTGTGGCCACTGCTGAGTTTTCCAGATTTGCTGGCATATTGAGTGCAGCATTTTCACAGCATCATCTTTCAGGATTTGAAATAGCTCAACTGGAATTCCATCACCTCCACTAGCTTTGTTCATAGTGATGCTTTCTAAGGCCCACTTGACTTCACATTCCAGGATGTCTGGCTCTAGATGAGTGATCACACCTTTATGATTATCTGGGTCTTGAAGATCTTATTGTACAGTTCTTCTGTGTGTTCTTGCCACCTCTTCTTAACATCTTCTGCTTCTGTTAGGTCCATACCATTTCTGTCCTTTAGAGAGCCCATCTTTGCATGAAATGTTCCCTTGGTATCTCTAATTTTCTTGAAGGGATCTCTAGTCTTTCCTATTCTGTTTTTTCCCCTATTTCTTTGCATTGATCGCTGAGGAAGGCTTTCTTATCTCTCCTTGCTATTCTTTGGAACTCTGCATTCAGATGCTTATATCTTTCCATTTCTCCTTTGCTCTTTGCTTTTCTTCTTTTCACAGCTATTTGTAAGGCCTCATCAGACAGCCATTTTGCTTTTTTGCATTTCTTTTCCATGGCCGTGAAGATATACCAAGGTAAGAGAAACCCAAGTAAGACGGCAGGTGTTGCGAGAGGGCACCAGAGGGCAGACACACTGAAACTATAATCACAGAAAATTAACCAATCTGATCACATGGACCACAGCCTTGTCTATCTCAGAAACTAAGCCATGCCTTGTGGGGCCTCCCAAGATGGATGGGTCATGGTGGAGAGGTCTGACAGAATATGGTCCACTGGAGAAGGGCATGGCAAACCACTTCAGTATTCTTGCCTTGAGAACCCCATGAACAGTATGAAAAGGCAAAGACTTAGGACACTGAAAGATGAACTCCCCAGGTCGGTAGGTGTCCAATATGCTACTGGAGATCACTGGAGAAATAACTCCAGAAAGAATGATGGGATGGAGCCAAAGCAAAAACAATACCCAGTTGTGGATGTGACTGGTGATAGAAGCAAGGTCCGATGCTGTAAAGAGCAATATTGCATAGGAACCTGGAATGTTAGGTACAGGAATCAAGGCAAATTGGTAGTGGTCAAACAGGAGATAGCAAGAGTGAACATCAACATTCTAGGAATCAGCGAACTAAAATGGACTGGAATGGGTGAATTTAACTCAGGTGACCATTATATGTACTACTGTGGGCAGGAATCCCTTAGAAGAAATGGAGTAGCCATCATGGTCAACAAAAGAGTCTGAAATGCAGTACTTGGATGCAATTGCAAAAATGACAGAATGATCTCTGTTCGTTTCCAAGGCAAACCATTCAATACCATGGTAATCCAAGCCTATGCCCCAACCAGTAACGCTGAAGTTGCTGAATTTGAACGGTTTTATGAAGACCTACAAGACCTATTTTAGAACTAACACCCAAAAAAGTTGTTCTTTTCATTATAGGGGACTGAAATGCAAAAGGAGGAAGTCAGGAAACACCTGGCGTAACAGGCAAATTAGGCCTTGGAGTACAGAATGAAGCAGGGCAAAGGCTAACAGAGTTTTGCCAAGAGAACACGCTGGTCATAGCAAATACCCTCTTCCAACAACACAAGAGAAGACACTACACATGGACATCACCAGATGGTCAACACCGAAATCATATTGATTATATTCTTTGCAGCAAAAGATGGAGAAGCTCTATACAGTCAGCAAAAACAAGACCAGAAGTGGACTGTGGCTCAGATCATGAACTCCTTATTGCCAAATTCAGACTTAAATTGAAGAAAGTAGGGAAAACTACTAGACCATTCAGGTATGACCTAAATTAAATCCCTTTTGATTATACATTGGAAGTGACAAATAGATTTAAGGGGCTAGATCTGATAGACAGAGTGCCTGATGAACTATGGACAGAGGTTGGTGACACTGTACAAGAGACAGGAATCAAGACCATCCCCATGGAAAAGAAATGCAAAAAGCAAAATGGCTGCACTCAATATGTCAGAAAATTTGGAAAACTCAGCATGGCCACAGGACTGGAAAAGGTCAGTTTTCATTCCAATTACAAAGAATGGCAATGGCAAAGAATGCTCAAACTACCAGACAATTGCATTCATCTCACACGCTAAGAAGGTAATGCGCAAAATTCTCCAAGCCAGGCTTCAGCAGTATGTGAACCGTGAACTTCCAGATGTACAAGCTGGCTTTAGAAAGGCAGAGGAACCAGAGATCAAATTGCCAATATCCGCTGGATCATTGAAAAAGTAAGAGAGTTCAAGAAAAACATCTATTTCTGCTTTATTGAGTATGCCAAAGCGTTTGACTGTGTGGATCACAATGAACTGTGGAAAATTCTGAAAGAGATGGGAATACCAGACCACCTGACCTGCCTCTTGAGAAACCTGTATGCAGGTCAGGAAGCAACAGTTAGAACTGGACATGGAACAACAGACTGGTTCCAAACAGGAAAAGGAGTATGTCAAGGCTGTATATTGTCACCCTGCTTATTTAACTTATGTGCAGAGTACATCATGAGATATGCTGGGCTGGAAGAAGCACAAGCTGGAATCAAGATTGGCGAGAGAAATATCAATAACCTCAGATATGCAGATGACACCACACTTATGGCAGAAAGTGAAGAAGAACTAAGGATCCTCTTGATGAAAGTGAAAGAGGAGAGTGAAAAAGTTGGCTTAAAGCTCAACATTCAGAAAACTAACATAATGGCCTCTGGTCCCATCTCTTCATGGCAAATAAATGGGTAAACAGTGGAAACAGTTATCTGACTTTATTTTGGGGTCTCCAAAATCATTGCAGATGGCGATTGCAGCCATGAAATTAAAAGACTCTTAGTCCTTGGAAAGAAAGTTTTGACCAACCTAGATAGCGAATTAAAAAGCAGAGACATTACTTTGCCAACAAGGTCCATCTAGTCAAGGCTATGGTTTTTCCAGTAGTCATGTATGAATGTGAGAGTTGGACTATAAAGAAAGCTGAGTGCCGAAGAATTGATGCTTTTGAACTGTGGTGTTGGAGAAGACTCTTGAGAGTCCCTTGGACTGCAAGGAGATCCAGTCAGTCCATCCTAAAGGAGATCAGTCCTGGGTGTTCATTGGGAGGACTGATGTTGAAGCTGAAACTCCAATACTTTGGCCACTTGATGCAAAGAGCTGACTGATTTGAAAAGATCCTGATGCTGAGAAAGATTGAGGGCAGGAGGAGAGGAGGATGACAGAGGATGAGATGGTTGGATGGCATCACCGTTTCAATGGACATGTGTTTTGGTAGGTTCTAGGAGTTGGTGATGGATAGGGAAGCCTAGTGTGCTGCAGTTCATGGCGTCGCAAAGAGTCGCACACAACTAAGTAAGTGAACTAAAGTGAACTATATGAATATGAGTATAATATTAGCCATCGTGTCAGCTGATTTTTAGCCTATACACCTGGATATTTTAATAAGGAAAGGTTATAATCATTTTGAAAGTATGTTAAAGGAACATTTGAATATCCATATTTCAAAAAATAAAAAGGAAATAAAAAGGAAAGATGCTAATCGTAGACCTAATGTGAAAGCTAAATATACAAAATCTCATATGATAATACAGGGTAAAATCTTTGTTGCACTGGGCCAAGAAAAATTTCTCAGATAAAATGCAAAACTTATACCCAACAAAAAAAATTAACTTTGGTAAATTACTCTTTATATCTATTAAAAACTCTTGGATTTAAAAACATACCATTAAGAAAATTTTAAATATAATTCACAAAATGGGAGGAAATATTTACAATTTGTATCTCAAGTATATAAAGAATTCTTTTACTCAATAAGATAAGCAACTCAATTAAAACATGGGCAAAAGACATAAAAAACACTTTACCAAAGAAAACACAGGAATAGTAAATAAAAACATGAAAATGTACTCAAAAAAAGCAAATTAAAAACTACAATGAGATACTACTATCTCAGACACATAAAGTGACTATAATGATATATTGAAAGTCACTCAGTCATGTCTGACTCTTTGCAACCCCATATACTGTAGCCTGCCAGGCTCCTCTGTCCATGGGGATTCTCCAGGCAAGAATACTAGAGTGCATAGCCATTCCCTTCTCCAGGAAATCTTCCCAACACAAGGATGGAACCCAGGTCTATCTGCATTGCAGGCAGATTATTTACTGTCTGAGCTACCAGGGAAGGCCATAATGATAGTCAATGGTCAATGCCAAATGCTGCTGAAGTCATAGAGAGACTGGATCTGCCAAAAATTGTAGGTAGAAATGCAAAATAGTATAGCCATGATGGTAAATAATTTCAAAGTTTCTCAAAAATTTCAAAACACACTCACCATGTACTCACTACACTCTATGACAAACCGAAGAGACATAAAAACATGTCCATATGAAGATTTGTACCCATGTGTTCATGATAGTGTTATACATAATGCATAAACACTGGAAACAATTTATATGCACAACAACTCAGTGGATAAACAAAATATAGTAAATGGTATCCTACTCAGCAATTAAGAGGAATTAACTACTGAGATAAATAAAAGCATGGATGAATCTCAAAAATACAGTGCTAAGAGAAAGGAGTCAGATACAAAAACCTAAATATTGTATGATTTCATTTATATAAAATATTTTAGATAGGCAAAATTGTGTCAGAAACTAGATAATGAGTTACTCGAGGCTATAAGTTGAAGTGGGAATTGACTGAAAATGGGTACGTGGGAACTTTTCTGAAGTGATAGAAATATTTTATGACTGGATTATAGTTATGCTTGCACAACAATAAATTTACTGATATTCAACAAACCGTACACTTAAAATGGTTAAATTTATGATATATAAATCATACTTCAATAAAACTGTTAATATAATAAGAGATTGATAGTTTTCTGGGAAGATGGCAGCGTAGGAAGAACCAGGAATCTGTTTTCCCACCAAGACAACAGTTTGCACTGGCAGAATCTAATATAACTACCTTGGAACGCTGGAGTCTATTGAATGCTTGCAACTTCCAGGGGAAGGGTTGAATGGTAAATTGCAGTTAATTTTGATCAATTTCAGCTCTTTGTACAGTAGAAGTACCCATCTCCCATCCCTGCTCCATGAAAGGAAGCTGCGCACATGTTTCTGGAACAGAGTGCACACAGCCTGCAGGAACCACAGTGGGCAAAAATATACTTGATTGTTGCTTCTTATCACAGAGTTGCAGACAAAAAGGACAGTGGCCATTGTTTAACCATCTGCACTACTGCAAGTACTCCCCTCAGAGATCAAAAGGACTTTAAGAAGAATTTTAAAAGCCAGTACTCTGTCCTTTTATTTTACTCTTCTTACCCTTTTTGTAGTCAGTCAGATATTTATATATACATAGGTTATATAGGTACTTAAATCTTTCTTATATTCAACTCACATTTATATTTATCCTTTTTTACCATTCACATTTTTAAATCTCTATTTACAGAGGATCCTATAGCTTTCCTTAAAGCAATTTTACTGTGGTAAAATATACATAGCATAAAATTTAGCAAATTAACCACTTTTAAACAAACAGTTCAGTGATATTAAACACTTTCATAACGTTGTGCACCAACAAACTGGATAATCTCAATGAAAAGGACAAATTCCTAGAAAGACAAAATTTACCAAGACTAAATCACAAAGAAATAAAGCATCTGAATAGACCTGTATTAGTAATGAAATTGAATCAATAATCAAAATCTTGCAACAAAGAAAAGTCCTGGACTTGATGAATTAATTGGTAAAGTATATCAAACTAAATAAAAACCAGTACCAATTTTTAAACTTTTTCAAATAGTTGAAGAGGAGGAAACCCTTCCTAACTCAGTCTCTGAGGCCAATATTTCTGTGATGCCAAAGCCAGAAAAAGGCAAAAGAAAAGACAACTACACAACAATATATCTCATGAATTGATGAAAATGTACTCAACAAAGTACTAGCAGATGGAATTCAGCAACATATTGGGATAATTATATACCATGATCAAGTGGGACTTATTCCTGGAATGCAAAGATGCTTCAATACACATAAATTGATCAATCAACACACCACATTAACAGAATGAGGAAAAATTAAACAACATAAACATCCCAACTGATACAGGAAAACAATTTGATAAAAGTCACACCCTTTCAAAAAATAAATGAACTGGAATAGAAGGAAAATAATAAAATTCATATATGAAAAACCTATCACACTCAATGGTTGAAGACTTAAAGCTTTTTCTCAAGGATCAGGAACAACACAAGGATTCCTGCTGTCATCATTTCTACTCAATCAATATAGTACTGCAAGTTCTAGCCAGAGCTATTAGACATGAAAGAAAAATAAAAGACTCCCAAATCATAAAGGAAAATTATCTTTGTTTATAGACGATCTTTTATGTAGAAAACCCTAAAGATTCCACACACACACAAAACATTTAGAACTAATAAATGAATTAAGCAATACTGCAAAATACAATACAAAGTCAATAAACAAAAATCAATCAGTGGGCTTTCCAGGAGGCTCAGTGGTAAAGAATCTGTTGCCAATGCAGGAGATGCATGAGACATGGGTTCAATCCCTGGTTCAGGAAGATCCTCTGGAGGAGGAAATGGCAACCCACTCTAAAATTCTTGCCTGGAAGATTCCATGGACAGAGGAGCCTGGTGGGCTATAGTCCATGGGATTGCAAAAGAGTCATACACAACTGAACAGCAGGCATGGCAAACAAAAGTCCATAGTATCTCTATACACTAACGATGAAAAATCTGGAAAGAAAATGATGAAAACAATTATTTACAATAGCATCAGAAAGAATCCTTAGGAATTAAATTAATCAAGGAGATAAAAGACACACTGAAAATTATAAAACTTTGTTGAAAGAAATTAAAGATGACATAAAGGAATCGAAACATACCCCAATCGTGGATTAGAAGATTTAAAATTGTTGAATGCCAATACTACCCAAAGAAATCTACAAATTTAATAGAATCTTTGTCAAAATCTCAATGACATTTTTTGCAGAAGTAGGAAATACTTTAAATCCATATGCAATCTTAAGGGACTCAAAAATAATCAAAATAATCTGGAAAAAGAACAAAACTGGAAGATGTACACTTTTGATATCAAACAGAAAACAAAACTATAGTAATCAAATAATGTATCCCTGGAATAAAGAGAGATATATAAACCAAGGGAATAGAGTCCAGAAATAAAGACCCACCTATATGGTCAAATGATTTCTGACAAGGAAGCCAAGACCATTCAATAGGGGTAGTAAAGTCTATTCATGAAACAGTGCTCAGAAAACTGGACATACACATGCAAAAGAATGTAGATGGATCCTTATCTAACATCATCTGTAATAATTAACTGAAATAGATCAAAGATTTAAATGCAAGACCTAAAACTATAAAATTCTAATAAGAAAACTTGGAAACGGCTTTGCAACATTGACTTTGGCAATGATTTCTCACATGTTAAAAGCACAGGTAACAAAAGAAAAATACAGACAAATAGGAGTCCATCAAAAATTTTAAAATTTGTTCACCAAAGACATTATCAACAGATTTAAAAGGAAGCCCACAGAGTAAAAGAAAATATTTGCAAATCATAAACCTGGCAAGGGATCAGCATCCACAATATACTAAAACTCAAAAAAACAACAAAAAATTCAATTAAGAAAGGGCAAAGTACTTGAGTAGATATTTGTCAAAGAATCTACACAAGTAACCAATAAGCACATGAAAAGATGCTCAATATAAGTAACCAATGGGAAAATGCACATCTACAAAATTACAATGAGATAACATTTATATTATTAGGAAAGCTACTTTAAATAAACAACAAAAAAAATGTTGACAATGGTAGGGAAAATGAAATCTTTGTGCACTGTTGGCAAGAATGTAAAATGGTAAAGCTGTTGTGAAAAGCAGCTTCCTCCAAAAAGTAAAAGTAGAATTACCATATGATTCAGCAATTTCACTTCTGAGAATATACCCAGGAGAATTGAAAGCAGAATCTTGAAGAGATCTTTGTACACCCATATTCATAGTGAAAAAAGTGAAGTCACTCAGTCGTGTCTGACTCTTTGCGACTGAGTAAAGTAATAATTCATAGTAACATTATTCAAAAAAGCTAAAGCACGACAGCAACTAAAGCATAGCATCTGTGTATTAACAGATGAATGAGTGAGCAAAAGGTGATATATACATGTCATGGGATATGGTTCAGTCTTATATGGAAGGTAATTCTGGCATATGCTGAAATACTGATAAACCTGAAGGACATATGCTAAGTGAAATAAGCAGAATACATAACAAAAGTAACAAAATCCTTATATGAAATACTTAGATTATTAAAAATCATAGACCAGAAAGTAAAATTATGATAGCCAGGAGGTAGGGGAAAATGTAGGGGAGGGAGATTATTGCTTAATGGGTATAGAGTTTCAGTTTCACAAGCAGAAGAAAGTTAGTGGAAATGGATGGTAGTCATGGCTGCACACCATTATGAAAATATCTAACATTACCAAACTGTACATTTAAAAATATTTAATATGGTAAACTTAATGCCTGCATATTTTATCACAATAAAATAGTTTTTAAAGGAGAACTATGAGATCCTCTCTGAGAAGTAGAGATAAAAATATGAAAGAAGACTGCTAAATAACCAAGAATAAATATAAATGTGAGTTGAGTATAAAAGATTTAAGTACATATATGACCTATGCATACATAAATATATTTGTTTGCTTAGTTAAATTCAGAACCAGAAGTTTAAGGCAAATGGTATGTCATTCAGTAGGAAAGCATTCCGAAAGCAGAACTCTTTAATACCTTCTCTTTCTGTCTCTGTATCAAAGAGAAGGACTATCATTTTGAAAGCATAAAACAGTTATTCACAGGAAAGAACTAAATCACACAATAAGGAAACTAAATCACATAATAAGTTAAACTACGAAAGAAGGTCTAACTACTTTTGTTTAATTCAATTCTCTTGCATTCTAGAAAGTATATCCTAGGATTCCCACCCTGATTCTCTGTCTTAAAAAAGATCACAGATGATATCACTAAGCTTTTGCCAATGGCTAAGGAAGTATAAAAGAAAATAGTTACAATACTGTGGTTCCCAAATCGCATTCTTGAAATTAGTCGGACACAGAAAAATACACACCCGAGGTAGTTCACAGTTTCAACAATAGATAGCACTACGTTCCTTTCAATAGCATCCTATCTTTGTGCAGTTGGTTGCTCTGGCTGTTGCTGGGATAAAAAGCCAGGATCACAGGAAAATCAACGTGGAACAGGACAGAAAGCAGCCCCCTTCACATTCATCACACAGTTAGCCCTTTTCTGCACCCTTCATTTACTCCTTTTTATTCTTACTGTGTTCATCATGCTTGTTGACTGTGCTTTGTGCTTATTTACAGGCAGGAATCCTGTCTAATTTTTAAAATGCATTACCTCTATTGATGCTGAGCTTCCCAACTTTGTTTTGTAAACATTGTGAAACCCCAGCCTAAAACAGAAGCAGCAAAATCATCACCATAAGAAGCTGGATGAATGTGCTCCATACTAAGGATTACAATTTTAAAGAGATAGAAAGTCAAAAGGACCATATCCAGAAAAGAGTAATTATAAACATGCAATTTTTTTAACTATTAAGAATTGAAAGCATTTGGACAGACTAAAAATATTTAGCCCAGAGAAGAAAAATCTTAACATAAAAGTAAATGTCTACCACTACTAAGAAATGTAGGCCAGGTTTTGTGACCAGACCATCCACTTTTGCCTGAGGTATAATTCCTAGACTGTGTCTCAGTTGTGGGCACAGGTAGTGAAAATGGAGCAGATGCTTATATTTTCATACAACATTTGTGGCAGAACCCATCAAAAAATTGCTATGATTCCATATGTGAATGTAAAATTGTCACAATTCTATTATAAATGATTTCTATGACTGGCAACCAAGGAAATATGCTGGAATTTCCATTGCTCACAAATCAATCAGTTATATAGCTAATCAATGAATAATAAATATTTATTAAATGTTCAGTGAATCCAGGTTGGTGTTTAGACTATATTTATACACAAAGGCAATTATTACACTCCTTTCCCAAGTTTAGCATAAATACCTATAGTTTTACTTATACTAAAATCCAGAGATATCAATGAAACACAGGATATGGAAGATGGAACACACAGATACAAAACCTGAATATGTCTTTTTAATCATTAGCTACACCCTGCCTTTCACTACCTCAAAATCTAGTATAATTGCTGTGGAACTCAACATCTTATTACTTCTCTGTCTCTCCCTTAAATATAGATAGCACTCTTCCAGGCATGCTTGTTTATGATGATTTGTCTGGACTTGTGGCATTTCCTAGCATTGTGACTCATGATATGGTCTCAG
Source organism: Giraffa tippelskirchi (assembly GCF_054371585.1). Taxonomy (NCBI): domain Eukaryota; kingdom Metazoa; phylum Chordata; class Mammalia; order Artiodactyla; family Giraffidae; genus Giraffa; species Giraffa tippelskirchi. The sequence continues at coordinate 58,872,029 of NC_137279.1, read as the reverse complement.
GACACCTCAAGGAGGAAACACATTGTGCATTATATTATTGAGGAGTCCTTACCACATGTTCTTAGTAGGCATTTCTTGGGCATTCTGGAAAAGGCAAGGATATACTATCTTGAAGTAAATATAAAGAAATCACCAATATGCTATGAAATTGTAGCATATTGTAAGTGACCTTGAGAAGTCACTTCAAGGAGCTGAAGAATAATGTTGAGAAGTCAAAAGACACTATGATGTAACTTCTGGCTTCTAAGAGTTAAAGAAAAAATGTGAGAGATGTTGAAACAACTAATGCAACTTAAAGTAGAAAGACAGGAATATCAGTTACATGAGTAACATGCAGTGATAAATAATGGTAACAGTTGCTACAATATCAATAAACATCTGATAGTCACATAGTGTCCATAAAACTGGGAGGATAGAAGGACATAAAACTCACAACAAACAAGTATAAATCTTCCATTTCCTATAGAAATCACCTGGAAATATTTTTAAGTGGCAAGGTAACCAGTCATATTGGTTTCACAATGCTATCCTAAATTTTATGTGGAAAGTCTCACATTCTGGGAAAACCTTCTGTCTGGGGTAAACCAAGACTATAGTCACCTTGCTAGCAATACCATTCCAACAGACCAGTGTAAATTTCCCACTACTCGGATAATTGTACAACCATATCCAATGCTCCAATCAAGGAAAAGAACCCAAATTTCATTTAGTGTTATTTTTTTTTCATTTCTCACTTAAATTCTCCACATTGTACCTAAGCCTTTCTGATGGGTTCTCAATGAAGAAAGAAATTAATGAGACACTGCCCTGTGTGATGTTGCTTCATACATGGACCAGAGTTCACTTACTTTTGCTACAGCCCAATGGGTTGCTGATATCCAAATGACTTGCATTGAGAATACAGGTATCACACTTTGATCCAGTAACAAATCGTTTACAGAAACACTGGCCCGTGACCGAGTGACAGGTTTCATTTAAGGCTCCTGAGAGATGACAATTGCAAGGCTGACATCTGAAAATAAGACAAATAAACCATTAAAGAAAATAACGCTGATTAGCAATCCATGGAAACAGTTACATCTATTGATAACACTGTGGAATAAAATAGTCTGTTTTAGCTGGTATACTGAAAATGATTCTTGAGCTAAACAAACAAAATAAAACAGAAAGATACCTTTATCAAAATGTTATTCATAATAAAATCTCTACAAAGCCTTCTCTTTGTACATTAATAGCAAGAAAGTGTTATATTGCTTTTTTATATGCAATGATACATCTTTTGACTTATTTTGCATACTAGTTGCTCCATTAAGAACACTGTAAACTGGGGAGGGAGGTGGGAGGAGGGTTCTGGAAGGGGAACACATGTACACCCACGGTGGATTCATGTCAATGTATGGCAAAACAAATACAATATTGTAAAGTTAAAAAATAGATAAATAAACTAATTAAAAAAAAAAAGAACACTGTAAACTTCTCATCCTCACAAAAGTAGTTCTCCCGACAGCTAAAAATTAAGATTCGATACCCATTCTGGAGGAGGAAATGGCAACCCATTCCAGTATTCTCTGGAGAACCCCATGGACAGAGGAGCCTTGCAGGCTACAGCTTATGGGATTGTAAAGAGCTGGTCACGGCTGAGCAACTGAATGTGCACCCATAAAATTATCTCTTTAAGTATCTTTCAAGCTGTAAAATAGAAAACTGGGTGTGATAATTACTGCTCCCCCCTGAAAGTCTTGTAATCTTATAGTCTTTTAAAGAGTCAAAATTATATAGTTTTATAAAGATTAAATTTTGCTAAGAAAACAGTTTGAGGAAGATATGTCCAAATACTGCTGATGCCTTATATATGTTATATATCATTTTTAACTTTTGTATTAAACTTGTTTACCCAAAATGATGAGAGAATAGAGCATTATTCTGATCTATGAAAAGATGCTATCGATACAAACATAATAAAAGAACTTCATTTCAACTTAAATTTCTTGGGCTCAGAGTTGATTGTAAAAATCAGTCTTGGCATTTTACCATGATAGTAACAAACACTTGTTTCTTCAGAGTGAATTTTTCACTCAGTGCATATCAATGTCATAGATTGGGATGGTACCACCATGAAGCCTTAGGGCTTCCCTGGTGGCTCAGATGGTAAAGAATCTGTCTGCAATGTGGGAGACCTGGGTTCGATCCCTGGGTTGGGAAGATCCCCTGGAGACGCACATGGCAACGCACTCCAGTATTCTTTCCTGGAGAATCCTCATGGACAGAGGAGCCTGGCAGGCTACATTCCATGGGGTCGCAAAGAGTCAGACATGACTGAGCAACTAAGCCCAGCACAGCCCAGCACAGCATGAAGCATTAAGCAAAGCATCTCACATAAGAAGACCACGACCTTTAAAGAGGAGCTTTCCATAGGGCACATTGAAAACAACATGAACAGTATGGCTTCACCTATATTTTCTAATAAAAATGCTGGATGGATGGAGTTACTTCATCTCACTGCAACTTTTACCGTGTGATCTCCTGGGTAATCATTCAACACCCTTAAAAAAGCTGATAAAAGCTAAGGCTGCTAAATAAGCTGCAAATTTGTTTTATGGACTAATATCACCTTGGGAATAAATAAAGTACAGTTTGTCTCAAAAACGACTATACCGTAGTTTGCCCTTTTTATGTCATAAGAGTACATTTTTCCCCTCCAAACAACTACAGTGTGTCCTTTATGTGTAGACAGAATTCCATCTCAAACAGATATCTTGCTTAGCCTATTTAAGTATTAGAGCTGACAAAAATTATGCATGGAAATTAAAATGGAATTACAGGAGCAACAAAATATTTAATTTGCTCCTAACTTCATTATATGCTATTACTTAGAATATATTGTTTCTCGGCTGTTAGTATAATATTGGTAAGCATAAACAATAAGAGACAAGCTTCTCTCAATGCACATATATATCACTACACCACTCATGAATAAGTGTCTCTTGAGTATTTCAGCTTTTATTACCATTCACTCATGAGACAATCACATTTATTTTCCATACAGTACATTTAGAGTAATAGTTTCTAGTGTATAATTTCTTTCCTTGATGGAGATCTATTTTCTTCCCGCTAACTGCTACGTGCTTAACTCCAAGTCAGTTCTGTCAATATCCATGGGATATTAAGTTCCAAATCCAAATGGAATAAATAAGCTGCTGCTTAGGAAACAATGTAGTGTTTTGAGTAACTAAATATGACTCTTACTGGTTTCACAGTCTCTTATCCCAACTCTTTTTATATGTAACTTCTCTGACTTATAATTGCTTGACTTTAGTAAGAGAGATTTTTACCTGGATGAAGTTTACAGGAGACTTTTCTGAATATTATAGTTTGTTTCTAGCCTAAAGGACACTGGTGATAATTTTGTAATTGAAGTTTAAGCAAAATGATTGCTTTAAATTTCTCCACCTCTCAAATATAATTTTAAACATTTCCAAGACTCCTTAGTAAATAAGCTACAGGTTTGATGTCATTTTATAAGTTATCCTCCCTCAAGAGCATCTCCTAAATGAAATACATTTCACATTTATTAAAACAAAATTATATGTAATAAAGAAAAAGACATTTTAAGCTTAGAAAGAGAAACACCAAACTAAGATGAATTGTGATATTGATTTTGTCAGGATAAATGGTTTTTGTAATATTAATATAAAGAAACCTTTATTACACTGACTCTCCTGGTACAGCTAGGGCTTCTCCCGCAATCTGTTTAAAATCTTCATTTTTCATCCTTATGGGAAAACCTCACTTGCTAAATGGATTTCATAAAGAGTAATCTGTCAAGATTTATATAGATAAACAATTTGTGATGTTTATTGACCAGTTCATTATGGTAAACAAAATAGCAGGAAAGCACTGCTAATCTCTGCTAGTTTGTGCTATTACAGTTCTGCATGGGCCCTTATGTTACCCCAGTGTTTGCTGAATTCAATGGGAAAGAAATTCATTGGCTTCAGTCTCTTAAATCTCAACCTCATATATTTTCCTTCCTGGGGAGCCTCTTCCACTTGGGCAAACAGTAAGAAAAAGGAGTTATCCTACCTATTACTACTCAGAAACATCAGTATGAATGAAGGGTATGTGTTTCAATACTGGATTTCACTATCAGAAACTTCATCGTATGAGGAAGAGCTACTACAAGAGGGGGTCCAGGGATACGATCCAGGATAAAGATAACTTTACTGATGTTTCTCTTTGGAGAACTCTCTTCTGTCTGGGGCCTCAAAGGTACCAGCAAATTGATTTAAAGATATTGACTGATGTCAATAATATTCACTGAGGGCCAACTATGTTATAGGGCTGGAGCAGGACATAAAGATGAATAAGACAGAGCTGTCCTTGTTTTCAAGGAGCTCACAGTCTAGTGAGAAATAAAAAGTGGAAAGTGTATTAACAAGGATGTATGCAGACTTTTGGGGGACACAGGAAAGGGCAGTTTGGAGGAAAATGATGGGAAAGAAGTAATATGGAGGAATCTTAGAGATGTGTGGGCTAAATATTAAAAGATGGACTAGAATAAGCCAGGCAAACAGAGAGGGGAGAAAATAGAGACAAGGCACAGCAGGAGAGTGTATGAAATTTTAAGTAATTCAAAAATATTTGATTTAAATTCTGAATAGGAAGATGGTGACAGATAACACTGGAAAGTGAAGAAGAGGTAAGATATTGCCAGATTAAGTGCAATGCTGATAGTGGGAAGGGACAGGATAAATTTAAGAAATGTTTAGTACATAAAATCAGTAGGATGGGGTGGACAAATTGAAAAGAGAAGGCAATAAGGGCCTGGAGTTATTCCTAGTTTTCTAATTTGTTGAAATGCTGGATGATGTAGTCATCATTTAATATACACAACAAAGGAGGAAGAGACATTCAATTCCTGAGAGATTTTAGACAAGGATTATTAATGATAATTAAAGAATAGAAGAGAAAAAGGCTTCAAGGTGAATTGGGGAAATTGAACAAAGAGTTTCCTGCATCTTTTCCTAACACAAAGACTAGCAATCAGTAAGTGTTCGATAAATATTATTGAGTAAAAGAATGAATAAAGCACTAGAAAACTTTAGACTTAGGACACCGCAGATAAATCTGAATGTGACATGTAGCTTTAATAACAATTTAACTGTTTTGAACCCTTTCTGATTGGCATAGCTATCCCTCTGCTAGCCTCTCCACAAGGAAGGGGCCACTCTTTTTTAAGGGCTGGCCTTCTACTCTGACTCCCTAAAGCCAGAAGAGTTCTCTGCTGGCTTTTTTTGTGCAGGACCCCATGAGTACCCCCAAGAGGAGTTTGATTTTACCCTGGGTAAGATTTTATTCGATCCCTGCCGTGGATGTGTGGTCTGAGGTTCTTAGTTTTCCTTTCTTCACAGCCTACTAGTAACACCAGATTCTTCTAGAAATGTCAACCAGAATTATAAGGGGGGATTGGGGCTAGGAAATCCTCTGCATGTGACCCAAAAGCTGTACTCACATGACTCATTGGAGACGAAATGAGTAGTATTGCCTCATCAAGAAGCAGGAGGTCAACAGTGTTCTGCCCACCCTCTCTAGTGAAGCCTTCCTACAAATAAAGGGGTTCATAAGAGCTGGACTTAGGCAGTGACTCCCTTGCATCCAGACAACAGTGCCATCTGAGTCCAGGGTGAGGACATTCTTGTCATCCAGAGAATAGCTGGCTATGGTGCCTGGCATTTCCTCCTTTGTCAGTGTTGCATCTTATCACAGGGAATGTAGACCACGTCTGACACACTGGTCACCAACGCCAGACATATCAAAGAAAAAGAAATCCCAGAAGACTCACTGTAATAACAGTATTCACACATTTACATCTAGCAGCTCTAGTCTTCCTTTCCTTAACTTCCTCATTATATTAATATAATAACTTTGAGGTCTGAATGTAGATTGAAATTCTTAAAGTGCTCTTAAGAAGAAGCAAGCACACTACTCCTGTGACCCCAGAGGCAGAAATAAGACCAGGTGAGAAAGTCACAGGAATGAAATTTTTGCTTAATATGAAGAATAAGATTTCTATCCTTCTCAGATTAGAGTTGTTTGAAATAAACAAGAGCTGTGTCATGAGACAATAAACTCTTTTTAGTCCCATGTTTTCAGTAGAAGCTGAATGACGTGTTAGCCTTAAAGGCGACTTGTGTAGAGAAATATATAGGGTATTGTTTAACCAAAGTTACTTTTAAGCTTCTTTCCAAGTCTGTAGAGATGATTCTATGAGACTTGGCGAGATTAAGTAACTTGCTTAGGGTGACTGTGACTCTGGTTGTAGAGTCAGAAATTTTTATCTAAGAGAACTAAACTAAATAATTTAAGCTTTGTGGCCAAATGACCTCTGATGTAACCCAGTTCTGCTTTACTGGTGTGAGAGCAGGCATAGAGAGTATGTGAAGGTTGAATATTACTGTGTTCCAGTAAAATTTTATTTCCATAAACAGGTGACAGGCCGGATCTAGTCCACAGGCCACAGTTTTCTGTCTCTGGTATAGTGGATTGAATTATGACCCCAAACAAAGTCAAAAGTCCTAATGTCTAGAACTTGTGAGTATGCTAGCTTACTTGGCACAAGGAACTTGGCAGATTTGTGATGAAGAGATGACCCTGGATTATCAGAAGATGTCTAACATAATCACAAGAAGGAAGGTAATAATGTGAGCATCAGATAAGGATGTAAGAATGTAAGTGGAGACCAGAGAAGACAGAGTGGTGAAGAATGAAGGCATGAGCTAAGGAGTGTAGGTGGCATCTTCCTTGGAAAAACAAAGCAGCAGATCTTTTCCTGCTGTCCAAAATAAACATAGTCTTGTTGACACCTTGATTTTAGCCCAGTGAAACTAACTTGGAACTTCTGACTTCCATAACTGGAATATAATAAATTCATATTGTTTTACACCACTATGATTGTAGTAAATAATTATCATAACAGTAGTAGGAAATGAGCCTGGGTAAGGGAGATCCCCTGGAGGGAGAAATGGCAAACCATTCCAGTAGTCTTGCCTGGGAAATCCTATGGACAGAGGAGACTGCAAGCCCATAGGGTCACAAAGAGTCAGGCACAACTGAATGACTGAGTACATAGAACATAAAATAGGATATGAATATACCTGGTCTAGTAGAAAAGCTATAATTGGAACCTAAATATCTCATTGCCCGTTACTGAACTTTTCCTATAATCTCACATTGAATGAATGCTACCGATTTATAAAAACTGACACCTCTTAGGGAGCTATACAGAATCTGCATTAAAGGAGAACACATCATTTATTGGTCATGGTAGATTGCAAAAATGATCACAATTCTTCACCTCTCTTTTTATGCAGGTCTTTTGCAACTAACTGTGCAATTCCTTCCATCAAAAAGTAGAATCTAAAAAAAAAAAAAAAGTAGAATCTATTTCTCTTCTCCTAAATAATGTGTTGGCCTGTGACTTGCTTTGGCTAATAGACTAATGCAAAAGTAACTTTGTGGCAGTTCCAAGAAGAGGTATCAAATGTCCCATCACTCTTCTGTTTTTTTTCTGGGAATTCATCCATCAGTTTGTGAGTGAGCCCTGGCTAGATGGCTGGATGCTTACAGGCATGTGATCCTTTTACCCTTCACTCTAGATAACAGCTAGCTGTCCAACAAAGTCACTGAAGACCATGAATCTGTGAGGCATGTTTCCCAACATTCCAGTATGATACCACGAAAGGAAGTAACTGAACAAGAAAGTTATCTGCTTCCCTTTGAAGTCATTGATCTAGTTCTCAAAGAAAAGACCAATTAGGATGCCCTGGAAATACATATATGATAAGATGGCCAGACCAAATCTATGACTTAGTGTTGAAATGGAGAACTTTTGTGACAAAACCAAAGGTAATCCGGTCACAGAAGAACTTTACTTTATGTTTTAGAAGTCTAAGCCTTTTGATTCCCTGGCCACCCTAGATCTCAGTTCTCTCCCATCTGAGAGGAATCACAGTTCATTGTGTTTCTGTTGGTCAGTAAGAGACAAAGTGGTGATACTTCTAGTTTTTTAGGTTTAAAAAAAAAGATGACATACACAGAATACATATAGACAAAAGAGGTTATTAGGGAAGAAATCTGTGGGGGACTGTGAGGTGTGGATGAAAATGGTGATGCCCAGGTGAACTGGAGTCATCTCATGGGCTGTAGGAAAGAGGACCCACAGTCACAGGTCAACTTGATGACAGTGCCAGGGAGTGCACTGTGTCACTTATGGCTCTCAACTACCCATTGAGACAAGCTGAATGTGGCCCTTTCTTGTTTCACTTTTGGTTTAGAAAAATATGATGTACTTTTTCATTTTGCTTTACTGATTTTTCATTGGGCAGGTTTTTTGGCTTCATTGTTTTCAATACTGATTAAATCATGTTTGCTTTATGTGTCAAAGGTAAATGGAGTGATTTTTGCACTTGGAACGGCTTTCTAAAGTACATGCCCCCTTTTTGTGATAGGGAACTTCTGAAGAATGAACTACTTGGATGAAGACAGGCAAATGATTTTCCGGCCTGTTACTGTGTGTTTGGTGCAATGGTTTCATTGTTGCTGTAGTTTAGATTAAGGGCCTATTTTCTTTATTTTTGCCCTTGAGAGTATTAAAAAAAATTGTACAAAATAAGCCAAGATAAAAATATAGCAAACATAGTCATGCACAACAAAGAGCAGACAGAGTAGGGTAAGATAACAGTATATGTGTGGATTTCATGGAGGGGTTAAATAAATACATGGAAAAAGCAGATGAGAAAGTCAATTTATTTTCAAAATCAATGAAGAGATACAGTGATACATGTATCTTCTCCTTAAAAATAAAATACTTATAATCTTTGTAGACTTTTGGAAATTAATGAAAAAAATTTATACTTTTAAGTACCTAACACAGTGCCTGATTCAAAGTACATTCAAATGATTTTAGATGATTATTTTTTAAAAACTTTAACATCAGGTCACAATAGTTATTCCTCTGTTCTATGTGTCTGTATATATTTAGACAATGAATGTTTCCCTCAGGAAACAAAAATTCGCAATACTAGATGGAATCTCATATGTTTTAGACATCTTTGTACATATTTTCAAAATAGTCAATGTTACTGTGTATACACACACCTCCCCCCCAAAAACAACCAGAAGTCAACAAAGAGATTTCAATATCATTCAGAAAAGGAATGGAAAACATAAAAATAATAAAATCCATTTTTTTCTTTTCAATAATGAACAAAAGTATAAACTCAAGCAATTCTCACAGTCATATTTTGAAACGTCTTTCTCCATGACCTTCTGTGCTAGAGGATTTCTTCTTTAACAATCATCAATGTTAAAATGAAACATGACAGTAGAATTCATCAGTGGAATAGAAGGGTCAACTCTAGACAGGGCCATTCTATATGACTGATTTAACAAGGGACAAATCCTGCTGATTTCCTCGGGCCCTGTGTGGTCAAGAGAGGCTTTATTCTTTCTATTTATTTCTGAGAAGCTACATTATCCACAGTGGCTCTTGCTTTTAAGAGTTCTTTCCAGCACAAGTCTATGCTCAATATCAGAGTCAACCCTGCCAAATCTGAGAGCACCCTGAGCCCCATTCACACATGGGTGGTGTGGACTTGAATAGTTTCTTTAAGATTTATATCCCTTTCACTAAGATGATAATGGCATGAGATTTTTTTTAAAATTGGTAGAGGTGATAACAGTAATGCAAATGAGAATTTTCTTGATGTTGGCTACATTAGGAATGGGATGGACAAGGGGCATGCAAATTTAAAATTCAGAGAGACAGCTGGCCATAGACCTAGAGCCCATTGTAGAGATCTGGAGAGATGATAATATATTTGAGAGTCATGTACATGCACACAGTGATTGAAATCATAGATGTTGATATGTAAGTTGAAGGGTCAGATTAAAGAGAACTAGTTAGTGACAGAAATATAAAACAATTCAGAGAAGCAGAATCTTGGGAGCCAGAGGAAGAGATTATTTTATAAAAAAAAAAAAAAGGAGAAGAAATATTATTGGCTCATTGTAAAACCATGAGTCATAAGAAGCAACTATAAATTAATTTTCTTTCATCTTTCACTGATCCTTTAAATATATTGCATGAGGCTAATTCCCTTGTCGCCATTTGAAGATGAAGTGAGTCAACTGTACAGCTTTTCTGGTCTTTCTTAGGTAATAGAAAGTCCTACAGTTATTTTAAGTTGCAAACTACGGGTTCAACAATAGTAACCATACTGGAGGCATCAGACATCGTGATTTCAGAAAATACTACAAAGTTATCATAATCAAAATGGTATGGTCCTGGCATTAAAAGCAGACAAATAGACTAACGGAATAGAACAGACAACCCAAAAACAAACCCACACATATCAGTCAACTGATTTTCAAATAGAGTATCAGGAACACAAAATGAGGAAAGGATGTTCTCCTCAACCAATGGTGCCAGCAAAACTGAATATTCACATGTAGAAGAATGAAATTGAACCCTTAAAATGATCATATATAAAAATCAACTCAAAGTGTGTTAAAAACTTAAAGATAATATCAGAAACTAAAACTACCAGATGAAAACAGGGGAAAAGCGTCTTAACATGGGTCTGGGCAATAATTTTGTGGCTATGACATGAATGCTTGGGCAAAAAAGCAACAAGAGATGAACCAAAAATCTTTCACACAGCAAATGAAATTACCAACAGAGTGAAAAGACAACCTACAGAATATGAGAAAACATTTGTGAACCATCTATCTGATAAGGCATTAATATTAAAAATTTATAAGAAACTCATACAACTCAATAGGGAAAAATATCCTCTAATTTTCAAAACATGAGCAAAGGATATTTATAGATATTTCTCGCAAGAAGACACACAGGTGGCCAACAGATACATTAAAAGCTGCTTAACATCACTAATCATCAGGGAAATGCAAATCAAAACCACGATGAAATATCACTTCACATTTCTTAGAATGGCTATTATCAAAAACACAAAAGCTAGGTTTTGGTGAAGATGTGGAGAAAAGGGAACCCCTTACACTATTGATGGGAATGTAAGTTGGTACAGCCACTATGAAAAACAGTATGAAAGGTCCTTAGAAAACTAAAAATAGCACTATCCTATGATTCTAGTAATCTCAATTCTGGGAGTATATCCAAAGGAAATAAAATCAGGATTTTGAAGAGATATCTACGCCTCCAAGTTCACTTCAGCATTATTCACAATAGCCAAGATAGGGAAACAACCTAAGTGTCCATCAGTGAATGAACGAATAAAGAAGATATTGGATGTGTGTATGTGTACGTGTTTGTGTGTACTTCCTTACTTCACTCAATATAAGTCATCTAATATGTAAAAATATACAATTGAATTTATACAAACTTGTCATAAGTCTTTTTGCTTTGAACACACACTCTGAATCTTTTACTCTATGGCCACCATGACAATTACAAAACCCACAATTATAAAATCCACCCAACAGTTTTCAAATGTTGGCTCTATCTCATAGACTCCAACCTGCAACTATCTCTTTTCTTTTAATGATTTCTGTCTGCTTTCCTAATTTTAACCTCGACACCTTCTAATAATGTAGTTGTTGTGATGATGATGACGTATTTTATACCTATTTTTCTGGTTCTTTCTATTTCTCATTAATTTAGTTTAACATTTCAAGCCAGCTTTTAACCCAGGGAGTCCAATTCTAGTGTCAGTCAGTTCTACTGAAAAACGGCAGGTGATAGAGCACTATCTGTAAGTGATTCTTGGTCCTGGGTAAGATTGGGATGGGGAGTGGGATGGGTAGATAAATGAGCAGGAAGTAGAATGGAGTAAAGTCAAACTGAATTTTAAAACATTGAAGGGCATAGGAAGTGGTGTAATGAAGGGAATCAGATTTCACTTAAAGAAAGTTATGTGAAAAAGCTAAGAAAATTATACCTCTCTTGGTCATTAAGTAGGGGTTTGGTGACAACACTAGGAGGAATAACAGGGAGATCAGACGGAAAATAGGTAAGAAACTGGCACAAAATGTCACAGATAGGCATGAGTAGTCCAAGGACGACAGCTGACAGGGAAGATATTTTTCTCTTGGTAATAAAGTGCTGTCAGAAAGACTATGGAAAAGATGGGAATTCTAAAGACAGAGGTGGCCAGAGGTGAAATTAACTGACCCCAGAATTCCAACTGGGGTATCTGTGAGATGATCATTCAACAAAAATTATGTAGAGGGGTAATAAGTGTAATCACTGGCCCTGATTTTACTATCAAGATCATAGTTATATTTTTTATTTAACATTTACTGTACCATGCATTTTATACACTCATTCAGAGAGATTTAGTATTGGTAGTGAAGAGTAGTAATGCTCTCAGACTAACCAAGATGATATTCCAATGGTAACAGAAGTCGACCAGCATGTACTGAAACACAAGATATGTAATAAGAACTTAAAAGTTTTTTAATAAATATCTTATGGAATATGTTAACTTTTTAAAATTAAATTGAATTTTAGTAGAAAGACAAATGAAATAGTCTGAGTTCTTTTTTGATAATTTACCCCATCACCCTGTCCACAGTCTAATTGAGGTGTTAATGAGGAGTGTAACAGTCAAAAGGCAGGTAGCAAGGAGACAATAAGGTGAAAAAAATAATCTCCAACCCTTGAATAATTAGCATTCATATTTTTAAACACACACATATTGAGAAACAGATTTGACTGGTATATGCAGACACAACATTAGTTTCTTGGGGATAGGAATGTCAGAGAATACATGGATATAGTCCCAATAGTGGACAAATTTATAATCTGACCAGACTCAAAAACACAGACATGGAACTGGCATTCTAGCACACCTTCAAAAATACAGCAATGAAAACATTTGCATGAAAGCAAATGCTCACAGATATACAGGAAGTAAGAAGTAGAACATAAAAGACAGTGTAACTTTGAAAAGTGGCTAATTTACTTTCACAAGTTACTTTACACACTGGGAAAAAAAATCTTATCACTGAATTCAAAGATGTTTCTCATCTGCTAGTCTTTAAATCTAAATTAGAAAGGCAAAAGGAACATAAAAGAATGCTGTAATAAATTCAGGGTCCACATAGAACAAAGTATACACACACACATGCTACTATCCTAGTTTGTGTGTGTGTGTATGTATGTGCATGTGTATTTTGTGCTATTGATATTTCTTTACCTTCCTTCACATCCAAATTTTGAGTTCTTTGCAGAAAAAGTATTTTATCTTATTAAATATCCCCAGGCCCTATCACTGGGCACATTTATCAATGTATAACAACCTATACACTCAATCTCTAGGAAATCTGGAAAGTTGCTCAGTTCTGTCTGACTCTTTGTGATCTCATGGACTGTATGTAGCCCACCAGGCTCCTCTATCGATGGAATTTTCCAGGCAAGAATACTGGAGTGGGAAACCATTCCCTTTGTCAGGGGATCTTCCCAAACCAGGAATGAAGAATATATTAGCAAACTAAGGAGGATAGAAAATATTACTTCTTACAAAATATACGGCCAAAAAATTTCTGTTAGTAATTGCAAATACAATTTAGTAAAAATATCTGATTATTAATTCTTATAAACACTTACCTTCCAGTTAGAGAATCAAATCCAAAGTAAAGATCATTACAATAGTCACAACTTTGCCCAGCAACGGAAGCATCTTGACAAACACACTGACCAGTCAAGCTATTACAGATGTGATTAACTGCACCAGTGGTGTGGCATGAACATGGCAGGCAGCCAGTGGCATTGCCTGGAGAAATATAAAAGCCTGGAAATAAAGAAATGAAAAGTTTTTATTATACTTTCTATCCAGTTTTTTCTTAAAAAAATAATGTTTTGATTACACTGAAAAACCGAACACTCTACCACAACGCTATCTAATTTCCTGTACAAATGTGGTTATAGCTGTTCTTTACCAGTATGTCAATTATGACCAAAGAAAGGTTGAGTAAATAATTGACGTTGTACTTGGGTGTATTCCTGGCACCTACAATTCAGTGCCTGTGAAACCTACTTCAAAATCTTTCCACTAAAGACCAGTCCCTCCTCTGATCATCTTCATTTCAGCAAATAGCACCACCATCTATATTATTCAGTTGCTTTAGCTGGAACCCTGAGACATCTTTGGTAGGATAGCCAGATCAAACACAGGATACTCAGCTAAATTTGAATTTCTAATAAACAACAATGATTTTAATATAAATATGTCCCATGTGGTATTTCCTTATATTCAAAAATACTATCTGAAATTCAAATTTATCTGAGGATCCTGAATTTTAGGGCTTCCCTGATAGCTCAGTTGGTAAAGAATCTGCCTGCAATGCAGGAGACCCTGGTTTGAATCATGGGTCGAGAAGATCCTCTGGAGAAGGGAAAGGCTACCCAGTCTAGTATTATGGCCTGGAGAATTCCATGGACTCTATAGTCCATGGGGTTGCAAAGAGTTGGACATGACTGAATGACTTTCACATTTCTGCTTTTTGCTAAAACTGGCAACCCTTGAGTCTTTCACTTCTCTCTGCCCCTACACCTAGCTAATAGTTAACTAAGTCCTAGGAATACTGTCTTCTAAGAATTGTAAGACTTCTACCACCCCATTCCCACCTCCCTAGTTAAAGTCACTACCTACTTTTTCATTGTTAATGCTATGTACCAGAAAAAGACTTTGATGCTGGGAAAGACTGAAGGCAAAAGGAGAAGTGGGTGGCAATGGATGAGATAGTTAGATAGCATCACTGACTCAATGAACATGAATCTGAGCACACTTCAGGAGATGGTGAAGGACAGGGGAGCCTGGCATCCTCCAGTCCATGGGGTTGCAAAGAATCAGATATAGCTTAGCGACTGAACACCACCCGAGGCTATGCTAAAACTTTATAGTCAATTATCGAATTTAGTTCTCAGAGCAATGCTCATAATTCGTCATTATGTCCATTATATAAATTAGAAAACTGAAAGTTAGAAAGATTAACAAACTTTCCTAAACTGACAGAGTTGACAAATAGCAGATTCAAACTCAGACACATCAACTACAGAGACTCTCACCTACTAGCACCCCTCCTCTCCTCCTCCTGTTCTTCATAGTGAAGCTGGAAATATCTTTTTCAGAGTGCAGATTGAAGATCTCCTTCTTCTGTTTAAAATTATGTGATAATTTCCTATTCCCTTTAGGAAAATGAAGAAATCCCTAGCACAGCATCCAGCTGTGCAGTCTGGTTCCATCTATCTCCCTAGTTTCATTTCCCTGCCCATCCTACCTGCCCCAGTCATGCTTTTGGTGCCTGAAAGCCTTTGCATGGGCAATTCTGTCTGCTGAAATGACTTGGACCCATCTTTTCTGCTTAGCTCACGCTATGCATAACAGGTCTCGTGAATTCTTCCAGTAACCTGCTCTAGGTTAGTTTAGATGTGCCTATGTATTTCACAGTGTCCTATTTCCCACAGAGTGCTGATGAAAAGTATAATTAAATTCATTTCCACAAAATTTTAACCTCTGTGAAGGCAGAAACCTCATATAACTAATTCATCATTATCTCCCCAGCATCCAGTACAGTGCTAGTCACAAAGTAGGCTACTCAAATATTGGAATTCACAAAACTGCACCAAATGATTAGGCAGGCATTGTTCCCCACAAATACTATATTAAAAAAAACAACACAGAATTTAGATTAATTATAAAAATCCATATTTTTCATATAGAAAAAGAGAAAAATATGATTCAAAAATATTTTCAAATTACTTAAAACTTCTTGGACATAGAAGGAAGAAATTGACAGCTATAAAATTAGGAATACATTGGACATTTGGATGATGGAGCAGGCATATGCAGAGAAGGCAATGCACCCCACTCCAGTACTCGTGCCTGGAAAATCCCATGGATGGAGGAGCCTGGTAGGCTGCAGTCCATGGAGTCGCTATGAGTCAGAAACGACTGGGCGAGTTCACTCTCACTTTTCACTTTCATGCGTTGGAGGAGGAAATGGCAACCCACTCCAGTGTTCTTGCCTGGAGAATCCCAGAGATGGGGGAACCTGGTGGGCTGCCATCTATGGGATCGCACAGAGTCGGACACGACTGAAGCAATTTAGCAGCAGCAGCAGCAGCAGCAGACATATGAGGGAGAAATGGTTCTGGGTGTTGCCTGATGTATGTGTTTGTGCATGTACCTGTATATATACATATATATGCACATACAAAAAAATATGCACACAATTGTGTGCATAATAAAATATTTTATTGAAACAATAAAGTTCTGGCAAATGAAAACAAATTGCACAGTTGTCACAATCACTAACTTAGGTATATAAAAATATTAGTGATATTGAGAGAAAAAGACCATGAGCACAAAGAGAATCACTCTGTGTTATCTATCATTTAGGGAAAAAACAGAAAGTAATTGGAACACTGTAAAATTCATTTGAAGCTCTAGTTGAAAACAAGCCATTCTTTCATATGCATTAACAATTGATTTTTTCTTCTCCTAGACCCTGCATATTCTCTCTTTAAAAGCTTTAGGAAGAGTAAAATAGGGAAGGAAGAAGCTCGAAATCTGTGCCATTCAATTGGAAAGAACCAAGTCTATTATTTTTAATAGCAATTTACACAAGATTATGCTTCTTTGCATCTAATTTTGCATCTGACAGAAAATTGCTTTATATATGTTTCCAGAAATAGACTATAGTCATAGCAATTACTCTATAGTCTCCTACCTGATTCATTGTGTAATCAAAATCACAAATATAGAAGGCTTCTATTTTGGACTCAAGACCATTGTGGGTGGGTTATATGTATTTTGTTTTCTGAGGTGGCTCAGTGGGTAAAGAATCCACCTGCAATGCAGGAGATATGGGTTTGATCTCTAGGTCAGGTAGATTCCCCTGGAGGAGGGCATGCCAACCGACTTCAGTATTCTTGCCTGGAGAATTTCATGGACAGAGAGGAACTCGGCAGGCTACAGTCTATAGGGTTGCACACAGCTGGACACAACTGAAGTGACTGAGTATGCACAAAAGTACTTAAGTCCTTAAGATTCGTGATGATGGCCTCATGCAGGTCCTAATTGCTCTCCAACTCAGATAAATGATCCATTAAAACAGATAGTGAGGAATAGAGTCAATTTAGACTTATTGCAATACATTCAAGCCACAGAGAATTCTAGAAAAATTAGGAATGATTTTTACAAGAAATGATTTGTTAGATGAATCTGTAAAGAGCAGCAGGGTAGATTTTGGTGCAGAAGATTGGGTTGCCCAAGGTTTAGAGAATAAGGGACACAGAAAAAGCAGAGGTATAAGCAGAGAAGGACAAGACAGATATTAAAGAGCCCAGGGAGACTGCAAACTGGACAGTAGGGCTTCAAGGAAAAGTCTGTATTGGAATTTGTCTTGGGGTTAATTCCCCTCCTCCTCTCAGCAGCATGATTATAAAGATTAATCCCACCAGTATTTTAGTTATCCTATTCTTAAACGGTTCTAATTAGGATGACTCAGGTAGCTTCCTGCTCAATGCTTACTTCTTGCCTTACCTAAATGTGCCTAATTCTGGACCATTACTGCTACTTTTATGACTCCTAACTATAGAAAACATTCTCCCTTCCCTCCTACTTAAACTTCAACTCTGGAGTGAGCTTCAAGATAACTGACCTGAATTTATTTTTTTTAACTCATTACATTCCTGATCTCCCTCCATTAGCTCTTCCTCATGTTCCCCATCTGCATGCCTGCATCCTTTTAACTGATCTTTTAGAAACTTCTTTCCACAGGTGATTTTGTACCACATTCTAAAACATAGTCATTAGGATGAAAGTATTAACCTTCCATTACTCAGGGCTAAGAGTTCACACATAAAGAGCACACAGGAGCCCACTAAACTTTCTTCGTTTCCTCAGTTTTCTTTTGCCAACTCCTGGTCCCAGATAAGTCTC
This sequence comes from Giraffa tippelskirchi, assembly GCF_054371585.1. Classification (NCBI taxonomy): domain Eukaryota; kingdom Metazoa; phylum Chordata; class Mammalia; order Artiodactyla; family Giraffidae; genus Giraffa; species Giraffa tippelskirchi. The sequence goes on along the minus strand of NC_137279.1, from coordinate 58,854,045 downwards.
AGGTGGGAAACAATGTGTTATACAGCTAAGGCAGAAAGTCGTTTGTATCATAAAAGAGTATTGCTTATCCAGGCTTACAGCATCCTTAGAGTTCAAAGTTATTAGCCAGGCAGTTAGTATGCTATCCTGTAGTGGCTACTTGCTCAGCACAGTACCTGTCCTGGGCATAAAAGAAGAGCCCATTTCCTAGCAATGTCCCTCCTGAGGACCATGAACAACTAGGCTTTGCTGAAGTCTGGAAATGGGAGAGAGAAAACAAGTTTAACCTCTAGGCCTTATGCAGAAAAGGAGGGCAGAACTGAGGCTAAGCACTAATTATGAGCCATTTAGAAGATACAATTCTCACCTTAAACCAGAGAATGGACACTATATTAAGAGAAGAGTCTAGGGAAGAATGTGTGACTCATCTACCCCAGGCAACAAGACTATGGGAGAAACGATTTTTCGAATCAATTGCTTCAAAAGGAAGTGGAGAAGATGATGTTAATTTTCAAATTTAAACAATAACAATTTTTCTGCATTTAGGGGTTTTGTTTGAAAATAACACTAAAATTATCACAAATAGAAGGGGAAAAGGTGGAAGCAGTGACAGATTTTATTTTCTAAGGCTCCAGAATCACAGGATGGGGACTGAAGCCATGAAATTAAAAGATGCTTGCTCCTTGGAAGGAAAGCTATGACAAACCTAGACAGAGTATTGAAAAGCAGAGATGCCACTTTGCCAAAAAGGTCTGCATAGGCTACAGTTTTTCCATAGTCATGTATGGATGTAAAAGTTGGACCATAAAGAAGGCTGAGCGCTCTACAGCGCTGATGCTTTTGAACTGTGGTGTTTGAGAAGACTCTTGAGAGTCCCGTGGATTCCAAGGAGATCAAACCAATAAATCCTAAAGGAAATCAACCCTGAATATTCATTGGAAGGACTGAGGCTGAAGCTCCAATACTTTTCCCACCTGATGCAAAGAATTAACTCATTGTAAAAGACCTGGATCCTGGCAACATCCCACTACTCAACACATCCGTCCTACTAGCCTCAGGATTGAAGGCAAAAGAAGAAGCAGATTGCAGAGGATGAGATGGTTAGACAGCATCACTGACTCAATGGACATGAATTTGAGCAAACTCCAAGAGATAGTGAAGGACAGGGGAACTTGCCTTGCTGCAGTCCATGGGGTCACAAGGAGTCAGACATGACTTAGCGACTGAACAACAAAATGCTAAAATTATTGTCCACAGATTTGACCAAATGTTAACAAATACATACATAAATATTATTATTAATCTCAAGCTATTATTTCTCTTTAAGCATTTGAAAAACTCATTTTCCATTAGATATATATTAAATTGAAGCTGAAGCTCCAATATTTTGGCCACCTGATATGAAGAACTGACTCATTGGAAAAGACCTGGAAGCTGGGGAAGATTGAAGGCAGGAGGAGAACGGAACGACAGAGGACAAGATGGTTGGATGGCATGGACATGAGTTTGATCAAGCTCCGGGAATTGGTGATGTACAGGGAAGCTGGCATGCTGCAGTCCATGGGATCACAAAGAGTTGGATACAACTGAGTAACTGAACTGACTGATATATGTAAATTCCCTGCTCCTATTGCTTCTTCCTGGACTGTTACCCCTACTTGAATACTTTGCCAAGTTTTATTTTATTTTATTTATTTTAAAAATTCAGCTCAGGAAACACAACTAAGATCTTTAGGTCTCCCATCCTTCAAGAGTTAATCAGTCCCTTCATTTTACTACTTCTGTATCTTTTGCACTTATCACTTATCACACACTTATCACAAATGTGTTATATTTACATGAATCAGTTTCCCCTACTAAACTGTAATATTTTAATATGTTTATGGTTGTATATCTTATAGCAGCAGAGATCCTGGTGTACAGTAATTTATTCAATAGATGTTAATTGAAAACCAGATGTGTGAAGGAAATGGACATATGGCTGAAAGGATGAAAGGGAGGATATGTTACTTTCTACAATATCATATGATCTCTTTAATAATGAAAAGAAGATGGTAAACATAAATCTGTAAGTCATGAGAGTGACTGATTGGAAGAGGTCGGATATCAGGGAAAATAGCAGCAAATGTGTATGAATAAGCATGATAAATTGATCAATTAAAACTGTAATCCTTACCAAGGAATGGAACAGAGTTTCAGAAAGAAAATATCACCCCCAAAATGTCTCCAGTTACTAGAACAAAGAGTATAATATTAATAATATGTTCCAATAAGGGAAATTATTCTATTGGACTTTGTTTTATAAAAAAAAAACCTGATTTTCATACTTACGTGAGTATCCATGAGGAAGTTTCACATGTTTATTCTCTAAGAATTAAATCCAGTAACATAAAAGAATATAAAGGCAGCTCTGATTAAGTTTTAGAGATTACAGAGCACAGATATATATGCATATTCATAATCCACAGCACAGCAAAATTTTGTTTTCTTTGTTCTCACTTTTCTCAGTCACAATATTTATCAGATGTATGTTCCAAAGTACCCTGTACCATGGCAACCATCCCAAACATTTCCTCAACTTAGTCCATGGAGTAATCCCATTTCTAGACTCTTCAGTCAGCTCTTCATTATCTGATCACCTCCCACAACTCCATTAATTTTAAGTTTGTGACTGTTAACTCGGATTCAGCAAAAGAAATGAAATACCCTACCAGAAGCAGTAGCAGGAATCATGGACTGACATGAGTTTGAGGGTGGGAGGGGTTACAAACACTTGTAAGAGTATGTATTTCAACCCACCCTCAAATATTTGTTAAGTGAATGTTTATGACAAATAATGAGCTATTTGGAAAAGAGCTTTACTCTTTCAGAGTGCAGAATGTGAGGTCAGATGGACTTGGAATTGTAAATGACTTTTCCACTTAGTGAGATCTTATTTCCCCTAACAAAAAATACTGGTTCTTCCATCATAGAAATAGTGTGTATATTAAATGGAATTTTTTAGATAACACTCAATTCCAGGGTCTGACAAACATATACACTCAGTAAATATTATTCATTTCATCATTACAATTTTCACTACACAGTTTTCAATGAAAGTGAGGTTTTCCTAAAATTTAAATAATGACCTATCAAAATCCTTTTTTCTCCGCAGATGTGGGTAGGATTGTGGTCCATATTTCCTCTGACAATATTCTTTCCTGGTGGTTTATTAAGGAAAAGGCTCTTATTCTGGGTCTTTCTGTGAAAAACATGTTAATCAGGAGAACCCATCTCACCAAACCCAGAGACATGTGTCATAATCAGATTTCAACTTTGAGGCACTGATTTTTAATGGAGTATCAGCCATCTAATTCCAATTGGTGAGGTTTTGCACACAATTCTGGTTTATGAGCTCATTTCTTAACAAATATGATATGCTTCTTAATGAAACAAGATACTTTGCTTTACTTTCTAATGGTCTGCTTGAGTTATAAAAGCAAACCCAAAGTAAATACCAGAGGGAAGCATGAGGAATTGTCCTATTAACACAAAACTTGTCATGTGAAGCTGTTTTCATTATAAATTAGCCTTTATGTTATTCCAAAGCTGCAGAGTCCTCAATAAACCCTCTCTGCCTCTAGTTCTCAAGGACAAGGGTGGGTCACTGGCTGGGAATGCCTTGACACCGTTCCCTGCTTTTCTCGGCCTGGCCTCTGATTAAGTGCCTGCTGCTGAATGTTATGAGGTCATCCAGTGCTGAAAAAATGAACCAGGAAAACATATTCAGCACTCTATTTATGAGAGTGGGTGTGTGTACATTCATATATGTACACACACTCCAAATAATTTTAAATTAAAGCATTTTTAAAATACTTAATGGAGGTTAAGCAGCATTTTTAACCTCTGTTCGAGTTATTGAACGGCATATTAAAACCAATGTGGCTCTAATGTACCTTCTAATGTGCACTGCTGCTTTAACAAATTGCCTATAAATTTTCATTGAATTAAGCCTATTCCTTGTACATTCCTAGTAAGGTTAGGTTAATAATACATGAGTTTCCATTATATGCACCTTCCTTAATAATGTTTTTTAAGAAAGTAGGACAAGAGTCTATGTGTACTGGTCTAGGATGGTCACTAACATTTACAATCACAGGTGGAAAAGGCGGGCTGGATTCTTGGGCTACTGGTTCACCCCTCTACTCCACACTGCTCCCCCCACACCCCGAGGCTCACGCACACATATCAGCGCAGTTGTCTTCCCCATAGAATATGATCTAGATTTCTCAGATATCTTTAAAGAAGCAGAGAGAAAGTTTCTGATCACAGCAGTGCATCTTAATGTGCCCACTGCAGGGCTGACAATGTGAGGCATCTGTTTATAATGAAGATACTTCAGGCTCCAGGTTTCTATTTTCAATGTAAGTTTCATGGGAAGAGATGATAAAACCCAGAAAACAAAATTCAGAGTAGTTTCTGAAGCCAGAAGAATATAAAACAGAAAAAAAAAAAAAGCAGTCCATAAACACACTTTGATTTTTCCATAGGCTACACATAAGTGTACAAATTATCTTACATTGTCCAAAAAATGCATTAACTCCTTAAGCCACCATTTTCTTTCTTCCCTTGCAAGGTAGAATGCCATATTCTCCCTATGTGTAGCTAAAGAAGCACTCCCTGGTTTGCAATAATCTCATGCTAATAAGAGCAGAGCATTGAGGTAGTTTTTCAATGCAGTTAACTCACTAGTTCAGGAACTATATATGGATCCCCCACTATGGAGGAGTGTTCCAAGCCTGGGTGTAGAATACTGAACAATCTGCGGAAAGCAGTGAGGTTTGTAGGCTGGAGAGGAATAAGCCATCTTCTGGAAATGCGTTCACGGGCATCACAAATCATGGGGGCCGTTAGAGTCCATCAACTCTGCTGTTGCCTTACAATCATGGAAAGTCAGTGCATGGTAAGGTGATACGATCTGACTGAAGCTTGAACAGCATCACTTTGGCTGTATATTGGGGAGTGACTGGAGAAGGATAAAGAGGAGAAACAGGGACTTCAGGAAGCTACTAGGATAGTCCAAGAGGAAAATGACCATGGCGTGGACCCAGATGGATAATTGAGTGTGGTAAGAAGTGATAGAGTACTGGCTATATCCAAAGGTAAAACCAATAAGACTGATTTTGATAGAAGAGACAAGAGTTGTGGGAAAACCACCAAGGATGGCTGCAAAGATATGATCTGAAAAGATTACAACCCAGAAAATACTGTGGTAACATTTTCAGTTAAGCATGGTTGATTGAACCATTTTCCTTCTAAAGTCCAAAAAATTAAATAAAAGGAAATAAAAAAGAACAGAAGAGGAAACAGCAGTCAAGGACAGATATCTACAAGTAAAAGCCAAGCACCTGAGGTAGACAGGCCAATAATAAGCTAATTGATGCAAGTTTGCATAACTCTGGGGGGAAAAAAGTGAAATTGAAGGCTTCAGAGAGTTCTGAAAGCAGGTGTGACTTTCCCCAAACAGAAGGTTCTCCCTCTAATGTTTCGAGAGAAGACAGTTTTCTCTTTAGAAGTTAAACCGGAGAGGGTTTGTACTCAACAGGTACAGGGATGAAGTGCTACACTGAACATGAGGATGATATGAACTGGTGTCTGTAATGGTTAATTTTATGGTCCACTTGGAGAGATTTGATGTCCAGTTGCTCAGTTAACCACTGGTCTAGATGTTTCCATGAAGGTGTTTTATAGATTTTCCCAGAACATAAGAACATTAATCTACAGAAAAAAGGCCCCAATGAACTCCCAGAAAAATTATTTAACAAAAAGCATATCATGAAATTTTCTGAAATTAAGGATATAGAAATAGTAAAACTTCTGGAATGTTAAAAAAAAAAAAGAAAAAAGGAAAACAAGAAAGAAGCAAGAATCAGGTTGGTACTGCTAGAAGATAATGGTGAAATAAATTTGTTGAGTGAAAATGATTCTATATACTGGTAAATTTTCAAATAGCTCTGAGTATAGAATAAAGATAATTTCAGATGTTCAAAATTCTTTAAAAAAATAAACAAACCACTTTCCTCCCTGAACTCTTACTCAGACGCTACTGAAGCATTTATTCTACCAAATGCACAAATAAACCAAGAAAAAAAAGAAAACATAGGCTTCAGGACACCAGGTATCCAATATAGAAGACATGTGAAGGAAATCTTCAGTAAGCTGCAAAACTACTAGGATAGAGCTGTGCAACAGCACTACAGGTAGATAGGCTGAAATCAAAACAATAGGTCAGGAGTTCAGATCCTCCCATGGAATGATATATTCAGTGGGGGAAAAATACACAAACACATATACACACATGTACATCTTTTATCGGTTCGGTTTCTCTGGAGAACCCTATATAACAGAGATGCTCTTGTTAAAACTCCTGATTATTTCTCATTTCAATTAAACAAACCACTTACTGAGTGCATGCAATATACAATATATTAGTATTATGGCTTCCCTGGTGGTTCAGATGGTAAAGAATCCGCTTGCAATGCAGAAGACCTGGGTTTGATCCCTGGGTTGGGAAGATCCCCTGGTGGAGGGCATGGCAACCCACTTCAATATTCTTGCCTGGTGGACTACAGTCCATGGGGTCACAAAGAGTCTAACACGACTGAGTGACTAAGCACACACAGCACAATATTATGGCTATGGAAGTTGAATAATATAACCTTTACTCTCAAGATGTTGAACTCAAACACGGGAAATAAGACAACTGTACAAGTAAATAAAATACAAGGTTACTTTAACTATGATAATGATTTTCATTAATAGTGTATCCTCCTTAAAAGAGAGGGCAGTTTGCCATATACCTTTGCAGAAGAGTTTTGTGACATCTCTACTTAGGCAAATAGTTACTAAGAAACTATTCTCCTAAAAAAAACAACACTATACCAGATAAATCTCCAAAAGAAAGTGGTCATGAGACCATGAGGATTGAGCATGATTTTCCAATACTGCAATTTAATTTTTATCAACATTTACATACAGTTTTTAAAGTCAAATAGAATTTAAAGATTCACAATGTAAAGTGGCAGCCTGCTTCTCCATCCTTCTCCCAGAAATTTCCCTGCCTACGGTAATCCCCTTCAACTCCTATAGCTGTTTGTTCTGACTTTCCTTTCTCTGTTTCTGAGTAACATACATATACTGTTACATCTCAACTTCTAACATTTATACTACTGTCTTTCCACTTTAGAAAATGAATATTTAGCTCTTTATACCTCCTCCTCTAATAATCCCATTAGTTGCTTAAATCAGTATTCACAGATTATTTTATTATGACTGTATAAATCTATTTCACAGTTATACCCTATAATATGATTGATTATATTTCTTTTCTTGAAAAATCTGCCTCTGCTTAATTTTCTAGGAATCTCTTAGACATGTCTAGGCACTAAAACTCTCCAATAGAACTTTATCCAAGGAATCTATCAGTTTCTTTTTTTCCACTGAATGTATTTGTCCACAGGAGGATCTGAAGCCCTGACCCTCCTTTTGTGATGAGTCCATTGATCTCTAGGTCTATTGCATAGCTATATTCTGGGTCAGAATGAAACACTAAACAAACTTTAACAATGGACAACAACTCAAAAGCGTATTACATTTGGTCTATTAACTTTTGCTGGCTTACTTACAAAGAAGGATATATAAATCATGGCTATTTGTGCAGAAATGGATTACATTATTTCCAGAACTGAAGTATTAACAAATAGTAAAAAAAAAAAAAAAAAAAAAAATCTTAGAATATGAAAACATGATTGCACATTTGAAAGGATAAATTTGAAGCTGAAAGTCATAATATGCTGTAGCTGTCAGGTAGGTTATCTGTTCAACTCTCAATTATCTTTCTGTTTCCTGGGATACTTACCACCTTGCTCCTACCTAAAGGAGTGATTCCTAGAAGCCATGCTTATTTTAGGTGATCCAGACACTGGTCACAGTGAACTGCCACAGACATGGCCACCCTAACAAAACTGAGTCAATTAGAATCTCCCTCATGAAATTGTAACCAAAAAGCAGCTAATGTCTCTCTGTATAGCTGGAATTAGAACTGTAGGCAAACCTGGGGGACAGCAGTGACCATACGATCACACAGAGAGGGTAAGAGAAGCAAAAGGTGCCCATCTGCAGAAAGAGACAGAGGGTGGGAATAAATGACTGAATGAATGAATCTGTATCAATGGGAGCTTTCTAGTTTCTAAGTCCTGACTGCATTTGCTCCATATCAGGTTGTTTTTTTTTTTTCCCATATCAGGTTTTATGGAACATTCAGTGATAATAAAGCCTCCACTTATGTTGAAGCTAGTTTGAATATTTTTCTGATATTTTATCTTAAAGGAAATTAACTATTCATCAATTCTTTTCTGTCTCTTTGGATTTACTTGTCACACTGACCAATGTCAAGCAAGAGGTTTTGTCCAATTCTCCTGAGCTAAATTCCTTGTTATGCAAACTAAGACTTTAGTCTTATCCTCTCTGGCAGGCAAATCATCCTTTTGAATTTGTATCACCCTCATTTTCACAGGTTCAGATAACTCAGAGTTAATTTTGCTAGACAGGACAAAGATTAGTACAGCTGTTAAACAACTGATAAATATTTATATTTATCATAACGTCATGATGATGTACTATAAAGAAAGTATGTTGCTTTAATTAAATCATTAAATCATATAAAGTCAAGGAGAAAGCCTTGGATAGGGTCCATTTTTCTTCCAGTTGGGAAATCTGGAAAGATGGACACAGTAGGACTAAATAGTAGCCTATTTTATTAATTTAATGGCTTTTAAAAATCATTCTACAGAGTATTGAGTACAGTTCCCTTTGCTATAAAATAGGTCCTTATTAGTTATCTATTTTATGTATAGGAGTGTGCATATGCCAATCCTGATCTCCCAATTTTCCTCCCCCTTACTCACTGGGTAACTGTAAGTTTGTTTTCTACATCTGTGGGAAAAGAATCTAAAAAAGAATGGACATATGTATACATATAACTGATTCACTTTGCTGTACAGCAGAAACTAAAACAACAGTGTAAATCAACTCTTTTTGTTGTTTAATCACTAAATCGTGTCGGATTCTTTCACAGCCTCATAGACTGTACCTTGCCAGGCTCCTTCCTCCATGAGATTTCCCTGGCAAGAATACTGGAGTGGGTTGTACTTCTTTCTCCAAGGGGATCTTCCTGATCCAGTGATCAAACCCATGTCTCCTACATTGGCAGGCAGGTTCTTTACCACTGAGCCACCAGAAAAGCCCAAAAATTTTTTAAAAAATAAAAATATAAATTAAAGTGAAAGTCGCTCAGTCGTGTCTGACTCTTTGCAACTCCGTGGACTATACAGTCCATGGACTTCTCCAGGCCAGAATACTTGAGTGGGTAGCCATTCTCTCCTCCAGATCTTCCCAATCCAGGGATCAAATCCAGGTCTCCCACACTGCAGGAGGATTCTTTATCAGTGAGTCACCAGGGAAAATGTAAATAAAGCCTTAAAATTTAATTTAAAAAAAAGTAATTTTAGATGTTTCTATATGATGCCAGAACATATAGCTCATTCAATAATAACACTTAGCATTTATTGAGAAAGTTCATCTGATTATCTAGCATTGTGCAGATAATCAACTCAAGTTTCCTTTGTCTGGAATATAAAATATATTCTTGCTTTTCTTAGCTTTTATTTAGTTGCTAAAAGGGGATTTAATTCAAGTTGAGAAATGAAATAAAAGTCTCAATTATTAAGTGTCTGAATGTGGCATTTATCTAAATGGTCACCCCAATATAAAAATACAAATATGCCACATAATCTTTAATAGACCAAATAGTTATTTCTCTATTAGATAACAATATAAATGCAACAGTGGTATTGGAGATTAATATTTTCAAAGTCCTGACCGAGAAGCAGAATAAAAAGTAAGTCATCTTATATTGAAAATGTAACACATTTCTCTTACCTGGTTGACACTGATTACACCTTCTTCCTTGACGATTAGGCAAACATGGGCACTGGCCACTGAGTGGGTCACAAATGGTCCCAGGTAACGTCCCCAGGGGGTCACACTCACATATCTGGCAGCCTTGAAAACTGCCAACGGTCAGATGGTACCTGTGAGGCTCACACTGATTACAGTGAAGACCTGTTACTCCTAATTTGCAGGGACACTGTCCTGTCAATTTGTCACACAGCACAGAGCCATTTACAGTCCCAGTTCTATCGCAGTTACAAGGCAGACAGAGGAAAGAATGGTTTTGCAGCTGGTAGAAGTACCCCTCCACACACTCATTGCAGCGTCTTCCCCCAACATTGGACTTGCAGATGCACTGTCCTGTCCAAGCATCACAGACCGTCCCAGACTGGGACCCCGCCACGTCACAGTCACAGGCCTTACAACCGGTGGCGTCCAGTCCGTAAAAGTGTTCTCTGCAGGTGTCACACTGAAGTCCTTTGGCTTCCTTTTTGCACTCACATTGCCCAGAAAAAGGATTGCAGAGTCTGTTCACTGAGCCGTGGAGGTTACACTGGCAGGGCTCACATCCATCGTCATTAAAACTTTGGAGAAATTTAAACCCAAAATTGCAGTGATTACATCTGAGCCCTAAAGAGAAAAATGTGTTTACAAAAGTAGAGATGTGAAAACAACTCCATTCAAGTTTTCAAGATAGCTGAAGTGCAAACAATGCTGCTACAGACATTTAATACAGACACAATAAAATGTTGAGTGTTTTTTTCACAAGTAATGCCAAAGAGGGCTGATAGTATAGTCAAAATATGATGGCAATACTTAATTTGGTACCAATGTACCACATTAATTTTTGCAATGTGCTTTAAAGATTTTATTTATTTATTACTTAATGCAAAGAAAAATTCTTAATGCAAATGTTGTTTCTATTACACATACTGGAACTCTTTTCCTATAACAAACATCAAAACTATTATTTTGAAATTATTTAACTATATTAAAACCATCATTCTTATTTTATATTAACAAAGTATGTTCATTTAAAAGTCGAGAGTGAAATACATTTTCAAAGCCATACAAAAGAATTATGCATTACTGCATAAGCTATTTTCCTAGAAATCAGAATCCATTCAAAACGTTTAATAAATGTTAACCTGATAACTATTTTGTTGAAACAGTACACATCTTACTTCTGAATATCACACATTTAAATAATTAATATAAATAAAAGTTATCCAGAGGAATTTTATTTCAATGCTTTTATACACTCCTATATTTTATCATTTTCAATTAGTATAAATTATGCTCTCCTTGGCTCATAAAGCAATCACATTACTTGTCATATTGTGTGATTCAGAACTTACCTTTTTAAACACTAAGTAAATTCTGCTGTTTGTATTACTTCTTCTTAAAGGAGTACATACATACATACATTTCACAGAGAAAAATGTTTTATCACCTATACTTAAATCTGACAACTTTGTTGAGTTTTACAAGACAAAGGAATAAAAAATATTCTTGAGTAGTAAATGTTGAGATGCAAAATGCTTTCTTTAGCTAGTTTTCACATATGCATGAATTTAAATAACTGAATATGTGAGGCTGAATCAATTGAAACATTTCAAGCTATAACAACATTAAACAATTAGTATTAAAATAACAGTCAAAAACACAGTCAGGAGCCCATATCCAGAAAAGCATTTCCTAAACCAGAAGGAAATGCATAATATATAAGTATACATATGGATAAAAATTCAAGAACTCCAATGGAAAGCAAATTCTTTAACAGTGATGAATGACTCACCTAAGGCATATCATTTAATTTCAATAAGGAAAATAAAAAAGGACCACTATTGCTGCAAATTTTAAAAATAACTGTATTGTTAACAAGAATTATGACTCATTTTGAACTATTAAAATTGGTCTACATGGATTCATATCATATCAGTTTTAAAAATATGCGCAGTGCTTATTTGAATATGCCATACATATTCCTGACAGGTAATCTATTCCTAACGATACTCAGGAAGGCCTACAGGGCATCACATTCAGTGTTAACAAGTACAGGCGAGTTAGCACACTTGGCATTTAATTCACATTCTTCTCCCTTTTTATTCTAGATGAATGACCTACTTTAATAAAATTATTGGTGTTAATGCATTTTACTGGTGATAGAATCATTAGTAAGATTTAACAGTTTTGTGAAATCTAACAGTTTGCTTTCTGAACCACATACAACATACACTTGTATTTTCTGTTGTTTTCTTAATCATATGAACAAGGTAAAATTGAATACAATTATTTGTAGTCCCATTAGGAAAAGAAACATATAGACATATCCAGTTTATATTTTTATTAAAAAAATAATGCATATGCAGAAGTAACTCTAGAGTTAATAATATCAAACTGATGATTTCATCTTCAAAAATATATATTTATACTTTTCTGCAGAAAACCACCAAGATCATCCAATAATACAGGCAAATGACAGCGAGTCTATAACAAATTCCAAGTAAAGTGTGATGTTTTTCTTCCTAAGCTCTGGAAACTATCACAGGAAAGATTTTACTGATACAGAGATGTAACCATTTGATTGTCCCTAAAGGTCTTTCTTTAAATTTTTTTTCACATCTTGAATTTAAAGTATATCTTATATCAAAGAACACAGGATTCTATATAGATTGAACATGAAAAACTTCATTCACTATCACAGATAGCACTTATACAAAAGCATGCTTCTATTTATAAGTTACTCTTTTTTTCCCTGAAAAGTTAGTTTTTGTATGCATGAAATGCATAAGGGCCAATTATGATAAAGATTCTGATTTAATCTTTCTTTAAACCAGAGAAATCTTGTATAATATAAAGCAGGCCCATATTCTTTTGTATTTAATTAAAATGCTTGTCTAGCTGTATTATACAAAATGATAAATGTATACTCACATATATAAAAGGTAAAGAATTTGCGTTAGTGTTGTATCATAGAAATGAAAATGTTACTGCAAATGATATGTTCACATGTTTGTATATATGCATGTTTGCGGCGTGTGTGTGTTTGTGTGTCTGCCAGGCATGTTTTTATTATCATAAGGTTCAGGTCAGTGTAAGAAAAACCATGGAAGACTTGGTGTCTTGAATGACAATAGAAAGGTAAAGGTCTTTTTTAAACTTCCTATACAAACCAAGACATGTTCAGTTACAATATAAGACTTACTTTATCAGGAAACTTTCCTCTCTTAATATTCTCATATATCAAAATTTCAAAGTGCATTATGTACATAGTGCATTTCGGGCACTTGATAAATTTTGTCCTTATGTGGCTGTGGTTCCCCTCAAAAATGTTGGATGTAATAAATTGCTATAATCAAATCTAATTTCTGAAAAATACCTGTGGGAGTAACAAACAAAAAAGCACGTCTTGTATAAAAAAATGATAAATAACACCAAAGGTAGCTGTTTATTATAATCAGCTTGGTGCTGAATTACAAAATTAAAGTTATGTGGCCCTTTATAACTAACCCTAGCAATATACATGATCTGTGGAATTATGTTGACTTATTTTGCATTTCATAGGAACAGTTCAAAGAAATATAATAGAAAAAAATGGAAAGATTTATCACAAAGGACCCTGTAGCACAGAACATTTTGAAAAAAATCCATTTATTTTAGTCTATTAAGAAAACTAGCATGGAAATGATTTGCTTAGAACTCATTAAGTGTAAAACATTTTGAAAAGTGCTAATTCTCTAAAAGAAACATCTATGAAGTAAGCAAATTATATTTTTCTATGACTTATTAGTATGGGACCATGTGAACTATTGCATCTACAGAATAAAGAAACTTCTAAAGGATTGATTAAACTAAGCTTCAAGCTGTAGTTTGAGAGAATTATTAATTTAGTCATTTTTAGACAGTTAATTTCATCCAAATTGTTTTTTTTTTCCCCAGCCTGCCTTGAGCAAGGAAATTTGCTTTACTCTTCAGCAAAGAAATCAAATAGAGGATTTTATTTCAGATAGTAATAGAGATGTGACTGCGAACTTCTGCATTACATACCAATAACATTTGCTTTGCACATGCACTGGCCTGAATTTGGGTGACAGGTAATATCTCCATCCACTGTCCCAGAGGTATTACAGTTGCACGGACTGCAGCCATCAGGATCCCACTCCTGGAGGTTGTAGAATCCGTTCTGGCACTGATTGCACTGTCTGCCAGACACATGTCTCTTACAATTACACTGGCCTCCGATCTAGAGAAGATACAACATTTGGTAGAATGATGAACGTATCTATTTTTAGATAATTTGCTCATTAGGTACAAGACAGGGAGGGTAGGGAGGAAAAAACTTTAAATGTGAAACAGACAAGAGGGTAATAAGGTATTTCTCTTCCTGACACCGAAACAGGGGAGAGCTTCAGCAGGGTGAATATATAGAACTGGATGAAAATAAACCCATGGAAGTCAGAAGTATATGACTAAAAGTGAAGTGGGATTAAGCCTTCAGCATCATATGAAGAAATCAAAATATAGTCATGGGGAGACTTAAAATAGAAACGGGGCCAGTAGTTAAGTTAGTCTTTTACCCATACGTTTTTCATTCCTCTCATTTATTCCTTGATCCAGACTTGTTCTGTACATGCTGATGCTTCAACTAAGAATCTTTCTATAATATCATCCCACCAAGGTTTTAACAATGTTTAAAATAAAGTGCTTAACAGCATCCATTTATGCCTACTGATAATGATCCTAACAATGTTTTTTTTGGCACAACTCCATTCAGGAATATTTCAGCATATTTATGATTCATTTATATTATGATTTAACTGTATCGAGTGAATTTAACTGATTTACATTGTGGTAAAAATATTAAAAAGTTACTTGTTTTAGAGCACTGTCAACTAAAACATTATCTGATAAAATGAATACTTTTCCTCTTTGAGCTATTGTTTGAGAATGAAAATACATAGCATATAAAATAAAATGCTCATCTACTATCTGCACAGGTAATGCTATGTTGGTTAAAGAAAGAGCTAAAACCTTTCACAAGAGAATATACACATACAAAATGTGAAATAAGTATGAAGATTTCAATAACACCTTAGGACTTTCATGAGAGATGTGAATACAGACATCAAGTCTCTTATGAAAACACTGGCATGTCTCCTGGTGACTCCCTTCAACTCGGACTGAATCAGCTTTCCACCTTTGCATGCAAAGTTACCACACAAGGAAGTAAACTATCTGTGAAAAGACATGGTTTGATTTACCTTTAAAATCTTGGGATATCCAAAAATATCACATGAGATTAGGATTCAGTAACAAAGGTGTAGAGAAGGGTTTTTATACTAAATAATTTTAAAGGATCTATCACTGCCTAATTTTTCATCTTGGAAATAGGAAATCACTGGAATCATTATTTAAGGATAAGATAATTGACACAAACTGTATAACACTCTGAAAAACAAAGGTTTATACATGTACTATATAAAGCTATAGAAAATTATGAAAAACAGCATCAAAGACATGTATAGGTCAGAAAGATATGCAAGGAAAATAACTTGTCCCCTTGTGCCTGACTGTCTATCCCAATCCCACTTTTACCCAGCCCCATGGAATCCAGATTATTACTCAAAACAGGGCTTTGATATGGTCTGCAAAATTACTGTAGTTGTTTAGTTGCTCAGTCGTGTCTGAGTTTTTGCAACCACATGGACTGCAGCACACCAGGCTACTCTGTCCTTCACCATCTCCCAGAGCTATTTCAAACCCATGTCCATCGAGTTGGTGATACTATCTAACCATCTCATCTTTTGTTGTCCCCCTTATCTCCTGCCTTATATCTTTACCAGCATCAGGGTCTTTTCCAATGAGTCAGCTCTTCGCTTCAGGTGGCCAAAGTATTGGAGCTTTAGCTGCAGCATCAGTCCTTCCAATGAATATTCAGGGTTGATTTCCTTTAGGATTGACTAGTTTGATCTAGTCCAAGAGACTCTCAAGAGTCTAATCCAACACCACAGTTCAAAAGCATCAATTCTTCAGTGCTCAGCTTTCTTTATGGTCTAACTCTCACATCCATATAAGCTACTGGAAAAACCATAGCTTTGACTATATGGATCTTTTGTCAGCAAAGTAATGTCTCTGCTTTTTTATACATTGTCTAGGTTTGTCACAGATTTTCTTCTAAGGAGCAAGCGTCTTTTAATCTCGTGGCTGCAGTCACCATCTGCAGTGATTTTGCAGCCCAAGAAAATAAAAGTGTTTCCACTGGTTCCCGATCTATTTACCATGAAGTGATGGGACCAGATGCCATGATCTTCATTTTTTGAAAGCTGAGGTTTAAGCCAGATTTTTCTCTCTCCTCTTTCACCTTCATCATAGGCTCTTTAGTTCCTCTTCACTTTCTGCCATAAGGGTGGTGTCATCTGCATATCTGAGGTTATTGATATCTCTCCCGGCAATCTTGATTCCAGCTCGTGCTTTATCCAGCCTGGCATTTCCCATGATGTACTCTGTATATAAGTTAAATAAGCAGGGTAACGATACACAGCCTTGATGTACTCCTTTCCCAAATTGGAACCAGTCCATTTTCCATGTCCAGTTCTAACTGTTGCTTCTTGACCTGAATACAGGTTTCTCGGGAGGCAGGTATGGTGGTCTGGGATTCCCATCTCTTGAAGAATTTCCCACAGTTTATTGTGGTCCACACAGTCAAAGGATTTAGTGCAGCCAATGAAGCAGAAGTAGATGTTTTTCTGGAATCCTCTTGCTTTTTCTATGACCCAATGGTTGTTGGCAATTTGATCTCTGGTTCCTCTATCTTTTCTAAATCCAGCTTGAACATCTGGAAATTCTCACTTCACGTACTGCTGAAGCCTAGTTTGAAGGATTTTGAGCATAACCTTTTTAGCATGTGAAATGAGAGCAACTGTGCAGTATCCTGAACATTCTCTGGCATTGCCCTTCTTTGGGATTAGAATGAAAACTGACCTTTTCCAGTCCTGTGGCCACTGCTGAGTTTTCCAAATTTGGAGTGCAGCACTTTTATAGCATCATCTTTTAGGATTTGAATTACCTCAGCTGGAACTCCATCATCTCCACTAGCTTTGTTTGTACTGATGCTTCCTAAGGCCCACTTGACTTCCTACTCCAGGATGCCTGGCTCTAGGTGAGTGATCACACCATCATGGTTATCTGGGTCATGAAGATCTTTTTTGTGTAGTTCTTCTGCATACTCTTGCCACCTCTTCTAAATATCTTCTGCTTCTCTTAGGTCCATACTGTTTCTGTTCTTTATTGTGCCCATATTTACATGAAATGCTCCTTTGGTATCTAATTTTCTTGAAGAGATCTCTAGTCTTTCCCATTCCATTGTTTTCCTCTATCTCTTTGCATTGATCACTGAGGAAGGCTTTCTTACCTCTTCTTGGTAATCTTTGGAACTTTGCATTCAGATAGGTATACCTTTACTTTTCTCCTTTACTTTCACTTTTCTTTTTTTCTCAGCTATTTGTAAGGCCTCCTCAGACAACCATTTTGCCTCTTTGCATTTCTTTTTCTTGGGGATGGTTTTGATCACTGCCCTCCCTGTACAATGTCACAAACCTCTGTCCATAGTTCTTCAGGCACTCTATCAGATCTAATCCCTTAAATCTATTTGTCATTTTTACTGTATAGAAATCAAATAAATGATTTGATTTAGTTCATATCTGAATGGCCTAAGGTTTTCCCTACTTTCTTCAATATATCTGACTTTTGCAATAAGGAGTTCATGATCTGAGCCACAGTCAGCTTCCAACTATATGGAGCTTCTTCATTTTCAGCTGCAAATAATATAATCAATGTGATTTCAGTATTGACCATTTGGTGATATCTGTGTGTACAGTTGTATCTTGTGTTGTTGGAAGAGGCCACAAAAATAAGCAGCATTACTGGCAGGTATGAGTTACTTATAGGGCCTTCCAGGTGGTATAGTGGTAAAGAATCTGCTTTCCAATGCACGAGGCACAGGTTCAATCCCTGTGTTGGGAAGATCCCCTGGAGGAGTAAGTGGCAACCCACTGCAGGATTCTTGCCTAGGAAATCTTATAGACAGAGGAGCCTGGTGTGCTACAGTCCATGAAGTCCCAAAAGGGTCAGACATGACCTAGTAACTAAACAACATTGTGCTCATGCTCAGTCGTGTCTGACTCTGTATTCCTATGGACTGTAGCCCACCAGGCTTCTCTGTCCATAGGGTTTTCCAGGCTAGAATGCTGAGTGGGCTGCTATTTCCTCCTCCAGGAGATCTTACTGACCCAAGAATCAAACCTGTGTCTCCTGGTCTCCTGTGTCTCCTTCACTACAGGTGGATTCTTTACTGCTGAAACATTGGGAAGCCCCAGTGACTAAACAACAACAGATGAATTACAGATAGCCATGAAAATCTAACAGATCTTTGATTATATCCTTATAACACTTCAAGTTGATTATCATTTAATAAATTCCTTATTTTCTGGTTCTGGTTTCATATATATTAGTCTTGTTCTCCAGATTACAAGCACCTTCAGAAATTGGACATACCTTGTATTTCTGTTAAAGAATAACCTTGTGTATTTCCCATGGGTAAAGAGTACTCTTTACAAAAATCTACAGCAAGAATGAGTGAAAAAGATAAAGATAAATAAAAGTGTATCCTGTGCTAAAGCTTTACCTCCTTTGTATCTTGCTATATTCTTATTTAAATGTAAGACATGTATCATCTGGAGCTTTCTTACCTCTTAAAATTTAGGTAAGACTGCCTGGAACCCTCATTTCATTTCTGTTGAAGGACAAATATGCTTCTTACAGTTTAAAAAATTCTATGCATACTGACATTCTTCTGGTCACCCTGCCCCTAAATTTCTGCTTCTTCCATTCTGGAATCTTCTTGCAAACTAAGAGGTCCACCCTATATCTTTCTAGACATGAAACTTGACTAATGCATCAATTTCAGAACAGGAACTCTTATTCTAAGAAAATAATATATCTTAGTAAAGATTTGGAGTGAAAGAAGAGTGAGAGCCCTACTTTTCAACTTGTAGAATCTATTTAGTTTTCCTACAACTAGACATCTTCAAAAGGCTCTGTAACTCAGTCAGTTACCATTTCTGTATCTTGTCTCTCCCTACTCCTTACCATCCCCGATTGCATGTCCACTTTTCCTCTTTGCACCTAACTCTCAGTTATCTTTTACATACATCATCTAAAAAAAATGTTCAGTACTGCCTTGATTAGTGAAACGCGTTAGTCTTATGAAGGTATTTTTTTCAGTAAACATCAGATATCTCCATATGAGAAACCTGGCTGCAAATAAGATAACACAACTTTACTCTCATTTCATTAACACATGTAGTCTATAACTTCTCTATATAATCCATACCTTAAAATGTGGTTTAAAAGTAAGTCATAAAAGGCTTTATAGATTATAAAATGAGTTCACTGTAATCAGTTTCTCAAAATTGAAAATACAAGTTTGCTTCTGCACTAGTCACTGGAGATTCCCTTCGTTTTATGTGAGGGAATATAAATCTACCCACACTCTAATACCAATTCCTGGCCACCAAGAGAGAGAGAAGAGTGTGATCCCCTCCCTTTAAAACTACACTTTCAAAAAGTCAGATACAACACTTTTCTGCTTCCATGCACTTTGATAGAATATTTTTAACATTTACCCTAAGTTGACTTATTAATTGGCCAGTAGTAAGTCAGCTGGAGAAGGCAATGGCACCCCACTCCAGTACTCTTGCCTGGAAAATCCCATGGATGGAGAAGCCTGGTAGGCTACAGTCCATGGGGTCGCTAAGAGTTGGACACAACTGAGCGACTTCACTTTCAGTTTTCCCATTCATGCACTGGAGAAGGAAATGGCAACCCACTCCAGTATTCCTGCCTGGAGAATCCCAGGGATGGCGGAGCCTGGTGGGCTGCCGTCCATGGGGTTGCACCAAGTCGGACACGACTGAAGCGACTTAGCAGCAGCAGCAGCAGTAAATCAGCAAACAGGATGCAAACTGAAGCTTGAAACGCTTGGAGATTTTTGAGTTGATTCTCTTGAGACAGGCTTGGAACCCTGAGGCCACTATGTAAACATGCTCAAGCTATCCTGTTGCAGGATTTGAGAACCTTGTGGAGGAGAACATCCTCTCCTATGACCCCCAGTTAATATTCCGCTTGAGAACCACTAGCCATGTGAGTGAGACCTTCCTGGATCATCTAACTACCAGCTGACAAGCTAGCTGAACACATCAATAAAAGAGCTCAAGGAAGATCAGTCAAGCCAGTACAGACCACCACTGAGTCAAACCACAAAATTCTATACTATGTAAGTGGTTTTTGCTGTTTTAAGCCAACATTTTAGAAGCAAAATTAGCAAACAATACCATTGATCAGAACTTCAATTATATTTCTATACCTTTTGTCTATGATCACATGGCCAAATAATATTTAAATTTCTATTAGTAATGTAGAACAAAAATAATGAGGTACAATTACTGTCTCTAATAGCAAATATATGTTCATACTTTAAACAATAGGAGCTTTCCAGCTCTTTAAGGTTGAAAACACAATCTTGGTTGCATAAGTTTTGATCTTGCATGCTTTCAGCCACATGAACAATGAGGGAAAAGGAGGCCCCCATGAGCTCCAGTTAGAAACTCGGAAATAACTTTGATTAGCTTGGCTTGGGTTATATCTTTTGTTCTTTTAGTTTCTTAAGGTAGAGGTTTTTCTTTTATAATAGAGAAAATTTAGAGCTTTTAATATCTTACTCTGTGTGTGTGTGCATGTGTTAGTCACTCAGTAACGTTCAACTCTTTGCAACTCCATGGACTGTAGCCTGTCAGGCTTCTCTGTTCATGGCATTTTCCAGGCAAAAATACTGGAGTGGGGTTGCCATGCCCTTCTCCAGCAGATCTTCCCAAACCAGAGATGGAACCTGGGTGTCCTGCATTGCAGGCAGATTCTTTACCATCTGAGCCACAAGGATGGACCAATATTTTACTAATTACTACTATATCAGTATCCCACAGTTTTGATAAGTTGTGTTTTCAATTTCACTCAATTCAAAACACTTATAATTTCCCTTCTGTTTCCTATTTGACCCTTAGTTTATTTAGTTGTCAAATAATCAAGGATATTCCAGAGATTTCCTTATTATTGATTTCCAATTTTATTTAATGATTTCAGTCAGATAACATACTTTAACAACTTACATTCTTTTAAATGTATTGAGACTTGTTTTATGGACCAGAATTTGACCCATTTTGAGAGATGCTTTGTGTAGATTAGAAAAATATGTATATTATTCTGTTGTTGACTTGAGTGTTCTATAAATGTCAATTACTTCATCAAGTTGGTTGATCGTGCTTAGCTTTTCTGTCAATTCATTCTATTAATTACTAAGAAAAGGGTATTGAAATTTTTACCTTTAGTCATGGAGTTTTATATTTCTCCTTTCATTTCTATCAATATTTCACTTGTACAGTTGCACAAATTCAGTTGTTTGGTGCATAAATATGCCATGGTTGAGAATTCTAAGAGCTCTACATAGCAAGTATTTAGAATTCCAAATCGCTTTTTAAACCTACACAGGCACACTCATATTCCATCATGACATCAGTCTTATTGCTGAAAAACTAAATTAACCAGCTCAATTATATTAGACCATCAACAGTTGGGAAATGGATGAGGTACAAGGCAGAAACTGATGGTTTAAGTGAAAGTGTATATACTAAGATTGAGTTCAAGTGTATGTATACCTTCACCCCCTGCCACAATTCGCTTCCTCCTACACTGTTTCAAGAAAGCCAGGAGCCAGATTTATTTTCTATAAAAAGGAAACTGGCAGAGAAAAGCTATAGACAAAAGATCTCTAGACTGATTCCTGGACTCTGACCCCTACAAAGCTCACTTGCAACTTGTACACACAAGAGTAAAGTAAGTTTAGAAGACTTCCACAACTTTATTGTAGCATTAAAAAGCCTTTTACAAGTTTATTATACAGAGCAGACAGCAAAATTTCCAACATGAAAAATCGGGACCAAGAAAGAAAAAGGATAAATAATAATTTATAGGAGAAGAAAGGAATGCAGAGAATAGAAATATAAGAAAACAACCAATAATGACTAAAACACCACTGTAGCTATTATCTCCAGAAAGTTATGATAAATGTTGTATTCATTCAAAAACATAGAACAGGATAAACCTAGGAAACAACTTGTGAAGGAAATAACTATAGAATATTGAAAAACAGGCAAAATAAAAACCTCAAGCAAAAGACTGCAACAAAAAGTTGAGACAGAATAATACCAGAGAGACAAGAAAATGAAGTGAAATATAGAATTTCCAGAAGGAGAAAAAACTGAGAGAGAAAATTATCAAAGCGTTAATACAAAATAAACATTTTCTTTACATGAAGCCATAGTTTAAAAGGCTTACCATGTGCTAGAAAAATTAATGGGGAAGAAAAGAAATGACATCAAGGTAAAATCTCATGAAGCAAAGACTAAAGCAAAGAATAAAAAAAAAAAATAAGCATTTCTAGAAACCAACAAGTCATATATAACAGAAATACAGAATATCACTGAAAAGTTCTGTAATATTATTATAAGCCAGAAAACTACATCATACCTTCCAAGTTATTAATAAAATTTTCAAATTATTAAAACAATATGCTCTGAATTATGAGTAAAATTATTTCAAATAATTGGAAGCAGTATCATCTAAATTTAACTCCCACCCCATTTGGGAAATGCATGACTCTTCATTTCACAGGAGAAGAAACTAAATCTTCAATCAAGTTATTTATTGAGGGAGAGATAGCTAGCTATACCTATCCATGCTCATAACCATGGTGCTAAGTTCACTCAGCTTGTGATAAACTACAAATCTAATAGCAGCAATGGGAAGAGTGCTAGAACCAAAGAAGGTCAAGGTAATGTCCATTACCTGAGTTGGCCCCACAGTGGAAGAATAGGCAAGCAGTCCATTTACTCATACACGAATTTCTCTGAATAGCACTGATGTTTGCTAACAGCTGCTATATACTACCCAGTGACCATAATCAGGACTTCTCTATTCTGAATCATACTATAAAAGTCTGTTGTCCCAGGTTCTGCAGTAGTGATGGGTACACACAGTCAATTGTGTGACAAGTGAAACAATGAATTTGGCAGGAAGATTAGTGACAACAAGAAAGAGTAAGGCTCTGCAACCATTATCCTAGTCCCAGTTTCTTAGTCATCTGCTACATTAAGAGATGGAATTCTATCAGCATGATTTGAGGCACGAATAATCCATACATGATTTCTTTTGTGTGTGTGAAAATAGCACTTAGAGAAAATATAAAGTATGATTTAAAAATTAATAATTTAGGTGAGCACAGCCAATATTTATCACAAGCTGGAATCAAGATTGCTGGGAGAAATATCAATAACCTCAGATATGCAGATGACACCACCCTTATGGCAGAAAGCGAAGAAGAACTAAAGAGTCTCTTGATGAAAGTGAAAGAGGAGAGTGAAAATGTTGACTTAAAGCTCAACGTTCAGAAAACTAAGATCATGGCATCTGGTCCCATCACGTCATGGGAAATAGATGGGGAAACAGTGGAAACAGTGTCAGACTTTATTTTTGGGGGCTCCAAAATCACTGCAGATGGTGATTGCAGCCATGAAATTAAAAGACGCTTACTCTTTGGAAAGAAGGTTATGACCAACCTAGATAGCATATTGAAAAGCGGAGACATTACTTTGCCAACAAAGGTCCGTCTAGTCAAAGCTATGGTTTTCCCAGTGGTCATGTATGGATGTGAGAGTTGGACAGTGAAGAAAGCTGAGCACCGAAGGATTGATGCTTTTGAACTGTGGTGTTGGAGAAGACTCTTGAGAGTCCCTTGGGCTGCAAGGAGATCCAACTAGTCTATCCTAAAGGAGATCAGTCCTGAGTTTTCATTGGAAGGACTGATGTTGAAGCTGAAACTCCAATACTTTGGCCACCTGATGCGAAGAGCTGACTCATTGGAAAAGACCCTAATGCTGGGAAGGATTGGGGGCAGGAGGAGAAGGGGACGACAGAGGATGAGATGGTTGGATGGCATTACCAACTCGATGAAAATGGGTTTGGGTAAACTCCGGGAGTTGGTGATGGACAGGGAGGCCTGGTGTGCTGCGATTCATGGGGTTGCAAAGAGTCGGACACGACTGAGCGACTGAACTGAACTGAACTCTATGTAATTAGACATTATATTTTAATAAATTCAAAGCAATACTTTTAAAACAGGAGAAATGTCTGTCTTCTTAAGCACTTATTTGGCCTGTGGTAGGAAAAAATCTAATGTTCTATAGATTACATCTTTTTACAGAACTCACTAAAAGCCAAGGAGGTAATGTGGATGTTGCCAAACAAAGTAATAATTTGAAAAGCAAACTCAAAAGTTTAAGAACAGAAAGTCTGCACTGGAAATTAAATTAGATTTTCAGGGTTTTGTTTGAAAAGAAAAGAAATAAGTTAATGAGCACAATTTTTAGGAATATTCATGTCTTTTATAGCAATGATTATAGATTTTTATTTTTATTTATTTATTTTTTAAAATATGGAACGCTTCACGAATTTGCGTGTCATCCTTGCGCAGGGGCCATGCTAATCTTCTCTGTATCGTTCCAATTTTAGTACATGTGCTGCCGAAGCGAGCACTGATTATAGATTTTTAATAGAAATTCTTTAACTCCTATTTTTCCTCATTCAAGAACTCATTCATTCACGCTGTTATCAACAAATGTTTGATCACACACAACCGTACGGTATGTACCTTGTGAGTTTCATGAGGTCATATCATGCAAACAATACCTCTCAATTTCTACCACTCCTTCCCTCAGAATTGCCAGCATTACTCAGAAATTGTATGCAAAGTGATACACCAATTGACTACCAGATACTAGCAATTCTAAGCAATGCTTATAATACACTGACTCTCTCTGCTGTGATAAATTGCCAACAAAGATCCGTATAGTCAAAGCTATGGTTTTTCCAGTAGTCATGTATGGATGTGAGAGTGGGACCATAAAGAAGGCTTAGCAACCAACAAAATGATGCTTTCATACTATGGTGCTGGAGAAGACTCTTGAGAGTCCCTTGGACAGCAAGGAGATCAAAGCAGTCAATCCTAAAGGAAATTAACTCTGAATATTCATTGAAAGGACTGGTGCTGAAGCTGAATCTCCAATACTCTGGCCATCTGATGCGAAGAATCAACTCATGAGAAAAGACCCTGATGCTGGGAAAGATTGAAGGGAGGAGAAGGGGACAACAGAGGATGAGATGGTTGAGTGGCATCACTGACTCAAAGGACAGGAGTTTGAGCAAACTCTGGGAGATGGCAAAAGATAGGGAAGCCTGGTGTGCTGTAATCTATGGGGCCACAAAGAATCAGACAAGTCTTAGGGACTGAACAACAACCACCTCTCCATTTGGTACACCACTGTGTCACTTTCTTGCTCAAAGATACTCAATAGCTCCCTATTGCCTACCTAGCAAAGTCCAAACTCCGCTATGTGACCTCAATATGCCTCTTTAGTGTCATGTAACATAACTACCCTACCTCAGTGATGGCCTCAGAGTTTCCACTAGAAGGGCTGGATGGCAGCAATCTGGATGGAATTGTTGCTTGGGGCTTTTTTGGTAGATACATTTGCGTTGAAAACGCAATTCTGCTTTAAGTTACTAACCGTTTTTAATGGCTTTGTGGAGGACAATGGTCGGAAGAGAAAATGATCATATGGAGGTGAGGGAACTTACGTCTGTCAAGCAACGTCTTCTGTCTCCACTGCCCATACAGTATTACATTTTCTGTAAATAACAATAGTTTTGCCTCTTTTATGACATTCATGATTTTTTTTTCATCTTGCACTACTTTCAACCTCTATTACAATTTTGAACAGAAATAATAAGAACATGCGTGGATCCTTGTTTTGTTCCTGATATTACAGGGGAAATGTTTATTGTTAAGTATGATGTTAAGTTTCTTTGCAGACATTCTTTCCAGATTAAGTTTTCTTCTACTTCTAGTATGTAGAGCATATTTATCATAAACAGTTTTTAAATTTTTTCAAATGCTTTTCAATATTTATCAAAGATTAGTATATGAGATTCATGTTGTTTACTGCATTAATTGATTTTTAAATGTTAAACTCACCTTGCATTCTTGGAATGAATGTGGATCAGTCAAGATGCATCCCCTTTATTATACATTTCAGAATTGAACTTGTTAAAATATTGCTAAGATATTTTAGATCTATGTTCATATGGAGTATCTGACCTGTTTGAATGGACTTATTTTTAAATGTTTTGTCATGTTATGGGATTAAGGTTAAGTAGCCCTCACAAAATGGTTTGGAAAGTACATATTCTTCCTCAGTTTCTTAAAAGAACTTATGTAGGACTTGTATGATTTATTTCTTTACTTTATCAGAGAACTCACCAATGAAGTCATCTGGGCATGAAATTTTCATTGATGAAAGAAAACTGAAGTTTGATTACAAATTTAATGTCTTTAATTTATAGGAATGTATTGAGGCTTTCTATTTTTTCTTATCTTAGGTGTGTATTAATGTTCTATTTCTTGTGCTAGTTTTATGATAATTTATTTACTTCATTTAGGATGTCAAATTTATTAGGAGAGAGTTTTTCATAATATTCATTAAGATCCTTCCCTCATGGCTCAGCCAGTAAGGAGTCTGCCTGCAATGCAGGAGACCCGAGTTCAATCCCTGGGTTGGGAAGATCCCCTGGAGAAGGAAATGGCAACCCACTCCAGGATTCTTGCCTGGAGAATCCCATGGACAGAGGAGCCTGACAGGCAACAGTTCATGGTGTCACAAAGAGTTGGACATGACTGAGCGACTTCACTTCAGTTCTTCTTCATTAGGATCCTATATAGGTGTTTGTAGAATGTGCTGCAAAGTCCCATTTCTTTATTTCTGATGCTGGCACTTGCGTTTTTCCCTTCTTCTATTGATAAGTTTGTCAGTGTTATTAAGCTTTGTGGAAAAAACACAACTCTTGAGTTTATTTTCACTATTGCTTGTCCAGTTTCCGTTACCTAATTTTGTCACTTTCCCCTTTTGCTTACTTTGTGTTTAGTTTGAAAGTAGAAGGAAGGACAGTCATTGATGGTGAAGTAGGTTGAGAAAAGAGAAAGGGAAGCCATCACATAGGAAGGCAGACAACAAACAAGCTTGGGCTTGCATTTCTTCCACATATTCTATATATTGAGTTTAAGTTAGGCAATAAAAGTTAAAAGGGGCTTCAGAACAATGAGCAGCAATGGTTATATGGCCATACAGTTTGTGAATCTCTCCAAATCTCAACATGAAAACACAACTCAAAAGCAAAACCAAAAGCTGCGAATAATATTTGTAACAGCACTAACTGACCAACTATCTCTAGAAACTCCCAAAGAGAAGCAAGTGGGAAGAAACCAACAGTCACAAGACCTATAAGGCATCAGTGTCTATGTGGGAAAAACCAGATAGAAGTCACAGGGGATTTGACTTTTGAGAGATCTGAAAACTAGTGCTCTAAGTGTAAAATGCCACTTTGAGAATGGGTGACTATAAGTGGAAAGGGTATTACTTATCCAAAAAAGGATGGTGAGAGATCTATAGTGGGAACTGAAGGGACTGGAGTAGCCCAGCCTCCAGGAACTCTCAAAGCTGATGTAGCAGGGCACACTTCTATGGGCAAGGGCACACTTCCATGGTAAGACCACATGCTGAGGAGACACTATGGAAAACAGATGGGCAGAACAGACAGTTAAAAGAAGAATACATTTGAAGATAGAAATTCTGAAGTTTGGGATGCATTTATCATTGGTAATGAAACAAGTTCAACCTTTCCAAAGTTTATTCTAATAATAATAAACAATACATTTCACAAAGGTTAAATTTACCAGTTTGAGTGATTTTTCGTTTACTATTACATACATCTTAATTAGCACAGTGTCTAATATATAGGGGCATCTCATAAACATTTGTTTATTGACAGAATGAATTATTTAAAAATAATTGTTACAGCACTGAAATGTGCTCAGAGGCTATTTCAAATACTATAGAAATTATACTTCCGACTCAGTTTTGGTAGATTTAATAATATCTGGAATAAGATCTTAGACAATGTTACTTCAAATCCTCCTTCATTCAAATGTAAAAATATATACATTCATAGTTTTTAAAATATTTGTCTCAATTAAGGATATATACCATTTTTATATACTGAAAACTTTTGAATATACAAATCTACATCTAACATATGTTTAATATATTCCAAAGTCCTTTGCCAATGACCAAATAAATCAGACTTATAGAAATAAAAGTCCCTGGAAGGTAAAGCCTAGGAATCGTCATTTTAGAAAATTCTAGTGGCAATTCTTATGAACACTAAGAGTTAAGAACTAGTTCTTTAAGTACTTGCTACCTATTTTGTCGCTGCATTATCAATTCCTAGGGACTCACTCTTACTCTTTTTCTCTTCTAAGTCAGTCTTGTAGCTCATCAAATCATTGATAAGCCCATCAGTGAGCACCAAAGAAGTAGTCTTTTTGAACTGGTTTAATATTAGAGCATTTATATTATTCAGCATCTGAATGTCAATTCTGGAAATAAACTGGTTTTAGTATTTTTTAAAAAGCTGTTACAAAATATCTAACCATTTGCAGCTGCTGGTGCTTCTAAGAAAAAGTGCATAGCTCTCTATTTGTCTACGTATCTATCTATGTTTGTATCTATCTATCTTTGTACAATATATGTATCTATCTTTTTACAATATATTCTCTTCGATAGGAGCTTGCTTAACCCTAAGATGTGGACTTCAAGAATTATTACATTTTTCTGATAGAGACACAATGACTTCTTTCCTTAAGCTTCTGCCTCTCTAGAGAAGAAAAGTCCACCTCAATGTAACAGGCTGCCTTTGTTAAGGTACTCATTCCACTTCAGAAATAAATAAATGAATCTGCAGTGGTTTCTGCCACAAATAAATGCCATGAATTGGAGAATGCCAGGTGAATAATGTGCATCATATACTTGTTTCCATTTAAGTGTTTTGTGATACTGCTGTTTATCATCTTGCTCAGCTGTCGAAAATATTCATTCGAGAAGAAAAGCTCCTACAGTGGTGTAAGATGTAGATGTCTTTTCTTTACCATTCTACAAGGCCTGTCATTTGTCAGGCTGGTATATTTTTATAACTCCCCTCCCCCTCCAAAAGGCATTTCTGAGAAACTGCTCTCCAAACTTCCCCGCCATTATCTCTCAGGAGAGTGCAAAATTCTGAAACACGCTCAAAGTGTTAGGAGGAACGGAATACATTTTTCTTCTCTATCTTTTAAGCATTCAAAACAGTGTGTAAAGAGGTTCCCCACATATTGTTGTTCCCAGCAATGGTTACATACTTGAATGGTTTTTTTAAGAGAAAGTACTATAATTATAGTCCTTCTAGTTCTCAAAGGGGTATAATTTCATATTGCATCATCCTTTCCCCTTCAGGTTATGTCTATTTAGCTCAGAGATTATAAGCTATAACTGGTAAAAGATGCATACAATATGTCACACCATGTAAAATTAGAGCATTTCATAAATGTCATCTGAATGGCACAACTATACAGGGTGGTCTTATTGTAATTTGCTGCAAAATTAATATAGTGGTTATTAAGAGGATGATGTTTTGACTTCATCAAAATGAAAGATCTCACAGTAACATAAAAAAACATTTCCATAATGAAAAAATGCATTCTCCGTGTGTGGCTGGCTAATTTTTTTTTTTTATAGAAATAGGCTTTTAGGAAAGTTAACTCATTTGACTTAATAATCTTTTTGTTTTATTTCAGTAAAAGTGATCAAAGCTTCTGTGCACTTACACAATAGAATGTTTGCCTACTATAGTGCTAGTTTACTGAACCAGTGAAAAATGTGAATTCCAAAAATATTAAGAAAGGAAGGTGCTTATATGAGGTGATTAAACAAATAAATTAGACTTTTTAAAAGTACTTCTATAAAATATTCAAATTAGTCCATGTGTACGATGATAACCTCAGTCCTTGGTATATATGAAGCACAAAACGGCTACATTGACCATTCAATATCACTCAAATTTCCATTTGAGAATTGTATTGGTTCTAAGACATTATTTTTTCACTGAATTATATATCCATTGTTATTTCCTAAATATTTAGGATTTGTTAATAGTTTAATTAAATTAGTAGGATTTGGAATAATAAGCCCAAAACAAATGGATGTTTTCTTTCTTATTTCTCAATAGTGTACATAAATATCCAGTTTAGCAAACTGCTGTGGATTTCTTTTATGTGTCACGCTTTGTAAGACCCAGGGTCTATAAACTCAAGTTGGAATTTGGAAACAAATATTACAATTATGAATTTCTTCTCTACCCCATTATTCCTTGTGTGATCGTACAGGTATTACCTAATTTCTCTGAGGTTCATTGTCCTTAACAACACAACAGAGAAGTCAATAACTACCTCACCAACGTTGGTAAGAACTGAATTAGCAGATAACAGAAGACTGTATGACATAAATTGTGGTAAGATATTTTTTGATCCACCTCCTAGAGCAACGAAAATGAAAACAAAAATAAACAAGTGGAACCTAAATAAACTTAAATCTTTTGTACAGCAAAGGAAACCATAAACAAAAAGACAACTCTCAGAATGGGAGAAAATATTTGCTACCAAAGCAACCAACAAGAGACTAATCTCTAAAATATATAAACTCATGCAGCTCAATATCAAAAAAATACACAATCCTAACAAAACATGGGGAGAAGATTTAAATAGACATTTCTCCAAAGACAACATCAATTCAGTTCAGTCGCTCAGTCGTGTCCGACTCTTTGCGACCCCATGAATCGCAGTACGCAAGGCCTCTCTGTTCATCACCAACTCCCGGAGTTCAACCAAACCCATGTCCATCGAGTCAGTGATGCCATCCAACCATCTCATCCTCTGTCGTCCCCTTCTCGTCCTGCCCTCAATCCTTCCCAGCATTAGGGTCTTTTCCAATGAGTAAACTCTTCGCATGAGGTGGCCAAAGTATTGGAGTTTCAGCTTCAACATCAGTCCTCCCAATGAACACCCAGGACTGATCTCCTTTAGGATGGACTGCTTGGATCTCCTTGCATTCCAACGGACTCTCAAGAGTCTTCTCCAACACCACAGTTCAAAAGCATCAAGTCTTCGGCGCTCAGCTTTCTTCATCGTCCAACTCTCACATCCATACAGGACTACTGGAAAAACCATAGCCTTGACTAGACGGACTTTTGTTGGCAAAGTAATGTCTCTGCTTTTAAATATGCTATCTAGGTTGGTCATAACCTTCCTTCCAAGGAGTAAGCGTCTTTTAATTTCATGGCTGCAATCACCATCTGCAGTGATTTTGGAGCCCCCAAAAATAAAGTCTGACACTGTTTCCACTGTTTCCCCATCTATTTCCCATGACGTGATGGGACCAGATGCCATGATCTTAGTTTTCCGAACGTTGAGCTTTAAGTCAACATTTTCACTCTCCTCTTTCACTTTCATCAAGAGGCTCTTTAGTTCTTCTTCGCTTTCTGCCATAAGGGTGGTGTCATCTGCATATCTGAGGTTATTGATATTTCTCCTCTCAATCTTGATTCCAGCCTGTGCTTCTTCCAGCCCAGCATTTCTCATGATGTACTCTGCACATAAGTTAAATAAGCAGGGTGACAATATACAGCCTTGACATACTCCTTTTCCTATTTGGAACCAGTCTGTTGTTCCATGTCCAGTTCTAACTGTTGCTTCCTGACCTGCATACCGGTTTCTCAAGAGACAGGTCAGATGGTATGGTATTCCCATCTCTTTCAGAATTTTTCACAGTTTATTGTGATCCACACAGTCAAAGGCTTTGGCATAGTCAATAAAGCAGAAATAGATGTTTTTCTGGAACTCTCTTGCTTTTTCGATGATCCAGCGGATATTGGCAATTTGATCTCTGGTTCCTCTGCCTTTTCGAAAACCAGCTTGAACATCTGGAAGTTCATGTTCACGTATTGCTGAAGCCTGGCTTGGAGAATTTTGAGCATTACTTCACTAGTGTGTGAGATGAGTGCAATTGTGAGTAGTTTGAGCATTCTTTGGCATTGCCTTTCTTTGGGGTTGGAATGAAAACTGACCTTTTCCAGTCCTATGGCCACTGCTGAGTTTTCCAGATTTGCTGGCATATCGACTGCAGAACTTTCACAGCATCATCTTTCAGGATTTGAAATAGTTCAACTGGAATTCCATCACCTCCACTAGCTTTGTTCATAGTGATGTTTTCTAAGGCCCACTTGACTTCACATTCCAGGATATCTGCCTCTAGGTGAGTGATCACACCACTGTGATTATCTGGGTCGTGAAGATCTTTTTTGTACAGTTCTTCTGTGTATTCTTGCTACCTCTTCTTAATATCTTCTGCTTCTGTTAGGTCCATACCATTTCTGTCCTTTATCGAGCCCATCCTTGCATGAAATATTCCCTTGGCATCTCTAATTTTCTTGAAGAGATCTCTAGTCTTTCCCATTCTGTTGGTTTCCTCTATTTCTTTGCATTGATCGCTGAGGAAGGCTTTCTTTTCTCTCCTTGCTATTCTTTGGAACTCTGCATTCAGATCGGAATATTTTTCCTTTTCTCTTTTGCTTTTCACTTCTCTTCTTTTTACAGCTATTTTAAGGCCTCCTCAGACAGACATTTTGCTTTTTTGCGTTTCTTTTCCATGGGGATGGTCTTGATCCCTGTCTCCTGTACAATGTCACGAACCTCTGTCCATAGTTCATCAGGCACTCTATCAGATCTAGTCCCTTAAATCTATTTGTCACTTTTACTGCATAATCATAAGGGATTTGATTTAGGTCATACCTGAATGGTCTAGTGGTTTTCCCTACTTTCTTCAATTTCAGTCTGAATTTGGCAATAAGCAGTTCATGATCTGAGCCACAGTCTGCTCCCGGTCTTGTTTTTGCTGACTGTATAGAGCTTCTCCATCTTTGGCTGCAAAGAATATAATCAATCTGATTTCGGTGTTGACCATCTGGTGATGTCCACGTGTAGAGTCTTCTCTTGTGTTGTTGGAATAGGGTGTTTGCTATTACCAGTGCGTTCTCGTAGCAAAACTCTATTAGCCTTTGCCCTGCTTCATTCTGTACTCCAAGGCCTAATTTGTCTGTTACGCCAGGTGTTTCCTGACTTCCTACTTTTGCATTCCAGTCCCCTATAATGAAAAGGACATCTTTTTTCGCTGTTGGTTCTATAAGGTCTTGTAGGTCTTCATAGAACTGTTCAATTCAGCTTCTTCAGCGTTACTGGTCGGGGCATAGACTTGGATTACCGTGATATTGAATGGTTTGCCTTGGAAACGAACAGAGATCATTCTGTTGTTTTTGAGATTGCATCCAAGTACTGTAGTTCAGACTCTTGTTGACCATGATGGCTACTCCATTTCTTCTAAGGGATTCCTGCTCACCTCTCCTGGCATCTCTCTCTTGAAGGAACATACTCTTTCTAGACACTACCATTCACTAGTTGGACCCCAAAGTCTCCGGTCCAGACTCAGTGGTTCAGGAGTAACTTCCTCCTCGCTCCCCCCACTCCCCACAAGCGGTGGCAGGAACATACAGATGGCTAAAACGCACATAGAAAGATGCTCAACATCACTATTAGATAAATACAAATCAAAACTATATTGAGGGGGGCGGTCCTAAGATGGCAGAGGAATAGGACGGGGAGATGACTTTCTCCCTCACAAATTCACCGAAAGAACATTTAGATGCCGAGCAAATTCCACAAAACAACTTCTGAATGCTGGCAGAGGACATCAGACAGACAGAAGGCAGCCCATAGTCTTCGACAGGAGGTAGGACAAAATATAAAAGATAAAAAGAGAGACAAAAGAGGTAGGGACGGAGATCGTCCTGGGAAGGGAGTCTTAAAAAAGAGAGAAGTTTCCAAACACCAGGAAACATTCTCTCCGGCAAGTCTGTGGTGAGACTTGGA